>NC_092824.1:110816575-111135575 GCF_023375885.2 Dermacentor andersoni | reverse complement strand
TCCTGCTTTGCCTTGCACTTGACGTGGCAGTTGTCTTGACGCACGGGCGCGTCTGAAGGGGTTTCGAGAAACCGGGCGTCAGGAACGTTACGTAGAAGTACTCGTTGCAGAGAATGGGACTGGAGGATCCTTGCAGCCTTGTACTCTGGTGCTTGCAGATTTGAATTGCGTGTACTTCGCGAGCAGCATCTGTCAAATCGACATAGTGGGCTTACACAATCCATGGTTCACCTTAACCCGGTGATGCCCTAACAGTTCCACACCTAGGAAAATTGGAATGTGTTCGCCATTATTTCTGACCGTGGAGAAGACATTTGTACAAAAAAAACAAGGAAATGTTATTTGCATTAAGACTCGGTTACTATAATAAGTGGTGATTGGTTTGCTGAAATATACAAGTGAAATTCACTTGTATTTCTATGAAACTCTCATGAAATTCACTCAAAAGCACTCCTATATGCAATGTGTCATGTTCTCTAATCTTAAGTGAGTATTTCAAGTTGTCCAACTTGGCTTAGCAAAAATTATGTTGGACTTTAGAGGGTTAATGAACAATCACATGCACAAAGGGCATTGCAGTATGATTCACAAAGTATTGGGCTAACTCACATTACATGTCCAGTGGTGTAACCTCTAATCATTAGGTTGTCAACATGGGCACACCGGGAATCTTGCATAGAACATAATTCGTTCTGGCATGCTCATGTGCAAACTTGTGGTAGAGGTTTGTTGGGGATAAAGCCGAAATGAGCTGTTGTCCTGTCTTCACATCTTATGTTTAATATGTATAGCTAAAATCCTGTTGACTTAAGCGAGATCTACAGTAAGGTAACTGCGTGGATTCTCACAGAATCTGCTGCAAACAACTTTACAAACTCTTGGCTGGTTCAGCTTTTACAGCTTTTGTGGTTTCTTTCTTGCACCCAAGATCGTGTTGAGGCCACATATCATAAATGTTAGTTCCTGTGACAAAAGCAGTTCAGCTTTCACAGCAGTACTTGTTTCAACTCGCTGTAAAAACATCAATTTCTGCTGTTTGTTATGTAGCAATCCATTGTAAGACAAGGATGTTTTCTGATATGGCACCCTGTAGTGTGCTCTCAAATTTACGCCTGCATATGTTCAGAGATCTTTTGCTTGCCAGTTTCGTTGCGACTTTTGTAAAAGTTAGGGCTGATGAGTGCTTCCTCTTGTCTTTCCAGGGTGCGACCATTGATCTCCCGGGAAGTGATAGACATGTGTCATGCCTGCACCAGTGTCACCGCCGGCGAGCCTCAAATCTGGGTGGGCAAAGAAAAGGCGTTCACCTTTGACCACGTCTTTGACTGCCCCTCGGAGCAAGAGACAGTGTACAACTCTTGTGTCCGCCAACTTATTGATGGGTGAGATAGTTTCTAGTGCATCTTTTAGAGCACTGTAAGGGGCTTGCAATGTGTAAGCAAAGCTCTACACTTTTTATAATGGCTTTGTGATAGCTCCTGCTGCTTAAGATTATATAGTCTATGTCAAGGCCCCTGTTTTGCAGTGTACAAGCATTTCCATGCCTTGATAAACTGTATTTAGCAGTAGAAGTATTGCTATAGCGAGCATACCGTGCTCCTCCTTGCATGTGCCCAATAAGGTTGGGCACTACAGCTGAACCTGCTAGTATAATGGCTGATCGTTGAGTCCGTTTAGGAGTTACATTGCAATATGCACAAAAACTTTGAAAATTATGCAGCTACAGGTTTCATTTATTCCTAATATGTACCCCATTTTGGGCTGTTTAAGATGTTTCTCAATTTTGTGAGCATGTTCATGAAATGACCATTTTTACGTACTGCTATCTTATGCATATACAAATTAACTAGTAACTTGTATTCCTTGTTATGGTTACAAAGTTCTTGTGTTAATGGCTCGCAATTGCAGCACTTCACTTTTCTGTAAAAACTTTCCCAGTTGCAGTGAGTGACTGGTGCACTTAAATAATTAAACAAAGGCTATTTGCTTTCATGTGCTGATCAAGCAGTAGTACCTATGCATTTCACATACTGCTTATCCATGCTTTACCATGTCCATCTGTAGCTTTCAGTGTATGCCTATGTGATTTCCAATTCATCTTCACTGGCAGTAGAGGTACTAGTAGTGAATAGAGGTAGTAGGTTCAAACTTGCATAGGAGCCATGGGACAGTAAAATCCTGAAGCCAGTCATTAACAAAGTGGCAAGGAATCTTGAAGCTTGGGCAGACACGTTTACCTGCACCCAGTGGATTTAAACCACAGAGTTTTAGATGGCTCCACAAGTTAGTTCTCCTGCACGGGGTTAATGTGCGCTATCCTCACCCCATAATTACCCCTTCAATACAAATTACAAAAAGATGCATATCTATCAGTCATCATGGGGCATGCGAGTTTTTATGCTGGCACACATTGCACCAGTTGGTCTTTCGTGGCAGTCTTCAAGTAACTTTCTTGCTGTGACCTAAGAATTCTCAGGTAACAGCTAATCGGCACCATCCTGGTAGTCAATTTCTTTTTAATATAAAATATGGCAGAATTCAAGGAAGTTGTATTTTGTAAATGAATTCCATTAGTCAAATTGTGTTAAATATCAAATTGCATGCTGCATTGAAATTAGAGGTGTTTTTATTGGATTCAGTATAAATGGGTTTGGTTATAATAACATATTCATATTTATGTGGATTCAGCTGTGTGGTAATCATGTATTCACTTGAATTTGAAAATTAAAATTAAAATTTGGTTGACAGGTTTTGCAGATGTGGACCAAGCAATCAAGGTTTTGAATTATTTGCTACGAAGTGTGCCTTGTTAAGTTGTCCTGAATGATGTAACAAAACTTGCAAAGTGTTCCTTACCTCTGTGCTTCACGAGTCTTCTTTTACCCATTACCTTTCAGGTGCTTCGAAGGATACAATGCCACAGTACTTGCCTACGGCCAGGTAACCAATTCTGTTTCCCACGTCTTGTTTTTTTCCCTTTGCACCCTATTTTTCCAGTCTCACACATAATTTCACACATAATTTTTTTAGACCCATAACTTTGTGGCCTTTGCACTGAGACTGTGTACATGTGGCAGTGTAGCTGTTGGGAGAACTCAGCATCTGGAAATGTCAGCACCCTTCCACTCTGTGAAGGATGACCAGCGAAGCTGTGTATGTGGGCCCCTTGATGGCAAACTGCACCTCTGCTGTGGGTCGGCCCAGCATTGCATTATCTTTGGGATCGGCCCACATATGGGGAGTGCTTAACACCTGTGTAACCTCCGCTACAGGTCGGCCTGGCATTGCACTATCTTCGGGATTTCTTCCTACACACAGACATAAAGTGGGGAAGGTATCCCTTAACAGCTTTGCTGTAAAACTCCTAACTCAAAACTAAAACTGGCAAGAAAATTTTTTGTTGGCTGTAGGTGAAAAAGATGTTCCAAAAGCCAGGGGAACTTGTACTTCAACAATCATCACTGGCTTTACTCAACAAAAACATAGCATTTTGCCGCCTATGCGGGTGGGTCTATACAGAAATTGCAACAAATGGGTGAATATATCCTATTTATATACAATACTGCCATAAACATCCAGCAAGGGGGCACAATTTGAATTGCATGCATATCGATTGCAACAGATAAACTATGATTCCACAAATTCTCTTGGGCCCTGAGGTAAAGTTTCGTCAGTGGCAGGTGCAATTTGGGGCAACAGTATTGTGTAGCTCGTCATGTGGTCAAGCTTGGGCCATTGTGTTTAATGACAAAACTCGGAAGCATCATTTGAATGTCATATGCCTTTAAAAAATTAAGGGGAGTCCTAGAGTGTCATAGACAAAGAGCTTTCAGACATAACACCCCCTTTGGCCTCCATCAGTGCTGTCCTCTTTTATGTAATAGCATGAATGGTTGCTTTGCCACATCATGGACTGTCATTGCTGGATCTCCTTATGCAGACTGGATCTGGCAAGACTTACACAATGGGCACTGGTTATGACCTGCACGTAAATCCTCACGAGCAGGGAATTATACCACGAGCCGTGCAACACCTCTTCGATGGCATCACTGCTCGCCAGCAAGAAGCACGAGACCAAGGAAACCCTCCTCCAGACTTCAAGGTCAATGTGCAGTTTATGGAGGTGAGCATTTTTATTCATAACGGGCAGTTGCAGTAGAATACAGCCAACTAGCCCGTAGAAATTTGTGGCTGTTCGAACAGCAATAAGTGCACCCACCATGGTATCTCGGTTGCTGTGGCATCACACTGCTGAGTTCGAGGATGCGGTTTCGATCTTACCGGCGGCAGCCACATTTTGATGAGAATGAAATGCATAAGTGCTCCTGTACTTAGAGTTACGTGCACATTAAAAACCCTCAGGTATAGCATATGCTGCTGTGCATATCTCAGCCAAGTTTTACAATCGTGTGCAGCACATGGAGCTCACAAGCACAGCACAAAGTCTCCTTTATTTCATATGATCTCTTTTCAACAGAAGCCTGCTTTTCACTTTTCAATATAGCAGATCCCCATATCCAGCTGCCATTGGCCAATAGCCGACATCAATCAAGAAGAGCGTTTGGACCAGTGCGCTTCTTCCTACTGTTACTGTGTATATTTATTGACGAGGTTTCATAAACGGGCTGAAGTAAGCATAAATGTGCTTTCAAACTTTAGTAATAATTACGTACTTCCTGAAGAAGTTGACTATTGTCTGCTCACGCTCGGCAGTGGCTGCCCATGTTGGAATTAAACTTTGGCCACCTTGTTTATCGGTGGCGTAGCCATCGAGTCTCTGCAATTTTGACTAATTCTGAATGTTCAACTAGCCTCGAACCACGTGAAACTTAAGGTCTGACTACACGCATGCTTGCCTGTGCCGGACTGGAGCATAGGAGCATGAGCACGCACACAAGCCCTGTTGTGCACAAAGCAAACACTGTGCCAACACACTACAGTTACATGTACCTGTGGTCTGCTACATGGCATAGATACAGCAGCTGCCACGGGGTGCCGCAACGAGTCTGCGGGCTGAGCACACTGTGGCTCGCTGAGGACAACCGCATCCAGCTTAGGTTTGACACATTGTAGGCACCAAAATCTGAAGTATTAGTCAAATTTGAACTGCATGCTAATGTTCAGTAGGCAAAGCATTGTGGGCACGTCTTGCTCCGTTGTAGCCTTCCAAGTGCAAGGCATTATAGGAGTGGAAGCACCGTGAAGGGGTTGTTTGATTGCCAATAACTCTGCTTCTGCAGAGTTATTTTTGCGGCCCAGTATTCCTGAAATAGCCTATTTTAACTTCATATCCATTTCTTGACTTCAGTACAAGTGGTTCAGGGCCCCTTTAAAACCTCACAATTTAGTCTTTCTTGTCAGCTTTGTCATCATAGTTGCTGTCAAGCAGAAACGTGCTTCTTTTAATAGCTAGGCTGGCTTGCTTACTTATGAGCATGTTAAATCTGCATTGCTTTTTCTTGGGCATCTTTGTTTTTGTAGCTTTACAATGAGGAGATCTTTGACCTCTTGGGCCCTGGCAAAGGCACGCACGATCCGGTAAGTGACACTTTAGTGTAGTATCCATAAATTCAAGCACGTTGTGTTGAAGATCTAATTGTTTCACTTATTTATCATTACTGCTCCATCAGGGTAGGAATTCCGTAAAGATTCACGAAGACTCAAAGGGAGAGATCTACACAGTTGGTGTGACGGTGAAGGCTGTACAGAATGCAGAACAGGTGAGCAATTCTTGTTGTTCTCTACCTTGTGTCACTACTAGGTGTATGTTTGGTGTTTGCTGCTTTTGTGGCATTTCATTTCAAACATAGGATCTCGAAACATGTTTTCTAAAAGGGCACCAAAAGGAAAATATTAAGTCGAAGTGGATCGATAGATTATTAGTCCAGAAGTCCGTCATTGTTTTCTGTCTGCCAGTATACGATATTGTTGCATAGACAGCTTACACCTAAGGTCCCACTGCTGCTGCTAAATTTGAGCCACCTGCGCCGAAATGGGTGAATTGACATAATGTCCATGTGACCTCCCTCTGCCGCTCTTTGTGAATCAGCCAGTGCTGACATCACATAAGTACCATAGTCCACAACAGATGGCACCAAACTGATTTTTCATTCTTGCTGTTTTCTCTCTTGCAAAAGCTCTGCTCTTGCTGTGAATTGCAAATCCATAATTAAAGAATCCTAATCTTCTAACCTTGCTTTTTTCTTTAGATCCGCTGTGGTGGGAAAGAGAATTTGGTGTTGTGCTGTGAATCTCAAGGTCGCAGGATAAAAAAATCCAGGCCGCGGTGGCCGTATTTTGTTGTGGGCAAAATGTATACTCCTGTATACCGTGAATTGGGTGCTTGTTAAAGAACCCCAGGGTGGTCAAAATTAATCTAAGGTCCCCCTCTACAGTATGCCTCATAATATCGTGGTTTTGGCGCGTAAAACCCCAGAACCTTTAATATATTTGATTTAGTGTCCATTTATACTGTTGCACATATATAAAAGAAGCTTGCAATGAGTGCACTTCTGTCTAGCTTTAGTGAAATATAAAAATTGTTATGTTCACCAGTGACCTGGCCATGCGACAGCTTTGGGGCTCTAATGCCAGCTGCGTTGTTGTCTGTTCTTTGGCAATTCGATACTGACCACAGGGCCACACAGCTTGCTGCAAAAGGCCGTAGAGGCATGGCAGTGGCAACGTTTCATTGCCTGTGAAACTGCTCTCATACAAGACTGAAAGAACTGTTGCTGGAAAAGGATTGTGTGAAATGCCAGACACATTCCATACAATTCTTCAGAAGAATCAGGGCCCTTCTGAGTTGTTCATTCATCTGTAAAATGTGGCTATACAAATGCTTTGTTGTGTGCAGGTTATGAAGTGCCTTGAATCGGGGGCTCTCTCTCGGACAACAGCCAGCACCCAGATGAATGTACAGTCGTCTCGGTCACATGCCATCTTCACCCTGCACATAAAGCAGCAGAGGGTGGTTCAATTAAATGTGAGTGCATCTTGTTGATGGCTACCTGACAGTGTGCTTGTAATGCAGGCTCCCATAAAAGGACAGTTGTGGTTGGGTACATTGAGTACTGAATGTGAGAGGGAAAGAAGAGCATTGGTTCGCATTCACAGTATTTATGCTTGCATATTTAGGCGTATTGTCAAATGAGCTTATTGACTTTCGGCCTTATTTCATTTATTTTGTCTGTGCTTTCATTACTATTACCTCACTTTTCCTTTCAGGAAAAAATTCCTATTGTACCCTTGTATTTAGATACGCACCTTAACTTGAAGCCACGACTTGACTCCGTCAAGCCCAGTGCAATGAGCATGTTGGGCATGTTGATGTCAGGTGCAGTCTCTACCCATACTTGACAAGTCAAGCTGTGCCTTCAAGTAAAGGTGCATTTCTGAGTAAATGGGGTTAGTGTACTTGCAGTGTATGTATGTACTTCCATGTATGTTGCAGAACCATTTGAACTTTTCTGCTAATCTAAATAGACGTCTATTCTTCCACAGGTAGAAGATGGTGATGCAGAGGACGAGGAGGAGGACAATGCCCTTGCTAAGGTCAATGGGGAAGGTTCATCAATCAACGAATTCGAAACCCTCACAGCGAAATTCCACTTTGTAGATCTGGCTGGCTCAGAACGACTAAAACGTACCGGTGCCACTGGGGACAGGGCTAAGGAAGGGATCTCCATAAACTGTGGCCTTGTAAGTTGCATTGTCTGATCGGTCCATTTTCTTATGTCTTTGTGTCCTTTCTCTTGCTATAGAATAAAGCATCCATTCAGTTGCCTAATCCACTTTCTGAAAAAGTGTGCTGCTGATTAGAAATTATTGCTCATTCGGACACCGTTTGCTTTAGTAAGCAATTGTTATACAGAGAAGTGGATCTAACTTTAGTGCTAGTTATAATGCCTCGTTATAATGAAATCGCTTTACTCGAAATATCGCTTTATTCGAAATTTTTTCCTGTCCTGACCCAAACGCATGCATTTTAAGCTGCAGAAGAGTACGCATTTGGGCTGGTTGGTTCATGATTACGAGCAATAAAAAACGGCGCTAAACAGTGCTAAACAGACAACAGCGCTGATGTCTGTGTCCCTTCACTCGTCCTGTCATCTAGCGCTGTTTTTTATTGCTCGCAATCATTTTAAGCTGCATTACTTGAAGTGCACGAAAAGCTTGGTCCACTTGGAGCAAAGTGGCGAGCGGAGGCATCGCCGCCGTTGTGCATGCAATGTCAAATTAATACCGCCGACGAATTAGTCGCATGCAGGCACAGAACAGGCCACAAAAGTACCAAACCCACGACCGATGACCGCCTAGTAATGGGTACCAAGTGGGTGCCGAGTGCTCCCAGCTGTTTACTGCGAAGCGAACGGAAGCTGTCAAATTTCATGGTGCAGCGCGCCCAAACCGTTATTCTCGGTCGTAATCTCATTGCTGATTTCCCTTGTGATAGAATCCACACGGAAATAGTTTCCCTGACACTTTGCGATGCCAGAAAACAGTTCTCTTGGATGCAGAGAAGTGGCCAAAGGACCACGGGCTGACTTGCACCATAGCATTCCATAGTGTGCGCTTGATGAATAAAGTTTTACTGCTCTAAAGAGCACTTCTGGTGCTAAAACATGCTGAATCCCTCCACTTTTAAGTGCCATGTTCGACGCGGGGAGCTACGTTAACAAATCAGGAAGACGACTTTGGTTAAGCCAGTCTAGAAATTTGCTTGCCGCTTAGTATAATCGGCCTGCATTGCAATAAAACATCTCCTCTAGCTTCGTTGCACTTCTGACGGTGCAAATCAACATATAATTTGCCGAAAACACGAAAAATCCGAGCGTCGCTAGCAGCTAGTCAGGCTGTCAACCTGGTGGGTCAATGCAAGCAGGTGTTTCCCTGTGCGATTTTCTTGAGCTGGTCATGCTCAATTGGCGCCATCCGACTTCAGACAAACTGTCTAAATGTGTGGTAGGGTCATTGAATGTTTCCTAGACATTTGTCAATGGTGCGGATGTGATTGTGCATGGACAGACACTCGAACCATAGAATTAGCACAGTTTCGTCGACAATGGTGCACTGAAAAACTCATTTTGCAAACTTCACAGCTGCACACAGTGGTAAAAAATTGCACAGTGATCATGCAAAGCCCCTATTGCAACACCGTTCAGTTTTCACGTTCGCGTTGCGTACCCACAATGAGCAGCTAATCATTTTTTGAGCACAACAAACACAACCTATGACTCGAGCCACAGCACTTACGGCACTTTCCAGCGTGATCGTAGTCTTCTGTGACCTCCACACCCCTTCCCCTATAAAAGCAGCCATTGCCTTCCCCTCCTCATTCGCTCTCCAGTCTGCAAGCCATGTGGACGTCAGTCACTCCTCTCACTCGCCTTCATGTCAACTCCTCGCCTCCTCACTGCCAGTTTCAACGTCACTGCTCCTTCAAAGCTTCCCTCTACTGCTACTTGGTCTCCACAACTCTGATCGCCTTTCTTCCTCTTATGTGAAGTCGATGCTAAGCCCACAATTGTAACCGTCGCCATCACCAGCACGCACTGACGATGAAAGTGAGATGCCCTGACAACATTTTGAAGCTTCTGCCTTCTGCGTCACCTGTTGTGTTTAGTCACTTTAGTGCCGATAGTGTGTGCATTTGGATCTGTGCTGCAGGCCATGTGATTGTGTGTTATTCGGAGTGCTCCATTACGTGTGCCTCGTGTGTGCTTTTGTGGTCTACAGTGATAAATGACTCCATCAGTCTCCGGGCGCAAGTGTCTGACTTAGGAGCAGAAAGTTCTGCTGATAAGGAAAGTGGAAAAAGGCGACCAGCGAAAAACTGACATCGCGGAGGAATTTGGCATACTGCCGTCTACTTTATCAACTGGATTCAAAAACAAGGAAGCTTCTCGGCGAAGAGAAAGAGGAACCGCGATTTGAAATACCCTGAAGTGGAAGATGCACTTCTACAGTGGCTGAAGAATGCCAGGAGTGCAAATCTCGCCCATACATGAACTTGCACTTACTGCAAAAGCCAAAGCTCTCGCCTTCCAAATGGGCCTTAAGTATTTTAAGTGCAGCAATGGCTGACTTGAGCGGTTCCAGAAATGACATGGCGTGACCTTGTAGTTTATTGTTGATGAAAGCGCAGCTGTGAACTGCGACACTGTAGACGTATGGTGCCAACATTGGCTCCAAGCTCTATTTCATTTCATTTCATTTATTTCATTTATTGTACCCTCAGGGCCGAATCATTACAGAGGGGAGTGGCAAAAAAAAAAAAAAAAAAAAATTCTGTGAAAAGATACTTATACATGGAGTTATATAGTGTACCAATGCAAATACAAATACTCTAATTAACAAATCAAGTCAATACAAATCACCAAACTACAAAACAATGTAAAATGAGTAGATGATACAGGCAAGCACAAGCAAACAAGAGAAAAAACTAGAAATAACATGATGTAAAGAACTAATTAGTTACTGTTAAAGCATTTTTGAAATGTTGATGGTCTGTAATTTCTGCAGTAGTGGTAGGTAGGTGGTTCCACTCTTCACAAGTCCTGGGAAAAAATGAATACTGAAAAGTAGAAGTCCTGCAAAAAGGAACGGCTACTTTATGTCGGTGGTCAAAGCGTGGTGATACGTACTGGGGAGGAAAGATGAAATCATCGTGTAGAGAACGATGCTCAAATATGCGGTGAAAAAGACACAAGCGATAAAACTTACGGCGAGATGCTAGTGATGGTAGTTCAAGGCTCGATTTCATATTAGTCACACTTGCGGTTCGAGCATAATTAGACATAATAAAAGGTGCAGAGTTATTTTGAACCATTTCGAATGAGTAGATTAGATTGTCATGGAAAGGGTCCCAAACAGAGGCGGCGTATTCCACCTTCGAACGAATCAGTGTTTTATAAAGTAAAAGTTTAAGAGCCTGAGGAGCGCGTGAGAAATTCCGGCGAAGATATGCAAGTGTTTTGTTGGCGCTGGCGATTATGGATTCAATGTGATCATTCCAGGTTAGTTTTGAGGATATAGTGACGCCAAGATATCTATATGACGATACTACTTCTAAAGGAAAGTTATCAAGATGATATGAAACATTTGCATTAGTAGATCTAGTTACACGCATGACTTTGCATTTTTTAGTGTTTAATTCCATGCACTGTAGATCAGATCAGACTGTAGAATAGTAGTATCGTTAGGACTAGTTATTTCTCGAAATATTACACAGTCATCTGCAAACAAGTTGATATGGGAAGAGACGCAGGAAGGTAAGTCGTTAATGTAGATTAGAAAGAGGAGAGGGCCAAGCACCGATCCTTGTGGTACTCCTGAGGAAACGGGACTCTGAGGAGAGTCAGTGTTATTAGTAGAGACAAACTGGGAACGATTTAGTAAGAAACATTCGAGCCATGCAAGCAGTTTGGAATCCAAATTTAGTAACTGCAACTTATATAAAAGGAGATTATGGCATACTTTATCGAAGGCTTTTGAAAAATCTAAAAATATACAGTCAGCTAAAGAAGAACGATCGAGGATGGCATGAAGACGGTGAGTGAAACATACGAGTTGAGTATCACACGAGAATGTCTTGCGGAAACCATGTTGTGAAGGCGAAAAAAATGAATTCGATTCAAGAAAAGAAAGAAGATTTGAAAATAGAATATGCTCGAAAATTTTACACGGAATACTAGTTAGTGAAATGGGGCGATAATTTAGAGGCGAGCGTTTATTGCCAGACTTGTGAAGCGGAACCACCCTCCCTATCTTCCAGTCAGTGGGGAGGGAACTGTTCTCTAGAGACTGTTGAAAAATTTTTGTTAATATAATTGATGAATAACAGACTGTATTTATAAGAAACCTAGGATTAATAGAATCGTACCCAGGTGAGGAGGATGCTTTTAAATTTTTTATAGCTTCGACCACGCCATTGTAGTCAATTATAATGGGAGACATTACTATAAATCCTAAAGGCTTAACATGAGGTAGCATTGTTTGTGTTGTTGTAGAGAAGTTGCTGACAAAGACTTCATTTAACACACGGGCACATTGTGCATCAGGTATAGCATTCCCTGCAGAATCAACAAGGCTGATTGCGCTATCACTTTTGGGATGAAACACCCGCCAGAACTTTTTGGGATCGGATGCGAGCATTGACGGTAACGTGTCATTAAGAAAAGTATCTTTAGCATTCTTTATGGCTGCTATGTATACGGCGGAAGCTTGTTCGTAGGCTGCCCAGCGGTCGTCATCTGGGGATCATATTGCTGAACGGTATGTGCGTTTTTTCTTATTTGACAAACGTTTTATATGGCGGTTATACCATGGTGCATCAGCGTTTACAATTATTGTACCAGTAGGTATGTATTTATTTGTTAATTCTTGAACCTTAAATAAAAATAAATCCCAGTTTGATAGTACCGTTCGCTCTTCAAAACCATCGAAAAAACCGTCAAGAAAAGTGCAAAGTTCCTGGTTGATTAGTTCGAAATTCGCATTTTTATAATTTTTTTATAAAGGTATGAAGACGACATATACAACCTAGATGAGGCTGCATTTTTCTACAAGATGCTACTGAATCACACATTCACTACCGCTGGTGGATCCTCATCCGGAGGAAAACAGAGCAAGGAGCATGTCGCAGTGCTGTTTGGTGCCAGTGCAAGAGGCTGGTACAAGAGTCCCTTGTTGAAGGCAGAGTAGCGGCCTTGCTTGCGCAATGTTACTATTCCAAAAGGAATGCATCTACAGAAGTACCAAGCTAGCATGGATGACTGCTGCTCTTTTTGAAGACTATGTGCGCCTTCTGGATAGGTGGTTCAACACAAAGAATCGGCAGGTGCTTTTCGTAATTGACAATTGTCTGAGCCACGAGAAGATCGACAACCTCAAGGTGGTCGCTGTGAAATTTTTGCCTGCAAACACAATTGCAGTACTGCAACCGATGGATCAGGGCACCATTGTGACCACCCGGAAGCTGTACTGCAAGGCTCTTTAGCAGCACATGCTCAGTGTATGATGCCAGCAAGCGGTACAACATTGATTTGCTTGGTGTGATCCATTTGCTGAACTTTTCATGGAAAGACCTCGCACCTTCGAAGGTCGCCAAGTGCTTTGCACATGCCAGCTTTTCCCGCACCTCCCGCGACCCTGATAATGACCAGCCTGACAATGACCGGACTTGCAGCAATCTGTACGAGGCTGTTCATAAAAGTGCTGGCCAATAGGTAGAAGTCGACTTCGAGACATTCACATTGGCTGACGCTGCTGCTCCCGTGGTCGCCCCAGCCACAGATGCAGAGGTACTAATTGACACTGTTGGTCGCCCCGATGAGGACAAAGAGCCAGTGTATGAAGAGAGATGTGAAGTGCCAACTAGGGTGCCAGACGTGGGAGTAGCTACATCTGCTGTGAAATCAAGGTTGAATGCATGGGCAGCAACCACTGCCTCAGGCAATGCTCGGTCAAATTAGAGCAGGGGTTGCGTGTGCCCGGTAAGAACTTGAAACGGACAAAGCTCACTGCTTTTTTTGCACATGAATAAAGTTTTGCTTCACTGAATACATTGTATTTCGACTTCTTTGCAGTTGTGGTGCAATTAAAGCTCGACTGCTTTAGCTTTTCTTAAGTGGTCTCATATACTGGATTACTGCTCATAACAAATTTTGTCGCCGTCTCGTTGACTTCGTTATAATGAGGGACTACTGTATGTACAAAACAGATGCTCAAGTAGAAACATAGCATTTGGTAATTTGCAGCTCCATGATTAAAATTTGGGTGCTGTAATGTTGCTTACACTCGGCTAGTGTTGCACAGCCGAGGAAAGAAAACTCTGTTCAATTGAAGGTTAGCACTATTTCTTACGTTTGCTTATTGCAGAACGTGGCGGAACAGGCCTGCTGCGAAACACTGCTTTAATATTTTTCTATGTAGCCTTGCCACTTTTGTTTTTTCATGTTTGATGATGCCACATCTAACAGTAGTTATCTGAATGGCTATAAGCATGCTAACTCAGTGCAATATATACTCTGAAGAACATTTAATGTTTTGTTTGTATTGAGAGAAGACTACAACACTTCTGAACGGGACAGGATGACAGACATAAGCGCTGACTATTCAACCATAATGTTTATTTCTCATCTTGCACCATTCAAAAGGGCTGTATTCTTTGTCCAAGTAATAACCACCTGGCTCAAATTAGCATGCTCTTCTTAGCATTAACCAACCACTTCTAATGCCAAGATCTTGGTTGTGTCCTGAGCCAAATGTGCATGCAAAGAAAAATTGAAGTGAGCATGAATTTTTTATTTAGTCAGTTAATACACCTTGGGCTCTATCCGTTTAATTTGGCTGGGAACTAGCGTAGTAGCTGTTCAGTTTTGCAACAGATATGCTGTACAACCGCAGGCTCATCTTGCTTCTTTTCACTTGTCACATGCCTGCAGACCAATCCGTTGAATTCTGAGCTTGCAACTTGTGTAGCATTTGCAGAAGAGGTCAGTTGGCCTTCTGTGCAAGAATAACAGAACCCAACTCTAACCTTTATTTATATCGCATCACAAGAATGTTTGGGGGCATCAACAAAGATCTATGGAGGCTTCACTACAGGCCACGCTGACTCTACAAGCATGTACAGACACTTAGTCTTTGGTGCACACAATTATTTTAATCGCTGAGCTTCACTTGTCCTAGCTTTTTGCACCAGTATCGCCATACATGAGCTGTACTTGCCCATTCCATACATTTTTCTGCATCGCGACTGAGCCTAAGGATTGTGGCGAAAAAGAAAGCTCCTTATTTTCGGATAAATATGTTATGCTCGACCCTTTCACCTGTGCTGAGAGAGTCTCTTTGAGAGCAGATGTCTTAATATTTCGGGTGAACACAGAAGATAAATTGTACATGTAATATCTTCATCAAATGAGGATAGCATATGCAATAATTTGCTGTAATAAAACGGAAGTAAATTTTCTGCACCTTCTTGCAAAAAGAAACTTGGGATTTAAGTTGAAGGCCAACTGCAACAAAATGTTTTTGATACCTAAAAGGCCTAGTTTCAGATGCTGTTTATATAGAGCAGCCTCCATGCAAAATTTTCCATTTGAAATATGAGTGGACGCATCGTGAAAGACTTGCAACAGTAATTTTTATGTACCAAAAGTGAAAAAAAAAATGTTGCCATTACTGTTCTCTGGAAGTGATACATGACTCCTTGGCACGACCTTCATTATTAGCCACTGCCTGCAGCGCACTGAACAAAACTCTTAGGAGGCAACATGCTGCGACTTGCGTATTATCTACTAACCACTGGGTGGACGTGTGGTTTGCTTAGGCACTATTAAAAGGCTGCTGATGTGAAAATCGGAATTACCAGCCCTAAAGCTTTGCCAAGATTGCTTGAGTAGCGTATGCTACTCATTTATTAGTTAAATTTTGTTTCAGTTGGCCTTCGAGAGATGTCCAGAGGATAGTTGTCAACCAGACTACTTCCTTCCTTTAATGTGGCTCCTCTCTCGCAGCTTGCACTCGGCAATGTCATCTCTGCCTTGGGTGATGCATCGAGGAAAGTGCTGCACGTCCCCTACCGAGACTCCAAGCTTACGAGGTTATTACAGGATTCGCTAGGAGGAAACAGGTTTGTGCACAGTGTGTTAGTTTGTGCTTGTCATGCTCGCAACAGGCATGAAATGTCTTGTGCGGTTTTGGCACAGGAAGCCACAAAGGCACAAATTTGCCGAGCAGTGATGGTGCCACTGTATAAAAACTTAACCAAACACAAGGTGTGTTTGTTCCACTTATAGCAAACAATATCCAGTGGTACAAACTTTTTTGATGTCATATGTACCAAAACATTTGATAGAGGTGAACATGTGCTATAGGTGTCGTTTATCTGAGAAAAGACTTCCTTTGCAGCCTGTGCACACAACAAATTTACTGACTTGACATAAAGAGCATCCATACCAATGTACATACTACTGGTTTTGTGATTGCATCTATGTTTGTAGATTAAGCAAAAATTGCAACATTTTGATGCTAAAGTAACTTCTGTCAGCTAGGGGTAATGCTTCTGAAAAACAATTTTGTGCAGAATGAAATTTTTCGTAATTTCACATCCTTGTCTCGAGCTATTAGAGCCACGACAATGAAATGTGCTTGAAATATAGATGTGTCCCTTCTCTGACTGTTCACTTATACGAAGTCCCATCCATGTACAAGCTGTCGGGCAAAAAACGTAAAACTTTGAAAATCAAATAAAGAAGGCCATTTTTGATTTCCTTTGAACAAGCAGATTTTAAAGCCTTTGATATGTTCTACGAAAAAAAAAAAAAATTCGTTCCCGCATTTTGATGTTTTTTTCAATCTGAATGGCAACAAACGCTGCTAACGTTTTGTTTCTCAGGTGCGTACAGTTTGTTCGGCGATGTGCAACACATACCTAACAATATGTGGTTACGACTGTTGAACAAATTGAGATGTGTGCGCCCAAGAAAATCGAACCCTGTAAACTGATCTCAACTATTCTAAATGAAAGCAAGTGACTATGTGCCAATTTTCAGAATTTTTGGTTGAAATCTAAAGCTTTCTATAGGAATTGCTTTTTGAGCACACTTAATGATTGCTTCTGTATGCTACTGTATTTCATGTGCGCTTTGCGTTTTCATTCGACTGCAGTATTTTTCATTCCTGTTCCTGTTGCATGTTCATTCATGTGCAGTTCCCCTCGGGTAACATTCATGGCACAATTTCTTTTCAGTCGTACCCTAATGATCGCCTGTGTGTCGCCATGTGACCGGGACTTCATGGAGACATTGAACACCCTGAAGTATGCCAATCGAGCAAAGAACATCAAAAACAGGGTTACTGTGAATCAAGACAAGTCAAGCCAGACCATCACAGCCCTTAGACTGGAGATCCAAGAACTGAAGTTGGAGCTGATGGAATACAAGCAGGTGAGAGTTCTTTTCCAGTAGAGTTACTTGCTTACCTTTTAATCTGTAAAATCTCGATGAAACGGAGAAATGTTTTTATTAACAAGAGTTTCATTTACTGAGAAAGATGAGCAGGAGTACAGTACTATGTAATATACCTTCTTAACACTGTTGCCTGCAATTTTATGCATCAAGTGAACATAGCAGCTAGTTTTTACAAAAAGTGACCAGATGCTTTAGCACAGCATCTACAAAATTTATAGTCCATCAACTGCACATGCTATGCATTAAAAATGTATAAATTCATTCTTCAGACCTTGCTGCCACTTTTTGAGGATGGCTTCCTCCATAGAAAAGGCAGTGTTGCAATAAAAATCTGGGTTCAGGTGTTTCTGCCATTTCACTCACAAAACCAACCAATTCACAAGTGTTTCGTGTCAGTGGCAATTCTGTGTAAACGATTTTCTTTTACTGAAGATTTGCTGTAAGTAATGTGAGGCTTTCTGTTCATTAATGGCTGGTAAGACGTGCATGTAAATGGCAATTCTACTTTGTTCACTTTGAAGCCCACACTTTCCTAAGGTCATGCGTTACATGATGCCATCGTGCAAAAAATGATCTTCCACATCTACCCAACTTGGCTCTGAGTGGCGCTAGCCAACACTCCTGGGGCTAAATCTAGTAAAACATAAATACCCAAGTTGGTGGGCGGTTTGATAACCATTGCCAGTAGCATAACTGGCAATGCCCACCAGCTACACCCACCGGCTACACATTATCTTTTTGTCCACTTTCATTTCCCTTTATTTGTTTTCTACATTTCAATTTCAACCACAGCTAATATCCAAATGCTTTCCTTGGCTTCATTGTCTGTTGCCTTTGTATGACTTTGTTCACTTTGTATTTTAGCTCCAGTAGTATTGGAGATTGTTTCGTTACGGGCTGGTTTCAGAAATGTTCATCCTGTCAGCATTTGGGTGGATGTATTCAGTATTCATGTACAGTGCTCACGGATTGAAATAGGACACGGGGCATTTAGTACAACCCTACATATGTGCAAAGTACGCGAGAGCACAATGTCATGTCGCTAGGAATTTGGTCACCAAAGGTGACGAGGGCTCCGATGTAAGTGTAAGCGCCAGAATTACGTCGATGTGACACAAACTGCAGCCGGTTGAAGCGAAAGTATGCGCATTACTTAGCCCTAAATTGACGCGTTTCATTCCGTGAGCACTGTACATTATACTGTTACATTGCTACTTAACATTAAGTGCCACAGCACATAGTACAGTTGGACCTCACCATAGTGAATTTGGATTCTGTATGAAAATTCTTTTGTTATATCAGGTATTTTTTGTTAGCACATATTCATTACATGCTGGCAAGGAAAATTTTACTTTGTTATACAGTAGAATCTTTTTAATTTGAGCCCACCTAATGCAAACTTCATGTTTATTTGAACTGACGCTGTGGTCCTTTCAAAATTATGTGTATTTCAATGTATGAAAACACCTGGCAGTTGAAACGTTTGTGACGCTTAAGTCGAACATAGCGTGTGCTGCCTACCATGCTCTCAGTAGCGTGCTCACGCACAGGCAGCACCTAAGATCCGGCAGTGCACTGGCTGCTGCTCCCATCTTTAGTTGCAAATACTATTTTGTGGTGCAAATTTATCAGTGTGTATGTTATTTGCAAATTTTGCCTCGAGGTTTGGTTTCACGGCAGTATGCACCACGCTGCTGTGAAGCCACACTTCCGGAACTAGTCGCTCGTGTTACTTCAGTGCATGTGCACTGCCTAACGCTGCACTGCATGTAAGTTTGCCATTCAGTGAGCTTCCGTTGAGTTGAACTCCGTCATTGAGTTGAACTCCGTCATTGAGTTGAACTCCGTCATTGAGTTGAACTCAGTCATTGAGTTGAACTCAGTCATTGAGTTGAACTCAGTCATTGAGTTGAACTCCGTCATTGAGTTGCACTCCGTCATTGAGTTGCACTCCGTCATTGAGTTGCACTCCGTCGAGTTGCACTCAGTAGAGTTGCACTCTAAGCTATGGCTTAGATGTAGACCAGCTGCCTCAACTGTGGGAGGTTGTAGGTTCGATTTCTACCACTGCCAGGCACCCACTGGTTCTCAAATGGGCACACATCCACCCTGGCCTAGCCTTCGGCTTTCTTCAGGGTTGATATGCTTGGGAAAGGAGCCTGCATCCTAAATTCCCACCAAAACCTCCTCATAAGCACAAAAAAGACCATGTCAAGTTGAGCTCTGTCAAGTTGAGCTCCTCCAAGTTTAAGTTTCACTCCTTTAATTATCTATATTCGACTATCTGGTGGTTATCTGCAGTGCACACCCTGCTGGCCATTGATGATCACTTGTTACCTTGCAACCATTAAAAGAATTATACTGTACATGAATAAACCTTGTTGTTGCTTCCTTTCTTTGCAGGGCAAACGTTTGGTTGGAGAAGATGGCACAGAGCAGGTGAATGACATGTTCTATGAGAACACCATGCTCCAGACAGAGAACAACAATTTCCGCACACGTATCAAGGCCCTTCAAGAGACGATTGAGCGGCTCACTGTTAAAAATACTGAGCTTCTGGCTGAACAAGCGGCTGGGGCATTCGTTGGCCATGGGGATTCTGACAGTGACGACAGTGTCAAGAACCTTATCCAGGGATACTTGAAAGAGGTTGAAGAGCTCAGGTATGCTGTCTTCTTGCAGGCTGCTTAGCTATAAGATAACTCGGACAGTTTCCATTGAGCTGCTGCCAGAGAAAATCGGCTGATGTTAAGTGCAGCCAAAAGTTCACATACTGTGAAAGATGCGCTACACTGCTTTCAACATGGCTGTTTTTAGTTTTATGCTAGAAGGCTATGGTTATGGAGGATATAGTAGCGGTTCCAGCAGAACTTTCTGTTGGGCTAGTTGGTGCATGTTACTGAAGTACTAAAGCGCCAAAGAGACGACACAAGAAGAGACATGGACGAGCGCTTCGTCCGTGTCTCTTCTCGTGTCGTCTGTTTGGCGCTTTAGTACTTCATTAATATGGTAGAGGGTTTGGTCTGTGTTTGGTGTGTACCATGATCCAAAACAAAACAACTTCATTAACAGCCCATTGTCTTGCAAGATGACAAGCATAACGATCTTAGTTGGTGGATGCTGCCGCGTAAAAGTGCACATTTGCTGTTGCTCTTGTGTGCAGGACCAAGCTCATGGAGTCTGAAGAGGTGTGTGCCCAACAACGAAAGCAGCTTCAGCGCTACCAGGCTCGCCTCAGCATATCTGGCAACACAACAGTTGCTGTGAGCGGCATCTACGACATAGGCTGTACTGTCGAAGAGACCAGTGTAGAAGACGTGCTTGCAGAGGCAAAGCGTGATGTTGAGAACCTGAAGCGAAAGACGAAGAATTTGTCATCCAAAGCGAGCAAGTATGTGTACATGCTATTGGTACATGCCATTAGACGCAGAATTGAAACACCATAGATGAGGTTGGCCGATTCACGCCTCAGTTTTCCAAATGCCAGAATGCTGCCTTTGTTGTTTGCCGAAGTTAGTCTGTGTTCAGCAAGCTCACTGCTAAACTCCCTTTCCCATTTTTCTTTTTGCTCAACAGTAAGCCGTTGTCGAAACTGTTTCTGTGCCACAGTTTAAGCCACTTGATGTAAAGAATGTGAAATATTGCTTGGTGTTCGTGCTTCAACAAACGTTTCATATATACCAAGCATTAATCTTTCAGTTTCAAAGAACATAATGCCTTGTCAATTGTTCTTACTTAAATATCATGAGGCTAAAGTCATATAACACACTTTCGCGCTGTTTCCCTCACCCACTTTGTTTCAAATGCATCTGCGAGATTTCTGCATTTAGATTGTTGTATGTTATACTTGGAATATGTGTACTCATAGGACTGAGTAAGGGAAAATAGCAAAGGCCTATAGATGAAATTGAAACCATGTAATGTTCAGTCCTCAGCAGTGTAACACCTTGGCATTCTCATAATGTAAACTGTGTTTAGAATCGGCAAAATATTGACATGTGTGCATAGTTCAGCTTCATTTGTTGATTATTTTTCACCAGCTAATAACCGTTCCAAAATTACTACTTTGGACAAGAACCATCTACATGGAGCTAAAATTTCTTGGAATGTCGCTGATTCTATAGCTTTCTAATCATATTGTGCACACGGCATCAATATTGGTGTACCTTCTCGAGCGTACGCAAGCACCGGCGCTTATTCTGGAATGTTTGACGAATCGTGTATAAATAGCCGGCGCACTTGACCCATAGATCGGATTTCAATGATTGAGTGTGCTTGCCACTGTCATTGTGCTTTGGGTGTTGCTTGTTTACTGGGGACAAGTTCACCCAATAAAGTTTTGACTAGCACTTTTGGCAGTTCTTCACCGTCTATTTGTGACAGTATCGAATGATCCGCTTGACATGTTTGGTTTGTTTGCTTGTTTGTTTGTCTAGAGAGGAGGAGGACAGTGAGAAGAAGTCTGATGCTGATGAGGACACTGCAGAGATCAGTGGGAACAATGAGAGCTCAGACTCCGAAGCCGAGGAACTAGAGGAAGATGGTAAGGTTGGAAAGCGCCATGGACAACCATTCTGACACTGATGTTCAGTCCCTCCTAAGAGCACATCATGAACAAGGTGCTTTTTAGGAATACGAGTGCCTCGCAGTGAAAGGGTGGGGTAGCTGATATTTAGGGAGAACAAGGCAGTAACGATAACATTTAACTGCAGCTGTCATCTTTCTGAAGGTGCATTATATGTTGCCAGACAGACAGCTTACCATAACTGTTTTAAGCTAAGGAGAATAATAAATTTAGTTAATTGGTATTTTAGTTTTAGTGGTAGCTGATCATTCCTACAGTGTTAGTTGCCCTGAAGTCCTAAGCAAGTCCTCACCCGATCTTCTCTATAAAGGCATACATTTCTGACAGTGCTACTGATTCCATACACCCTGACGTAGTTGGGCAACTTGAGGTGAGAAACAAAGGGTGCTTCATTTTAAATCAACACCATATTTAAAGTCCTTGTTTGTTTCCTTTGCATTATGTATCCAGCACTTAAAGACACAATATGCAACGCAGAAATGATACTAGGTCCTCAGTTGCTCTGCTTTCCTGTGCATTCTTTCCTTCATTACAGTTGACCCTTGATACAGAAACATATGTTTAATTTGCTATATCCAATAATTTGTTAATCCAACATTGGTCTAGACTGTTAGCTTGTAACAAATATGTGCTTATAATGAATTTTGGATAAAAAGGGCATTTTCATCTTGTATGTGAGTGTTATGTTTGGCCATACTGTTTACACCCCATACCTCTTGCTTGGGTAATTGCAGCTGATATTCTTGAAAATGGACGAGATTTCTCGCATTAGTCGCAACTGTCGCTAGAGCCGACTCCCTCATCGACCGTCACAGGTGCACAAGCGAATATGCTCGAACTGCATCAAAAATGCACATGAATGTGTGTTTCTGAGTTTGTGTACCAACAAGGCCAGTTCCCCACCGTGGTTGCTCAGTGGCTATGGTGTTGGGCTGCTGAGCATGAGGTCGCGGGATCGAATCCCAGCCACAGCGGCAGCATTTCGATGGGTGCGAAATGTGAAAACACCCGTGTACTTAGGTTTGGGTGCACGTTAAAGAACCTCAGGTTGTCGAAATTTCCGGAGTGCTCCAATACGGCGTGCCTCATCAGAAAGTGGTTTTGGCACGTAAAACAAGGTTTTTAACAAGGTCTGTTCTCCGTGCTTCTGCGCAAGTGAACACTCGTGTGAGCCAACTATTTTTATGCTCAGTACATCACATTTCGTGTCTTGATCAACCGTGCTTTCTTTTTTGGGCATTCTGTGCTACGCAGAATCGATTGGCAAGGACCTGGCGACGCTTACCACCGAGATCTCATTCAAGCAGAAGCTCATCGACCAGCTGGAGCAGAGCCAGCGCAGGCTACAGACAATGCGCATGCACTACGAGGACAAGCTGATGCAGCTGCAGCAGAAAATACGCGAGACTGAGATAGAGAGAGATCGCATTCTCTCCAACATGAGTGAGTTTGCCACAAAATGGCATGTCTGGAGGCTTTCCATTTGTTTCCTTTTTGGAATGAGGGTTTGCAAACTTCTTAGCCACCATTACTTTGACTAAAATTTTAAAATGTGCAAAAAAAGGAAATACCAGTGTCGTCTTCTCCCACATACTGGTACATAAGTATTCATCACCATTGGCCTATTTATGTCCACTGCAGGACAAAGGCCTTTCCCAGTGGTCTCCAATTGCTTCTGTCTTGTGCCAGCTGACACCATCTTATACCTGCAAATCTTCTTATTTCATCGCACCACCTAGTGCTCTGCCACCTCCAGCTATGCTTTCCTTCTCTTTGCACCCATTGTATAACTCTTAATTCATGGCTGGTTATGAAAAAAAAAATGACAAAGAAGCACACATCGACAAGACGGGCGTGATTTTTCATTGCGCACACAAAAAAAAACGTAGCACAGAATGATTACCTTAACAGGATGGGCACAAAGCAATACCAGATAAAGTCGAACCCGTATAACGAACTCGATAGTTCCACCAAAAATGGTTGTTGTATCAGTAGTTCGTTATATGTGGACTTGCCCTTCAAAATGTGGAAAAATTGACACTATCGCTGATGACAGCAGTTGCGATTCGACACCACTTTGATATGAAGATTACTTTCATTTCTTTTCCTTCTTCCCAGTACTTTTCCACATCTAACTGCAAGTTTCCGTTAAAAACGTGATCTAAAGAACGAAATGTGGCGTTGTAGCTCCTTTGAAACTGCTCCTGGCCAGTTCCGATCGCTTGCCATTTTGCAATTATGAGCACATCCACCGCCATTTCTTCGAGAACTGTGATATACATTACTATTAGTGGGACGCGAGTGGATTCTGAATGGTAGGCAAGCATTCTAGGTGGCTTGAAGTGGAAACTACTGCAGCATGCCGGCATTTTTCAAAGGTCTTGCCATTATGGCTGCAGCAATGACATGTGCGCTTTGGTGTAGAAGTGCGAAGTTCAAAAAGTAGAATGCGATCTTGAACTGTTATCAGCAACAACGCAAATGAAGTGTTGACGAACCCTAACTGCCGACTCGGGTCGCATGAATATCGATAGCAATGTTTAGGTAACCGTTCGTTCAAATTGGTCCAGACTGTCCTAATAGCGTGCATGATGTTGTGCACGCATTGCCCTAAGGAGAACTGCACGAGAACTGTTATGTGCCCAGTTAGATTACGCTTCCTTGCTTCACGTGTGCCCTCCTTTTACAGCGACCGCGTTTCAAATGTTCATTGTAACAGTATGGCACTTTTGAAAATGTTTGTTATATCTGGACGCAGTTTCAATAGGCAGGACGGGAAAATCGTAAATGCCATGATATGTCATAACTGATAGATCGTTGTATCTGGGATCGTTATAAGTTAGTTCAACTCTGCTGGTACTATTAGACTAAACTGGTTGGCTAGACATACTGGCAATCAAAAGCTCTGTTCCCCTACATGGAGAGCAAGAAATTAGTGCATGAGAACATTTCACAGTACACGTTTATTCTGTGTATTGGGTGTTTGCTTAGATTTAAAAAAAAAAGAAAAGCTCGAATGTTTTTAACGGGGAGTAACATTAACAAGCTTTCTTTCTTTTCCAATTTCATCATCATCAGCCTGATTACTCCCACTGCAGGGCAAAGGCCTCTCCCATACTTCTCCAACTACTCAGTCATGTACTAATTGTGGCCATGTTGTCCCTGGAATCTTCTTAATCTCATCCACACACCTAACTTTCTACCGCCCCCTCCTACACTTCCCTTCCCTTGGAATCAGTTCGTAACCTTTAATGACCATCGGTTATCTTCCCTCCTCATTACATGTCCTGCCCATGCCGATTTCTTTTTTCCCAATTTATAGGGACACTAAAGGCAAATACTGAGTCGACGTGCACTATTTAAAAACCATTCCGGAAACCTCGCCACAGTTATGGTCTGAATACCATTTTAGAAATTCAAATCTCCCGCCACCCAACCAGGGGAGTGGTGACGTTGCATACACTATTACCACCCTTTGCTGCCATCGGTGAGTAAAACGGCACCTGTGAGACGGCGGTACCGAGTTGAGACAGAGCTGGTGGATTTGCCGCTGCAGCTGATTTTTGGTCAAGTGTCGTAGACCGTTTGGGCATCCCGCAACATCACATGGAAGTTGAATTCTCTGCTACTAGCAGTTCGTGAGAGCTTCTCAAGCCAGCAAAACCAGCGCAGCAGTACGCGATAATGAAACTACTGAAACGCAAAAGCATGGGCGGCGCAGAGTCGAGCGAAAATGAAACCTTTTGAATGCCCGCATCATTGTCTAGAGTAGTTTCAGCAAGTTTTCTAAAAATAAACTGGAACTGGACAAGTAGCATTTTATTTCATCTTGTAATGCAATACAAGCATGTTTTTTGCATCAAGTGGTTCGCTACTAGTGACAATTTAAACGAGTGCTTTTGTCATCGGGCAAGAAATTGAATGTCCCGGGGGAGTCTCTAACCATGTCCTGCATTTTCCTCAATTTCTGGATTATTAACTAACTGTATGAGAATACTGATGCCTTAGAGATTCTTGAGCACTAATCTGTCACTTTAGCTTGACTAAACATTTGCCTTTAGTGTCCCTTTAATCGATGGTCATTTCAGTATCACTGCTGCACATATTCTCACCTACTCCTCAGGTTATGCTACTCAGAATTGACATGGTAATATAATAACGGTCAACCTTCCAAATGAATTGTTTCAAGAACATTTTCCTATATATACTGTTGATTGGAATAAACTTACTAATGATAATGCAAGGTACTCATTGCTTGAAAGCCAAATCACTTGATCTTATTTTGTATGGATTCAAGATTTTTTTTCTGCCTCTCTGTTCTCCTTCACAACCCCTTTCTGCACCAACCCTGCTATGATGTTGTACTGGGTTGCAGTAGCCATAAACATTTACACAGTACAGAAAAATGGAAACCCGTACAGTACAATGAGCATGCATGAGGTCATCCTTATGCAGTGGATGATGTTGATTTGCCTTGTTCCCATTAAGTGTTTAGGCATGTGTGTTCAAGAATGCAGTTGGTCTCATCAGTGACTTCTCATATTCGTGTGCTGCATTCTGTTCAGGCTCGGCTGGCGCATCAAAGGACACCGACGAGAAAGTGCGCAAGATTAAGAACGACTTTGAGCGCAAGCTGAGCCATCTGCAAGGTGAGCTCAAGAAGATGCAGTCAGCCAAACGTGAACATGCCAAGCTCATGAAGAACCAGAGCGAGTATGAGCGGCAGGTTCGCAAGCTCAAGCAGGAAATGGCTGAGATGAAGAAAGCCAAGGTAAGCACCACCTGTGGTGTGCTCATATCACTCCTTTGTACCTGTGCCACACGTGCTATGTTAATCGACAAGGATGGCAATGTGGGCTTGTTGCTACAGCATGGCTAAAGGTGGTTGAGGGCAGAAAAACGCAAGGACAAAAGAAGGCACATTGGCTGCACAGGCACTACTAACAACAATGATGGTTAATTTCCTCGCCGGGCTGAACAAACCTGTCTTCAGTGGACAGCGTCACAGATCACGCGATTCATGTTGTCTCGTTCGCACAGTGCACGATTTTGCACGCAGTTCACAAGGAAACATGACTAGCAGTGTAATTCAATGCTACACGAATACTCAGGCAGAACAAGCGCATCGCAGAGCAAGATCAAGCGCTGGAACATGGTAGAAAATGGCATAGTTTCAGTAACTGCGCACGTGACCGCACGACCGTGGGAACAAGCAGACAAAATGGAAGTAAATCTCTCTTGCTTCGGTGCGAAGTAAAACAAAAAACAGACATACTGTTTGTGTTTTATTATTTCTCTAAACTTCAATTTGTCAATTCAAGCAACAGATTGCACACATAACAAGTGTTGTCTTGAATAATTCTCGAAGTCACGTGTCAATATGAGCGACGTCACACTGCGGACACAACTACATAGGTGCACGGGCACGACTATGTCATCGTTCGGCTTGGAGCATGGCAGCCGCAAGAAGGAAAAACGGCGATCAGTTTGAAATTTCAGATCTTTCTGCGGTGCGTAGCGATGTAATACTTTGCAGGCACAATTGTTATCGCGCAATGTATGCTCTGCGCTTGCCAGCTCAAAATGGCCAGACCTGGTGAGGGGCCCTTTAAATGGGACTTCAGAAATGTTTGGCTGTAACTGCCAACATTGACAGCAAGTGACCGCGGTGTTCGATGATCAAATTAGTTGTGAGAACGCACTACACCACAAGCGACATCAAATTTTGATGCCATTAAGTGTATCCGTCTGGCACCACATGAGTGGCATTATATGTTGATACAAACGAATTGATTCAAAAAGCGACATAAATGTCTATACCTTTCTCGTTAAAACCATTCAATTACTTGTTGAACCACTTTTCTTTAATGAATCTGTGTGGTCTTTAACACTCTTTAAGAAGAGTGTTAACACTCTTTGAGAAGAGACTGGCTAGAAGCCAGCCTCTTCTCAAAGCAGGTGGAACTGTAGTGCACACTCTTTGCAAATATGCCTTTCTTGCGAAGCGGTGCTCACCTTTCTGTGCCTTATTACCCTCAGGTCCCAATCTATGCATGAATAAATGTACATGGTGGCTTTTTCCCACCAGGGATCTTGGTGTTACTTGTGTAGAAGCGGCTTTGCTGTTCAATCACGAACTCGCCAACCTTTTCTTTGAGCTCTGGATGCCAGCCATGACGAGGTCCACGAAAGCCCTTCCAGTCAATTCGCATTTAAACAGTGCCTCCCTCTGGCCCCGCCATATGCGTATAGTTCCCTGCTTCATGTCAAGGTGCCGAGCGACGGTGCAGTTTCCTAGCTCCTCAGCCAACAAAATGGCTCGTCGTTTGAAGCGAGCATCATACTGAGCACGCTGCATCACCATAACTTCGCGAATGAACCCATGAAATAAAAAAAAGAATGCAGGTTGACTTTGCTTGGCTTGTCCATGGATTGAGTCGAAATGTATAGATACAGGTTGCCAATCTAAAACTAAAAACCGCGAAATTTGAAATAACATATATTTAGCAGTCAATTTTGGTGTTATTCAAATGTAATGAGAGTCAACTTCAAGCAACGAAAATCTTTTTAAAAAACTCGCGTTACAATCGAGTAAATATGGCAGTTCGTTTGTCTCCTCAGGTGGCCCTGGTGACCAAGATGAAGGAGGAGAGTCGGCGGCACCAGGAGGCTGAGAAGCGCCGCAACCGGCAGATAGCGCAGATGCTCAAGGAAAGCCGTCAGCAGGAGAACAGAATCCGCTCCCTCGAGGCCCAGAATCGCACCAAGGAGACGGTCCTGAAGCGGCGGCACGAGGAGATGGCCGCCCTGCGCCGCCAGGCACGGCCCATGTCACAGCGTGTTGCCGGGCGCGTTCCACTGCAGAACCAAGGTAGGGCAACCAACAGCACGTACACACTTCAGGTGGCTGAGGTGCGTAGTTTAAAAGGGCTACCCTAGCGATTGGTTTGTGATGTTGGGGAAGTGGTCGTTTCGGATTTCGCTGCACCTACTGTGGTGCCTTAGGTGGCCATGGTGTCGCACTACCAAGCACAAGGTTAGGGGTACCTGCATGACGCAGTGGCTTCATTACGGTGTGGGTGGAATACAAAAGTGCTCATGCACCATGCTTTGAGTGTATGTTAAAGGGACACTAAAGAGAAACACTGAATCAATTTAGATAAAGTATTCTTGAAGAACTCTGCTTTTTCTTATTGCAGTGTGGGGTGGAATATTAAAAGAAGAAATAAAGTTTGGTTTAGTTTAATTTTTGAAGTAAAACTCATTTGAAGTAAATGTCATTTACTGCCCGCCTTCCAACTGCGTGCATTTTGAATAACATGAATATTGAAGTTTTTACTGCATACATACCTTGGAATCAACTTTCAATCCTTGCTGAATTGTACTGTGTTTCTGATTGATGTGATTTTCTGATTGCTAGCGTCACTGATAAGTAGAGCTCAGTTAGAAAGCTTATCACATCGTCGCAAGATCGTGAGTCTCACTCTTTCACTAGCCACCACGGCAGGTGCAGAAGAATTGAATGATAGTAAATATCATTCAATTCTTCTGCACCTGCCGTGGTTGCTCAGTGGCTGTGGTGTTGGGCTGCTGAGCACGAGGTCGCGGGATCGAATCCCGGCCACGGCGGCTGCATTTCGATGGGAGCGAAATGCGAAAACACCTGTGTACTTCGATTTAGGTGCACGTTAAAGAACCCCAGGTGGTCAAAATTTCCGGAGTCCTCCACTATGGCGTGCGTCATAATCAGAAAGTGGTTTTGGCACGTAAAACCTCATAACTTAATTTTTTAATTCAATTCTTCACAATAATGTTTCCTGCAGCCATTTTTCTATGCCATAATCACCCGTGCAAATATCAGCGCCAAACATGCCACTCCCATCGTTTTGCAAGCTTATTCATACCATGCACTATTGTGGATTGTAATAATCTGCCATTGCACATCGCTACTGAAATTAACATAAGCAAATTACAGAAGCTACTGCACACCTATCACTGCACTATCATCTGTCTGTCTGTCTGTGTCTGTCTGTGTCTGTCTGTGTCTGTCTGTCTGTGTCTGTCTGTCTGTGTCTGTCTGTCTGTGTCTGTCTGTCTGTGTCTGTCTGTCTGTGTCTGTCTGTCTGTGTCTGTCTGTCTGTGTCTGTCTGTCTGTCTGTCTGTCTGTGTCTGTCTGTCTGTCTGTGTCTGTCTGTCTGTCTGTCTGTGTCTGTCTGTCTGTCTGTGTCTGTCTGTCTGTCTGTCTGTCTGTCTGTCTGTCTGTCTGTGTCTGTCTGTGTCTGTCTGTGTCTGTCTGTGTCTGTCTGTGTCTGTCTGTGTCTGTCTGTCTCTCTGTCTGTCTCTCTGTCTGTCTCTCTGTCTGTCTGTCTCTGTCTGTCTGTCTGTCTGTCTCTGTCTGTCTCTGTCTGTCTGTCTCTGTCTGTCTCTGTCTGTCTCTGTCTGTCTCTGTCTGTCTGTCTCTGTCTGTCTCTGTCTGTCTGTCTGTGTCACCATTTGTATTCACCGAAATTCATTTTTATCCTCTTTAGCGATAATTTAATGTTTCTGGCTATTCTTCTGGTTATTCAGAATAGTCTTGTGATCCTTGATTATATATATATGCTCTATACTAATTTTTGTACTTGTACCATAACTTCATTCAGTGCACATGTATCGGATAATGTTTTTTGCTAATTTTGTGTTATGCTTGAACCCCGCAGGGGCGTCTGCGCAAGCAGGCGTTTGGTGTGTTGCGACACCACGTACCCGAGCACACGAGGGTTGGACCCTCCCGCGTGTAGCCGTGCGCGGCTTAGCCGTGTCTGGGGAAAAGGGGATCCTGGGGGTTGAGCCGATGCTGGGTGTCTGGACCTTTAAGGCCCCCCGGCGGAGGCAACACACCCCTTTGGCCTCGGCTTCACATAGACGGCACCTCCAGGCTGACCCACCTGGAGGACATCGGCAGTCGCCTTTTCCTGTCTCTCTCTTCCTACAACCTTCGTCTTTCCCTTACTTTCCACCTTTCCTGTCTCCTCCTCTCTTCTATTTACTTCCTTCTTCTTGGCGGCAAGGGTTAACCCTGTGTGGCTATCCAACCTTGGGTACACCATATTCGGTTATAGTGACGGCGTACGACTGGCGTCGTGCAGACTTGGATGCAAGCTCTGCCGCGTTCCCTCGTTGGGCTCCGTGGTGGGTGGTCGGCGCTGTTGCCGAATTGTTATATATTTCATGGAAACTTCTTTCCCCAAACTCCCTGATCGCCCTCACAAACGAGGGCGCACCGAAGATCTCTTTCAGTTTTTCGGACGACAAGTCCTTAACTTTCCCCGATTCCACGTGATTCATTCAGAAAAACCGGACAAACTAGTGCGATCCATTTCACCGTTCCTTGTCTCCAAGACTCTGACCGAAGTTTTCGGTACAGGATATAAGGTGTCCAGAATGTCAAGTGGCGATCTCCTTTTGGAGCTCCAAGATCAGAAGCAGTATGAGAAGCTGCCGAAACTTGTGTCATTTGGAGAGACCCAATTAACAGTAACCCCGCACCGTACCATGAACACAAGCCGCGGTGTTGTCTCAGACGACGACTTGCTGGAGCTCACTGAGGATGAACTCTTGGAGGGCTTCAGTGACCAGAATGTGTAATCAATGTTAAAAGAATTAAGATCAGGCGTGACAGTAAAGAAATCAAGACCAAACACCTTATATTGACTTTCGGCTCAAGTATTCTGCCAGAGTCTGTAGAGGCCGGGTACACCAAGCTCCGTGTTAGGCCATATGTGCCAAATCCCCTTAGATGTTTCAAATGCCAACGCTTCGGCCACAGTTCGCAGAGCTGCCGAGGCCGTCAAACCTGTGCGAAGTGCAGTGCCCACGAACATAATTCTGAAGCTTGCAAAAACACTCTCCACTGTGTAAACTGTGAAGGCGAGCACGCCGCATACTCGCGTGCCTGCCCGTCCTGGAAAAGAGAAAAAGAGATTGTGACAATCAAAGTCAAAGAAAACATATCTTTCAAGGAGGCACGTAGGCGGGTGTCATACCTGTCTAAGAGTAGCTTTGCCGATGTGGCGCGTAAGGGGGCAGCGTCACAACGGCCTCCAGCGGCTGTCCGACCCACAGGCAGTGAGTCGGCAGTTACGCCATCTGCCCCCGCGGCGGTTGCAGCTAGCGCTGCTCCGTCTACCCAGCAGACGGGGCCATCGACCCCGAAGGTGGACGCAGCCGAGGCTGCCCCAGCCTCCGAGGCCCCTTCCAGCGCTGGCAACGGCCAGCGCAGCCAAATCCCTCTGGGAGCCCCATCGACCTCCGGGCTGGTGGGCGCAGGGGTCTTGCCCTCCAAGGCGGGACTCCCTCTGAAAACTTCCCGCTCGCAAGAGCACGTGTCCGGCACCTCACAAGAGGCAGTGGACACCACACCTATCCTCAAGGCGCACCAGGCGCCTAAGGAGCGTCGAGAATCACTCGAACGCTTCAAAAAGAACAAAACACCAATTACAGGGCCTCGAAAGGGCTCTGTAATCTAAGGCATCTTTCCGTTTCCGTACACACAGCACTAATTTACCTTAAATATGGATACACAAATCATACAATGGAACGTCAGAGGTCTCCTTAGAAACCTTGATGATGTACAAGAACTGATCCACCAACACAATCCAAAAGTGCTGTGTTTACAGGAAACACATTTAAAATCTAAACACACAAAGTTTCTCCGACAGTACATAACTTTTCGCAAAGATCGCGATGATGCTGTCGCATCATCGGGCGGTGTCGCCATTGTTATCCATAAGAACATTGCGTGTCAACTTTTACACCTACAAACTCCTCTCGAAGCAGTGGCGGTTCGAGCTGTTCTCCTAAACAAACTCATCACCATTAGCTCTCTTTATATACCCCCACATTACAAATTAACGAAACATGAATTCCAATCCTTTATAGATCAATTGCCAGAACCTTATGTTGTTCTTGGCGATTTCAATGCGCACAACTCCCTATGGGGCGACTCGTATCGATGCGCGAGGTCGTCTCGTTGAACAGCTCCTTCTTTCTTCCGGTGCGTGTCTGCTTAATAAGAAGGCACCCACATATTACTGTCTTGCCAACAAAACCTTTTCTTCAATTGATCTCAGCATAGTTTCTCCTTCTATTTTTCCTGAACTCGCATGGGAAGTTATAAACAATCCTTACGGAAGCGACCACTTCCCCATACTATTAAGAACACCTAAAGAAAACGAATATCCACCACAGGCTCCCAAGTGGAAGATTGATACAGCTGACTGGGAGAAATTCCGAACTCTCAGTAAAATTTCATGGGATGAGATGTCCTCGTTAGGAATTGATGCTGCCGTGGAATACTTTATAGCCTTCTTAATAGATGCCGCATTTAAATGTATATCACAAGTAAATGGCTTGGCATGCAAACGGCGTGTCCCGTGGTGGAACGAGGACTGTAGGATCGCTCGTAAGAAACAGAACAAAGCGTGGGGATTGCTACGCGCCTCTCCCACTGCGGAGAATCTGTTTAACTTTAAGAAAGTGAAATCGCAAGGCAGGCGAACACGCCGACAGGCTAGAAGAGAGAGTTGGCAGACGTTTTTATCCGGTATCAACTCGTATACAGATGAGGCCAAAGTCTGGAACCGGGTTAATAGGATAAAAGGGCGACAAACATATTCACTTCCTTTGGTAAACACACAAGGTGAAACACTACAAGATCAGGCAGATTCACTTGGGGAACACTTCGAGAGCGTGTAGAGTTCAAACCATTATTCGCAATCATTTTTGAAATACAAACAAATAGAAGAATGTAAGCCCATAATACGAAAATCCAGGCAGAATGAACCTTATAACCGGCCTTTCAATATTGCTGAGTTGAGAGCTGCCTTGACCACATGCAGGGGCTCTGCGCCTGGACCTGATAGGGTCATGTACGAAATGATCAGAAACTTACACGCTGACACCAAACTTGCACTACTCACGCTTTTCAACGCTATTTGGGCTGCGGGAAACCTCCCATCCACATGGAAAGAAGCGATTGTGGTCCCTGTTCTTAAACAGGGCAAGGACCCTTCCTTGGCGGCAAGTTACCGTCCGATAGCCCTTACAAATTGTCTTTGTAAGCTTTTTGAAAAAATGGTTAACCGCAGACTTGTACATTACCTTGAACTCAACAATATCCTCGATCCCTTTCAGTGTGGCTTCAGAGAAGGGCGGTCCACAACCGATCACCTTGTGCGCATTGAGGGAAACATTCGCGACGCCTTTCTACATAAACAATATTTCCTATCCGTATTCCTCGATATGGAGAAAGCGTACGACACTACGTGGCGCTATGGAATATTGAGAGACTTGTCGGGAATTGGCATCCGTGGCAATATGCTCGTCTTAATAGAAAGCTATTTGTCCAACCGTACATTTCGCGTGAAAGTCGGCAATGTATTGTCGCGACCTTTTATACAGGAAACTGGTGTACCTCAAGGAGGTGTACTTAGCTGCACGCTCTTCATCGTGAAAATGAACACCCTTCGTGCCTCGTTACCGCCAGCCATCTTTTATTCTGTTTACGTAGACGACATACAGATAGGATTCAAATCCTGCAACCTTACAGTATGTGAGAGGCAAGTTCAACAGGGCTTGAACAAAGTGTCCAAATGGGCAGAAGAAAACGGATTTAAAGTCAACCCCAACAAAAGTTCTTGTGTGCTTTTCACAAGAAAGAGAGGACTCATTGCAGAACCCAGTATCGAAATGTATGGTCAGCGAATTCCTGTGAACAAAGAGCACAAGTTCTTAGGCATCATACTTGATTCGAAATTTACTTTCATTCCACACATAAAGTACCTCAAGGTCAAATGCTTAAGAACAATGAACTTACTTAAAGTGTTATCCCACACAGCATGGGGCAGCGACAGGAAATGTTTAATGAATCTTTACAAGAGCCTCATCCGATCGCGGTTGGACTACGGTGCCGTGATCTATCATTCTGCAGCCCCGAGCGCGCTAAAGATGCTAGATCCGGTCCACCATCTAGGAATTCGACTGGCCACTGGAGCTTTCAGAACAAGTCCCATAGAAAGTTTATATGCTGAATCAAATGAGTGGTCACTACATCTGCAGAGAACATACATCAGCCAAAGATATTTCCTGAAAGTCCACTCTAATCCTCAACATCCATGTTTTAATACCATTAACGATATGACATATGCTACGCTCTTTCATAATCGTCCTTCCGTAAGACGGCCTTTTTCTATGCGTGTGAGGGAGCTTAGTGATGAAATGCATGTCCCACTCCTCGAGCTCCGCCTAATGCAGCCAGCCAAGCTGCTACCTCCTTGGGAGTGGCAGCACATAGAATGCGATATATCTTTCATGCAAGTTACAAAACACGCTCCAGAGATTGAAATACAAATGCATTTCCGGGAACTCCAATACAAACACTCCTGCACGGAGTTCTACACAGACGCATCGAAGTCACGCGAGGGGGTGTCCTATGCAGCCGTCGGCCCATCCTTCTCGGAATCCGATGTACTGCATCCGGAAACAAGCATCTTTACGGCTGAGGCCTACGCACTGTTGTCGGCTGTAAAGTATATAAAGAAATCAAAACTCGAGAAATCAGTTATATATACGGACTCACTAAGTGCTGTGAAGGCCCTAATGTCATTTTCTAAGCACAAAAACCCAGTAATCAATGAACTCTATTCCGTCCTATGTAAAACGTATATATGTAACCAGCATGTCACCATATGCTGGGTGCCGGGTCATAGGGGCATCGAAGGCAATGCTCTGGCGGACCAGATGGCCACATCAATAGCATCGTATTCTGTAAATCCTACCGCAGCAGTCCCTGTCACAGATCTGAGGCCCTACTTGCGCAGAAAACTGCGGAACTACTGGCAACGCTCGTGGGACATGGAAACAAATAATAAACTGCACGTAATAAAGCCACAATTAGGGTTCTGGCCTTCTGCAACAAAATCACGTCGGACAGATGTCCTACTCTGCCGGCTAAGAATAGGACACACTTTTGGCACACATAACTTTTTGCTCACGGGAAACGAGCCTCCAACCTGTGGTAGATGCGGGGAGAGGCTGACCGTCCTCCACGTCCTCCTGGAGTGTCGGGAAGCCGAACATGACAGAAAGAAACATTTTCCCTTAGCATACCGGCAGCATATCCCCCTTCATCCTGTTATGTTACTCGGAGCAGAACCGCTCTTTGACACTAACGCAGTCCTAGGTTTCCTGAAAGATGTTGTATTACATGTAATTAGCCCATACGTTCGTAGCGCCTCCTCTCTATAGAGGATAGCGCTGTGATAGTTTTTCCGTATAGCACATGCCTCTCGTCCCTTGCGTGTCAAGGGCTCTGGCGAGGCAGCAGTGCTACAAGTGATTTTACCAGCTTATATATTTTCTATTTTGCATCACTCGTTCACGATGGATTTTATTGCACATAGAACACGTCATTGTCATCGACATATTCTTATTACAGATAGATTTTACGCACTCTAGAGCGACTATTTTTAAGGCCCCTATACAGCCACTTTACATTAACCCCATCGATGTCATAACTACATTGCAAACTCATCACCACTGCCTTGGCGCTCTTTGGCCACACTTGGCCCTTGCGCCAGTAAACACTACATATCATCATCATCATCATGTTATGCTTGAAGTGTGCTTTTCTTTGTAAACCTTCTTAATTTCTGTTATTGATGGATCCACAAAGTGTTGCGATTCCACTATAATATGTTTACTAATTGTAATACTCATGTATTGTATTAGCGCCACCCCCTATGTACCCTCTCTAAGGCCCTTAAGATATTTTTCAAATAAAAGTGAACAGAGAGAGAGAGACAGAAGGAAATGGATGAAGCGCTTCGTTAGTTTCCTTCTATCCTGTCTCTTGCACTGTTAAGTTTCACTTCATGTACCAAATAGTCCAAGTTGGAATTCTGTTGCGGCTTATTTTTGAAGCCATTTTGTGCCGAAGCGTCGGCACTGCTACATCAGTGCGACGTCTCGGATTGCAAAGCATTTTTTTCACATTTCAATTGTTGTTCACTAAATATTCATCAGCAAAGCTCACAGTAGCGTTTTTAATATGCTTGAAAAAACTTGCAGATAACAGCACAGGAGTTTAATTACTAATTTGTTCTAATAATAATTTTACTGTTATATCATTTGGTGGTAGGTGTTTTGTTTTTTCCAAGGTACTCTCCTTGACCAAAAATAATGATGTGGAATGATGTTTGGCTGTTCTGGGATTAAAACCTTACAAAAATCTGACGTTTTCTATGAACCCATTTGGCCTGCTAAAGGCTGCGTTGATATATCGGCTAGTACAGTTATGCAATTTTTGGTGCTCCAACACTATCTCTTCATTGCAGCTGTACGAAAGGTCCTGTTCTCTCCGAAAGTCGCTAAGCAGAGGTGGCAGACGCTTGAGAAGAATGTAAGTCTTGAGGTAGCATTACGACAGAGACAAGGTGTGATTGTACTGATTTTTCATCCACAGATTGACAAGCTGGTCTTGACAAAGCAAAGTGTCTACACCTTGGAGAAGGACATGGAGCGATCACTCCTGGTGAGCTTTGAAAAAATAGTCTGTTGGCTGTTTTATTTAGTAAAATTACAAGCTTGTCACCTGGCCATTGAGCGCAGTTGTTGCACAATAGATCTACTGGCACATTTGACTGGGCACTTTCGAGTTCTCTAGAGTGCTCTTTCGTTTTGCTTTGAAAAAATGAGAAGGTATTTAGTCCAGGAATACAAGCATGGGCATTCTAGAAGTCTGGCACATGCAAAGGTCAGCGTGTAGTCGCTTTGTTAGAAAACTGATAGTGACTTCAGTACTCGGTATATTGCTGTGAAGTGTCATGCTATCTTGCATACGATGAACACCATGCGCCGATGCTGTAGAAAGTGCAGTTTCATTAACAGTATTTTTCTTTTAGTGGTAGGGTGAGTAACCAACGGCACTCCAGCATTTGAATTAAATCAGAACTGCATCAAATGTATTGTGATATAGTTTTGATACTTTCAACGCTGCAAACATGGCTGGAGCAATGTTTTGGCAGCGCTTTAGGTTTTTTAAGGCTTCTTGTGACTTGTATTTGTGCTGACTGAGCTGTTCTAGATTGAGCCCATTTGTCTTTTTTTAGGAACGAGAGAAACTAACTCGCTACCTGGAAAAAATGGTGCGGAAGCGAGACAGAGCACGTGAAGTCGGAAGAGTAAGCTACTCCTTTTATATTCTGTATAAATTTTTTTTTGCAATATTTTAAGAACGTGTTTGTGTTGCTGGAGCAACCCTTGACCTTATCTACTTCAGTACTGATAACGGTTATCAGCTAGTCCTGAAAACAGTGTATTAACAGCAAAAATCACAATGGAAAGCTGAACCTTCATTTTTCACTTAAATCACAACTGCAATGATCTCGTAATGTGTCATTACAGGCTGCTTCATATATTTAATAAATTTTATGTTCTGCTAGTTCCACTGTCTCATTCCTACAAATGGTTTATTCCTGCTCCTTCTGTCGGAAGAATTTGTACAGGTTGTCATACAGAATTATTTAATATCTGAACATGATTTCATTGTTAGAATAACCGACTTTAAACTAGCGTTTACCAATTGTTCCTCTAGTTGCTTAAATATTGGGGATTAAAATTATGAGGTCCCTAAACTATGTTTCGTGTGCAGTTTTTCAGTACGGAATAGCTGCAGAGCTTTAGCATTTTCTACTGAAGCACATGGGGTGCTTCAGTATAGGAAGTAGATGGCTATGCAAAACTGCGCAAGGAAAGAGCTGTTTATATGAACTGTAAAAAAGAAATTGATATAGTGTAACTCCAGAAAGCCTGAACATCATTCCACATCAAGAAAAATTAGAACTTGTTTGTTTTTATTTTGCGATTGCAAATACATTTGTTTGCCAAAAAAAAAAGTGAAGATTAGTTCAAATAAAAATTAGCATAATTAGTAAATGGCTTACTGAACTATCAATAACTGAAGTCAAGTGTATTTGAGAAGACAGCTACGGACTTTGCATATAGGTCATTGTGCTTAAATCTAAGTTTTGAGTTATCAAGCTCGGCGTATCAAGAATGTTGCGTTTGGCTTTGTGGGGTTAAGAAAAGAAAAAAAAAATGGAAGCCCTGTAGACTTTCCACCATTCGAGGCCATTTGTTCAGCCCATGTTGGCTATCGCACAACTTCCTGCAATCCTCAGGAGCAACCTAAATAGCTTGAGAACCCCTGCTATTTCTCTAATTCCGGGTGTTTTTGGTCTGCGCAAACACCTGCTGCAAAAGCCCAGTGGATGCGGCGTTGCACTGCTGAGCTGGACATCGCGGGTTCAATCCCGGGTTCAGCGGCCGCGTTTTAGTGGGAGAGAAATGCAAAAATGCTTGTGTGCTTCAATTTAGATGCACATTAAGCTCCAAGTGGTCAAAATTTAATCCAGAGTCTCCCACTACAACATGCCTCATGATCAGATCATAGTTTTAGCACACAGTATCGCAATTTTAATCTTAATGTCGACGTAAACCCGAGACTTCAGAGCTTCATTGAGTTCTGTGCATGTGAAATCAAGGCCCATTATTTCTTAGGGTTCCCAAAGTGCTTGGGTTTCCAATTTTAAACATAGCATTTCAATTTGTCCTTGCTTCATTTTCCAGCATAACAAAAGCATGGTTGCAGTAATGGTGGCCTTATTTGCTGCTTCAGCAAGTGTAATCTACCACCTTAGCTTGACTATCTTTTCCTTGATTGCTCTTGTGCCCAGTGATTTTATTTGAAGAGAGAACATTGGCTGTAAATCCTAATTTCCTTTCATTGTATACAGGACATCCAGGACTTAGATGACCAGATTGAGAGCATGAAGGCAAATCTGGATTACCTGAACGAGAACATCCGGGAGTGCCAGGCTAGCATCCTCCAAGTTGAGGAAACCAAAGATGACACCGAATGCCTGGAACTGGACACTGTTCTCAGTGGCATGGTGGACACACAATCTCGCTACATGGTTGAGAAGCTGCTGCACATGGCAATAAACCAGGTAAACAGCAATTTCCTCTGCACACAGCAAAGGCTGTTTTCCAAACATGGGGCTAATGTTTAAGTTCTAGCAGTAGGTATGGAGGCTGAGAAGTGAGAAAAAGCAACTACGTAATCAAATGTGTGGGACATGCGCTGTTGCAATGCCATGTACAGGTCGGTCCACTGTTAGAGGGAACACGCGAGCGTGTGGCTCATGCCCCGCACAGCACCATCTATGGGAAGCGGCGAAAATCAAGCGCATGCGCGAAACAGCTCGGGAGCAGTGCACGCCACGCATGGTCTGATGTCCCGCATCACTTCGCCTTCACTCAGTGTGAGGCATGGTGTGCGGCTGGGTGATCACTCATCTTGAGCTGCAATTGGGATGAATGCAATCTCGGGAGCAAAGTTGTGCTTCACTTTCCAGCCGTCTGGATGCTAAGAACATAGAAGTGATTGATCTTTCAGAACATTATAGGCGACATGAAGCACTGTCTTTCTGGAGGATGCTTTGTGTTCGGACGTTTTCGCACAACAGATTGAGACACATTCACTTTGTGGATGGAGCATGGCGATTGAATCAGTGAAATGAGCACGAGTGACACCGAAGTTCGTTTTCGACACCGTTGCGCATGGCATGTCTCAGTGATGTCTGTCTACAACGGGCATAGTCTGTCGAATTGCTGGAAGATGAAAAGCACCGTGTGAAGCTACCGTTGGCAAATCAAGAAATGTGAACATGTATGCAGTCATTCGAAGGTATCGCTGTTTTCTTCCAACATGATAGTGGAGTAATACTAACGTTCAAATACCATCCAAAAATACCATTCCCCAAAACATAGTTCTGCCGCTGCTTATTCGCATTCTACACCACTGCAGTAGAAGTGAGTGTCATTATGTGCTTTCTGCATCTCATGGGTCGCACTGCACGAAATAAAATGTTTCTCCTTAAAGCGGGAAACTTTTGACGTGCAATTGCATGGCAGGGCAGCCACACGCTTCGCAAAGCGAAGAGGCGATTTGCTAGCAGACGACTCACTGCGCCATATCGCGCTGCGCAGAGCATGAGCCACACGCTCGTGTGTTCCCTCTAACAGTGGACTGACCTGTACATTACCCATCAAATTGCAGTAAAGGACAGTCTTGTGATATTTATGTTTGACTGCTTTTAATGTTGTCTAGACTTCTGTCAACCAAAGGACCAGGCAGGATTCAGTAAAGGCTACTCAACAATAGACCATGTTCACACTATCAATCAGGTGATAGAAAAATGTGTGGAATATAACCAACCCCTATATATAGCTTTCATTGATTACGAAAAAGCATTTGATTCAGTCTAAACCTTAGCAGTCATGGAGGCATTATGGAATCGGGGTGTAGACGAGCCGTATGTAAAAATACTGAAAGATATCTATAGCGGCTCCACAGCCACCGTAGTCCTCCATAAAGAAAGCAACAAAATCACAATAAAGAAAGGTGTCAGGCAGGGAGATACGATCTCTCCAATGCTATTCACAGCGTATTTACAGGAGGTATTCAGAGACCTGGATTGGGAAGAATTGGGGATAAGAGTTAATGGAGAATGCCTTAGTAACTTGCGATTCGCTGATGATATTGCCTTGCTTAGTAACTCGGGGGACCAATTGCAATGCATGATCACTGACCTGGAGAGGCAAAGCAGAAGGGTGGGTCTAAAAGATAATCTGCAGAAAACTAAAGTAATGTTTAACAGTCTTGGAAGAGAACAGCAGTTTACGATAGGTAGCGAGGCACTGGAAGTGGTAAGGGAATACATCTACTTAGGGCAGGTAGTGACCACGGATCCGGATCATGAGACTGAAATAATCAGAAGAATAAGAATTCGCTGGGGTGCGTTTGGCAGGCATTCTGAGATTAACAGCAGGTTGCCATTATCCCTCAAGAGAAAAGTGTATAACAGCTGTGTCTTACCAGTACTCACGTACAGGGCAGAAACCTGGAGGCTTACGAAAAGGGTTCTACTTAAGTTGAGGATGACACAATGAGCTATGGAAAGAAGAATGATGGGTGTAACTTTAAGGGATAAGAAAAGAGCAGATTGGGTGAGGGAACAAACGCGAGTTAATGACATCTTAGTTGAAATCAAGAAAAAGAAATGGGCATGGGCAGGACATGTAATGAGGAAGGAAGATACCCGGTGGTCATTAAGGCTTACGGACTGGATTCCAAGGGAAGGGAAGCATAGCAGGGGGCGGCAGAAAGTTAGGTGGGCGGATGAGATTAAGAAGTTTGCAGGGACAACATGGCCACAATTAGTACATGACCGGGGTAGTTGGAGAGGTATGGGAGAGGCCTTTGCCCTGCAGTGGGCATAACCAGGCTGATGATGATGAATGTTGTCTAGAGCTGCTGTGATGACTGCACTATATAAAGTTACTCCTTTAAGCATAAGTAAACCATGGCATTAAATCTGTCAGCTGATGACTATACTGAGTCGTGTTGTCATAACCAAGCTGTCATCACTGGCACATGACAGTAGCTTGCACATTGTTGTAGGCAGGATGTGCTCTGTGCATCTACTTGTCCTATGATGTACATTTGCTTAAAAGTTTACTTATGTGATTTGAGTCTTCTCTTATGCTTCCCAGAGTCTTCAGGCAGCGCAGAGCAAGAGCAAGGTCCAGGAGTTGGAGGCCAGGCTGGAACAGCTGGAGGTTAGCGATGCCATTCACCAAGACCTGCTGCAGCACACTATGAACCGGATACAGCTAGAGACCTTGGCGCCACCAAGCTGGTCAGAGGAACCGGGTGAGTGGGTGTTATCAGATACAACCAGCCTGGATTTGTGACGAATGTCTCGGGCTCAATAAGGCTGCAGCTCTGTCTGCCTTAGAAGAGTTGTGCACCAATCCCTTGGAGATGCAAATTTGTAGACGATAATTAAATGAACAAAGGTGTACCTCTCATCCTAATCAGTTGTTCATTGTCTTTTGTGTCCGATCCTTGCAACAACCAAGGTGTGGTCTGAAGCCTCATTAGAAAGCTGTGTGTACCCAAGTGGGACCAGCAAGCAAATTCATCTGAATATAGTGTTCTTTACGTATGCTCTTCATATAAAGTGACAGGTGCATGATTATCAGTCGCAGTACCATATGCTTTGCATTATCAGTGTAACATCAGATGTGAACAAGGCCTTGTTTCTTGCATCCTTGTGTTTCTATGTTAGCCTGCAGTTGTAGTAGCAACCTGATTCAGGCTCCAAAACAAATTCTGGACTAGTCATACTCAGAAACTGACTGCTCAGTACTGGCATGTTGCACTCTGATGCAATTATGTGTAAAACATACACTGATCCTTCTTTTTCTGTTCATGTTTCAATTTATGCTCATGGCACATGCACTATATTGCTTATGCACTCCTCTGTACATTAGCATGAAGGCATGCATATCCTTGAGAGTTTTCAATTGTAGTGTACACTGCAGCTGTTTTGTCTTGATTGTAATGTATACAGCCTGCATTTACTGCATCATGTTGCCAGATAGCGTAGAGCTGCCAGGCTGGCTCATTTACATAAGCAGGGCTTGTTCAGCTTTTTGAGTAGCAACTTCAGAAAAATATTTACTGCGACACACAAATGTTGCTACAGGAATGCAAAATGTTCAGCACTGGTATCCTTCTCTGCCATCACAGCACCAGTTAAGCAATTGTCTAGTATAGTCCAACATATGGCAGGTACACAGTACGGGTCAAGTATGCAGTTTTATGCCATAGAACTTTGCATGTAGCAGGTTACATGGCTATGACTCTCAATGTATACATGCATCAAACCTCTATTTATTGAGCACAAATATAAATGATCAGGTATGATGAAGCAAATGTCATTTTTTGTGCAAATGTGTGTAAAGAATATATCAGCTTATAAGGAATATTTTGGCATTTTCAACTTCGTTATGACTTTCGTCTAAAGTAATGAGGCTGAAATGCTTGGTAGCCAGATTGAACGGCTTTTACGATTTGCAACTATTGTCCTTACGTGTTCGGCTATTCGAAATATTTAAATCTGCATAACCACGCTGTTAGCAGTGATATGCCTAAGTTGCAGCCTCTATTCAGCTTGGCCTTGACAACTAACGCTTGTCAGCGTATGTATAGTGTCATGTTGTAGTGACATTGCAGAATCAGTGTCAAAACTGAGTTGTGAATCTAATTCTTTATTGGGAAAGAGTAATCCTTATTGGAAATCATCGAATATAATTCCATAGAATGCAACATTCTGCAAACTTTTCTTATACTGTGGCGCATGAGGTTGCGGAACCAAATCCCGGCTGCGGCAGCTGTATTTGCAAAAATACGTCTCTGTGCTGAGCATTGGGTGCTGCATTGAAGATCCCCAGGTAGTCAAATTTAATCCAGAGTTCCCCACTGCAATGAGCCTTATACAGTCGATTCTCGATAATTCTAACTCAAAGGGATCCAAAAATTTGTTTCAGTTAAAAGAAGTTTGAATTAAAGGAGGACTTGTTTTTGAAGCACTTCTGCACCATAGCACAATGCACTCACGGTGTGAGTCGTGAAATATTGTGGCACGCAAGCAAACAGCGAGCAAGGACCATGAAACTGCCCATGCGAGCCAGCGCTCTCTTCCTGATAACGGCATAAAACGAAACTTCAGGGAGAGGGCTAAGCTTGCACCAGGCTGGCCCGGAGGCGGGCGTGCATGAAGACCACCGAAGGTGAGAAAGTTACGAGGGAGTTGAGAGGCAGGGCAAGGGGTGTGCAGTTGCGAGGAGGGGCAGGAGGGAAGCACGTTTGCTTTCCCTTCCAGCTTGCTGGATGACGCTAATCACCTCTGCTACCTACTGCCACCGAAGTAGCGAAGTTGCCGAAACCAGGATTAGGCCTCCGCTGCTGCTTCCCTCTGCATGCTCACCTGCTTTTTCCTTTGTCCGCTGACAGATCAGCACAGCGTTGATGTTCTTCATCCTGTGTTCTTAATGCGTCATGTCTTATGAAGATGACAGTCATTGCCTCTGATCATAATCATGTTGGGGTGCTCCCTTCTGTTGCAATGTTGCCGTGTGCAAAAGATACTGAGAATGAGGTACTGGGTGTCACCTGTGGTTCCTTGTATTCAGGGTCCGTCTTGTACAGAATCGGATGTGGTGCACCGTCTCCGACAGCCTTTCCATAGGGACATCTCGGTTTAGACTCATCAACGTAAATAAAAGTCACAGTTTTGCTCGAAAGGCGAAGCATTGGCAAAGCAAGAATAGTAGTTTTATCGGCAGTATAAACTTGTAAACATAGGCATGCTAACTAAATAAACAAGCATGGTATCAAGCATGCGCAAGCAAACATGAACACATCTTACTTGATCACCGCAGAAACTTGCTGTCAAAACGCGGCACAAGCAGCAAGTGAAGTGACATTCGTGCTGTCTATCACTGCAACAAAAAGTGAGCACCAAAGACACGCAGCATGCACAAAGCTGTGAGCCACCGACTTACTTATACTCTGCCCCCAACATAGATCGCTTTGAAGATACGACCACGCACAACCGCCACATGCGCAGTTGCAGCCGGAGTAGAATGCCACCCCCACTCCCTCCCCTGCCCCTGGTGCTTCGCAACATTGAGTTTCTCACGTCCCACGGAAAGCGGCACGCTTTGTCTTCACTTCCGTTCCTTTTGCGCGGGCGAGATTGAGCCACGATTGTCGGCTCTCTTTGCACGCTTTCACTTGCACACACAGCATAAGCGTAGGGCATGCAGCGACGGTGTTATCGCCCTTGGGCTTTATACAGAACCTCTCGCGTGCTGCGTTGAGGGTCTCTCTAAGCTTCTCCTCTATGGTGGGGTCAGAGCAGTGCTGGTCGGAGGCGCCGCCATGGGATTTGGCGCACTGCTGACAGCATTGTCGGAATGCAGTATGTTCGAATTAACTGTCGCAAGTGCTTATGCGTCCGAATTACCCTGCATTTTTACCTATTGGAATACACATAACTTTGACATTACTACAGCATCAGTTCAAATTGAGAGCGTTTGAATTAGCGAGATTCGACAGTAATCAGATTGTGGTTTTGGCACGCAGTATCACAGAAATTAATTACACATAGGCATATCTTGTGCCGTAACAGCATAGCCTTGTAACATTGGCTGGACAGCAAAATACCGTATGCGGAAAAAGATAAATGATGTACACGTAAATATTGAAGCACATGGTGTTAAGACAAGTGAAGTGACAAATTACTGATTTGCTTCCTAAGCTAATGATGACATATTTGTTGCATTTTGCAGAGAGTGCTCCCAGCACAAGGTCATCATCACCAACCGACATGTAAGTGCTCGTTCCCACTTTTCTGCAAGCCATAGACAAGTTCTTTGTAAGCGAAGAGGAGACCTGTTCACTAACCATCAAAAGATAATTTCTTGGAAGTTTGTGTTCCATATAATTACTTCATGTCGGCTTTCAAGTAACAAATGGAGTAGAACCTCAGTATCATGAATATGCATATAACAAATTACGAGATTTGACAATGTTAATTGCCTATACCAACATATAATGAAGGCATCTTCATGTCAGATTTGACTTCGTTTGACTGTACTTCTCTTGCTAAAATTTTAGATCGAGCTTAACCAGAGCCATTCCACACTCATATTAATAAACTCTTTAAATTTTACTCTTTAAAGTTCCTTAACTAGGCAAATAAGGACATTTATGTTAAATGAATTTTTCTCTGCACTTGGGGGCAACATAGCTTTGTAGCCTTTTACCTATTTTTGTCTTCTGTTTTGTTGCTTAAAGGGGCCCTGAATCACCTCTTGTGCTTCGTGATAGAAGTCCGTGGGTCACATATGCCGCAATGCCAAATTTCAGTCGTGCGCGATGCGTGGAGCTCGCAAGCAGAGCACAGTCACCATTTTCTCACCAATTTTGACTAGCTTTTAACACTTAACTAGCCTCGAGCCCTGCGAAACTTATGGTCAGACCACATGCATGCTTGCCAGTGTGTGCTCACTCCTGGCCACTCCTGGTTAGATGCCTTGGCAGACTTTGCTAATATCCGTACATCAAGCTGCCGCAGGACAAAGCCAGTCCACACCACATAGCACGGCCAGACTGGAGCAGATGACCACAAGCTTGCACTCAAGCCCCGTCATGAACAAAGCAAACGCTATGCACATGCTATACAGTTGCATGCAGCTGCAGTCTGCTACATAGCGTGGATACCGTGGACGCCACGGGATGAGTACTCTGGCTGTGTGCCCTGCGGCTTGCTAAGGACAACCACATTTGGCGCATCATACAGGACAGAATCAGAGGCAGTGGTGACGGCTTGAACATCCAAAATAAAATTTCAACTGCGCGCCAGTATGTGGAGCATTGTGGGGACACCCTGTTCCGCTCATATCCTCCTGTGATGAGATCAATAATTCTACTTCTGCTGAACCCATTGAAGTACTTTTTTGCAGCAAAGTATTCCTGAAATGTTTTAACTTGAAATTCATTTCTCGACTTCAATAAAAAGCCATTCAGGACCCCTTTAAGGCATGTCTACAGTTTTTTAGACACTTTTGAAACCTTGGGTTCTGTATCCACTCCTGCGGGAGCACTTTCTGGGCTGCAGTATTTTCGAATAAATAAAATTAAATAAATAAAATGAATAGGCAAAAAGATATAAATGGGTTAACTCTTGCTGTTATGTCTTTGCCCACAAACACCTGCGCGCATGTCACTCAGTGGGCAGTCTATTTCATCTACAGCAGTGATGATTCCAGGACCATTGCATCATTGAGATGTCCATACTGTTAAGTGAAACACATGTGCACCAGTATGTGCACCACTTTGCCGTAAGAACAGAGCTGCTCCAGAAACATCTAATCGTTTTGTCACCTTTCAGCAGCTAAAGAAAAGTAGTCGCACCATTGCAAAGTGGTTTTACTGAATGATGTGAACCATGCAGTGCAATTTTATTTCAGTGTGAATGAAAAAAAAAAAAATTCAGCAGTGAGCATTTTGTTTAATGTAGTTAAAAATAGGAACACGTTTCATAGTAGATTGTAACATCTGAAACATCGTCTTCAGCTGACAGTTGCATTTTATTTCTTGCATTGGAATACTGTCATTCTTGCGGTGTGCAAGAACTTTCATTACGAATGTAAGCTTTGGCCAAGGAGAAAAATATGGAGACTTTTTCCTGTTCTTGCAACAGGTCAACATCCGATGCTCTATCCCAGTGCACGACGGCAACATTTGCGAGGAGTAAGGCAAGTATTGTAAACCATTCTGCATGTTTATGCCGTTCATCAGATTGTTATCTACTGACTGCCTAGATTTCTCGCTGTTCCCTGCAGCCTCTGAACAAAATCTGATAGTATTGAGCATTGAGGATTTCTATGACAAATAAAATTTCACATGCTTGTTTTATTTGTTGGTGGCATATTAATAGGTATCAAATATATGAGAACTGTTGTGGGAAAAGTAATGAACATTGATTAAACGTGGTTACAAAAGCTAGTGGTGTTTACGGTCATTCATGCAGCACATTTGGCACCCAACTGCTTCAGGCAGAGCATGTTGCTCAATGTGACAGACAAGGTATTGTGGCTTTGTCATTGGCTTAGTATCAGTTGTAGCCTGTTTGGTTGACTTGCCGACGAGCATTCTTGAAACAAAGCTGCTATCAAGAGTTTTCTGTGTTGCAATCTTCTATCCTGCGACTGGTTATGCAGCTGTACCAGTTACACTAGATCTGCTAGTCAGATTGCATCATCAGGTTTAATATTCCTCTATATAAGACCAGGTGCAGTTACACCTCGATATAACTAACATCAATATAACAAAATTCTTGATATAATGAATTATTTCACTTTTTATATCTTGTCCTTAGAACACCATGCATCTAGAACCTCAATATAACAGTGTGTTTATATGCTACTTCAGCATAACAAAATTTCGTTGCTGCTGCAAAAGAATACTGAATAAATGGCAACTTCTACGGACACACATGGTCAAATCATTGAATTACAAGCGGCTGCTTGCAAACGCACCCCTCTATGTGTGCACTGAGCAGCGTCATGTTCAGTATAAAGTCCAAGTGTGACAAGATCCTATCGCACCCTGTGCCAGTGAAAGTGTGCGAGTGAAAGCCGGAAAGGATGGTGGCTTGAGTGCCCTCTTCCCATGCAAGCAAGGGGAAAGGAGCGGAGGGAAGCAAGCTTGCGATAAAGCAGCCTAATGAGTGGTGAGGCAGGTTGGTGCGAGTCTCCTCTTCTAGCGCTGCTGTGGCTGCACGTGACTGTCAGCATGACTGTCAGCGCGACTGTCAGCTTGTCCCGTTTTAGAGGTAATCTACCACAAGTGCAAAGAGTGGGCGTGCGAAAATGGCATGGCATCATGTGCTGTCTTCCAGTGTGTTTAGTACTGGAGGTTGCATAATCTAGAGCTTTGGAGATGCATTGAAGTGAGAGGAAAGTGAAGCACGCGCTCCCCGCTGTCAGCTCTTTTCATGATAGTGTCATCCTAGAGGGGCAGATTCGTGCCAAAGTGTCAATGGCTTTGCTTCATACCGCCAGTGTGAAGACATTGTCGACATGGCATGAAACCCTATTTAATTATTTTTTAAATTCAAATTTGCTTTTTTCGATTGCCACATAACTTGCAAAATCTTATGACCCCTCGCATGTAAAAAAAATCCATGGGTAACTGTAGTTATTTGCATAAAAGGTGGAATTTCAATGCAACAATATTTCGATATAAGGAAGCAAATTTCTCATTTAACCGGATTCGTTTAACCTTGCTCCCCTTGCAGGCACGTCGCAAGACGGCCACACCTCAAGAGCTCCTCTACTACCAATCCCCACCTGTCGACATGTCGCTTCAGTCTCTCTCAGCCACCACAGAGGGCACTGGTAGTGACATGACATCATCTCTCATGACTTCGTCTGCCATGACTTCATCAGTTTTTGGTGACATTCCGGACTCGATGATCATGTCTCATCCTGATGGCGGCTGCCTCAACCTTGGAGTTGATGGAAATCTCCAGCGGGTGCTCAGTGCCCCAGGATCTCTAAAGTGAGTAGAAACCATATTATAAGCACCCATTTTGCTCTTTCATTCTTGCGCTTAACTCCTGCTTCTGTGTGGCTTTGGGACTGTGCTGTGATGCTCCAAGATTGTTGTAGCTTAACTCCTGCTTTTGTGTGGCTTTGGGTCTGCACTGTGAGGCTCCAAGATTGCTATAGCTTCACTCCTTCATTGTGCCTTTGCCTCATACCTTGAGCTTATAATTTAACAATGCTTTGCACTCGCTCTTTCGTGTGCTTGGGCACTGGCTGAGATGAGTCTGGTTCATTTGAAATTCTCAACAATGCTGCTACCACATAGTCTCTTACTTGAGGTTTTCAAACTATGCACAGTATAAGGATTTAGGCCAGAGAACTTCTATAAGGCTTTGCACAAAGAATTCGGTATAACTGCAGCAGCCATACTTCTATCTTGAGGTACAGTAGAATATAAATGGCCTGATGATGCAGCTTGATGGCCTGATGGTACACAGCTTTTGCCAAGATGATGTCTTCCTGAATAAGCATAAATGTGCAATTGGAATATAAATGCTTATTTTATTGTATAATCACCTGAATTGTGCATATCCAAATTTCCCCTCTTGCAGCTATTTCACTGTGTTGTATTTAATTTATGCTGCATTACTCTGTATAAGGGTAAGCATAAGAAGTGAAGTGAATTAAACAGATTCAATAGCTCATGCGCACATAAATTGATGCCAGGTGTAACTTGCATGGCTAGATTGCAATGGCAGTATCGCAAAGGCACTGAGAGCCTTGAAATTGGTCTCAAACCAGTATGCTTCACGTGCCATGCAAACCGGAACCCTGACCATTGATTTTTGCAAGTCTAAAAGGTAATTGCAGATCTCCATCCAGTACAAGCAACAGAGAGCTTTGCAAAGCTTTGATTGGTCTATAGAGTGAGGGGAGTTCCGCACGTCACGTAACGCAGCTGTGTCGCTGCCTGTTTGAACGCAGAGAAGTGGGTGTTGACTCAATGCCGCCTCCACGAGGTGTGCCCGGACTTCACCGGACCAAGCCTCCCACCAGGCGCTTTCCCCCCGACCTCTCTCCTCTGCCTAGGAGGAAACTCATAAATGCAAACTCTAACCAACAGTTAAGAAAGTAGGTGCCGCTCTGCTCTACTGACCTATGTGCTGCACCAGTGCTTGCTTCATACTTTTAACAGTATAGCGTGAACGAGGAGCATGCAGTTGTACTTGCATGTCCAGAAACTAGTGATGTTCTCTGTAAACCTGAGCTAAAGGCAACGGCAGCTCAACGCCTTGCAATACCTCCGACATGCTTTGGTTTTCAGTGTACAAAAGTGCATGACATAGCAATTTATAAGCTAGCATTAGATCATGTTTGCTTTGTGAAAGACATAAAACTAAGGAACAACAAGGCTCGTGCTTTGCAGTTTAGTGTTGCTTTGAATTTACTTTTACGAGGTTATTGCTTCTATCGGACATTGGTGCATTTGTTTCTTTCGGGAGTGCATGTCACTACTGCGCAATGCCTGCCCTTTTCCTTTTATTTACCCCTGTTCTCGGTGCTTGTCCCTCAGCATTGCCTCCCGGCATTTTTCTTGAGCAATTGCACTTTGACTGCTGCTTGCAATCGATAGCCCCTTTTTGCTGTTTTGGGGCTGTCAAATCCTTCCTTAATATAATATAAATGTTTCTGTGATGCATATTTACGCATGTTTTATTTCTGAATTGAGCTACTTTTAGATTTTTAAATGGGTGTGCGAGTACTTTAAATTTCAAATACAAATCGAGTAGCCTCGGCTAATCGAGTCAAGAGTTACTTATTGGAAGCTGCCAAATAGTATGTATCCATTGCTGTTTGAATAGGAGGAATAAGACGGTTGCAAGTGGGGACTGTTTTAGCAAACCCACCCAGCAATTTGCTCCTGAATTGTTTCAGTCTCTAATTAGAATACCTTGCTTAACCAATTAATTTTTCATCTCTATTTAGGCAAAGCAAATTGTTTTACATTCTTGCCATGTTTGCATCACTTCAAACAGTGTGCAGTGCCATAATATACTACACAAATCTCCTTCAACAAACTCTATGTGCATCTGGTGAAGTTGCATTTCCTTGTTCCGTTACTGAATGTTATGGTACGCCATATATATGGAACATCGGTAGACGAGATGTCCAGTCGCACACTGCATTACATTCTAATGATATCTTGCTTACTGAACAGACTCCACTTAAACTTGTTGTTTCACTATATTTAGAAATTGGAAGATATTCTATTCGATTCTGAGATTTTTCAACATAGTAGCACTCCTCTGTGATGCTAGTCAGTTGCCAGTTGCTAGTTAGTGCATGGAGAGGTAGACAGATCTTGATTTCTAGCTTGGAATACCACACTAGTCAATACGTTAAGAAGCACTGCACTTGCATGAGAGAAATACAGTGGTATCTCATTGATACGATTTTTGCGAGAACCGAAAAATCATTATCCAATGCAATCTCCAAAAGTATGAAAATAGGCACACTCGGTGACAGACTCAATAGCAAAGGTGTGTGTGGCATCAGCTGATACTCCTCTGTATAACATGTTATGCATAGCAGCATCACTCGACGCCACACAAACCGCAGCCAATGCACTTTTATTTAGCAGCGTTGAAATAGCTCCTCAGCTTGCGCTGAACTTTTTCCTTTTCAATACCTGTGAAAAAATTCTGGAAGTTAAAAAAGAAGGTGCTGTTTCCACTGCCATTCGGTGTGGCCGCATTACTGCAACAGCGTTTTACCGTCGGCAGCGCGCCGCATGCATTTTCCCTCCATCGTGGCTAGGCCTCAACACATTGTTCGTGGGTCATTGGAATGTTATTTAAGCTAATACCCTGGAATATAAAGTTAGGAGTTAGAAATACATGTAGAAGCCCACTTCTGCAGTCGCATTATCCAATTTCAGATGAATATGCGGTCACAATAATCGTATAAAAATACATTGCTCCTATGGCATGTTGGCCAGGAAAAGAAAAAAAAAAAGCATCCCAAAAAATGTATCTTACAGAATCGTATCAAAGAGATTCCACTATACTTGACTGTATGGTTCATGCCATGTAATTTTTATGCTCCCAGAACATGTTTGCATTATAACATTTATTTGATTGTTGCCTTTCTTTTAAGTTCAGTCCCAGAATATAATTGTTTTAATGAGTTAAAGGGACCCTGAAACGATTTTGACGATTTTCTACAAACGTACCGAGTCGTTAGGGTAGATCCTTCTAATCATTAATTGACACATCTAAGTGCTCCGCATAAAGCGTCTAATTTATAAGGTTTTAAAAATGTACATCGCTGCCGATCGCAGCAGCCGCACCTACCCATATGACATAAATCACCCGTATTACATAAATCACCCAATTGACATCAGTAGGGCGAGCTATCCGATTGGCTGCCCAGGGCACGTCATCGATAGTTTTTCCACCTTTCTGGTGGACAAATCATGTTCGTAATAGTTGGAATGTTAGTTCATTTGTTTCTATAAAAAGAAAGTAACCGAAAGAGAATGCACAAGAACAATTTCTCACTACACTTAAGCACTTCTGGCACACAGCAAGCGTCGTCTGCTTGTGTTACGTGCTCAGTCTTGATGAGAGCTTCGCAGTCAGTGTTGGTCTTTCTTTTCGTGTGCACCATGAATCGACTTTGTTGCGTTGTGGGCTGCAAATGAAGCGACTGTCAATATGTCAAGCTGTGACATCGTGTCCCTCTATAAGGCAGCAGATGAGCAGAGTGGCTGCAGTGCATCTGACTGTCGCTATCCGATCGGCGCCAGAATTTGTGCATTTGCGGCCGTCCCTTTACACCGGAGGATTACTACCATGATAGCGTTTCGTGAGTCTGGTATTCCGGTAAATGCAAGCGAGGGGACAGGGCCTGGCCGCTTGACCTTGCCGTTTCACGGGATGAGTAGAAGCGCAAACGTGAATGATCTGCACGGTGCAGCCACCTGGTGGCACAGAGCTCCACCAAACCACAGTAGCAGTAACGAAATGTATTCTTTGCTGCTGGTGTAAATTTTTCGCAGGAGCGTAATTTTAACATGCTGTTTTTGTAAATGTCTAAAATGTTTTACACTTGGTTAGAGCAATATTAGCTTTGTTAGGCTGGTTAAGCTTTGCACAAACAGGTGGATGGAAACCGTGCAGACCGATCAGGCCACTCAAGTATGTCTACGCTAGAGTTGCTTCATCAGCTTGAGTTTATGCCTCCACCCATCCGTCAAAAGGCCCAGCCTGCCTGTGGTTACTAGAATACCAGACACGTTCGGCACTGCGACAGAATGCTCACAACGCACGCTGCTTGGATAGCTCTCGCTTGGCAAGCAGCTGCCGGAGAGGTTGGAGAGACTTTGCGCACTCACTCCTAGAGAACCGGAAGTAGACGACACGATGTGCCATCATGACACAGAGCCAGTGAAGGCAGAGCTTAGCCCCGATCACTCGACGAGCGAGTTGAGGAGAAAATGCGTGGCTATGGAGGAGGGTAACTTGTAATTGTCCGTAGCCTTCTTAGTGAGACGCTTCACACAAGTTGTGGTGCGAATGATTAACTTTAGCTGTACCCTATGCATCTGCAAAATTTGTCCAAACCGTTTCAGGAGCCCTTTAACTTGAAGCAACTTTTTTTGTTATGTCTTGTTTCTGATATTTTTGTTTGATTCAGGTATGTTTATGTTAGGAATAGTTTTAGTGTTCACATGTGTACAAAATAAAGATGTCAATGCTTTTAAGCCTGTTTTCGTTTCGCTTCTTATTAATGTTACTGTCTTCAGCGCCTTGCAGTTCGGCCATTGCTCTGCAAGGCAAGAGGCTCAGTCAGTTCCTTGTTTGGCAGTTTACAATGGACATAGCCTTAAAAGTGTTATGCAAGTGACTGTCTTTCTTGCTTGGCCGTGTATGTTTGTTTGAAAATGTCCCAGTCCCAAGCTAACCTTGTCTTACTTGTGTGTGGCGTAGTCTGCTTAAAGCATTGCTTCACTGACATCTTTTAAGCCACGGTAAACGTTAAGCTAACTTGAAATACTCTGAATTTAGCTGTTCAGCATTAAAACTGTGCTGCAATAGTAGTGCATTGCTTTCATTTTGGCTCACTGGCAAAATCTGCATGCTGTTTGTAATCCCCTGTATTGTAATTCAGTAAAAAAATTCTGGACAAAATAGCTGTACAAAAACAGTTGTGCAAAGCCCTATAACAACTCTCTTCTTGCTTTGTGCTTGTCGCTATGAAGTGTAGCTACACAGCAGTGGAGAATGCAGTGTCTGAGAACAAGAACCATAGTCCATTAGCCATGTGCTTGCAAGACTTGGCGAGCATTGTTGTAGCCGCCACTGATTCTTGTGCCATGGGCATAATAAGATTCGTGGCAGACTGTGGCTTCGCTTTGATTCAGTGCAAGCTGTGCGATGGTGGCAACAAACTTTGTGGAAGCCATTGGCCAATAACTGCAGCCTGCAGCTAGTGTCACCATTTGGGCATCATATTGAAATAAGTGTGGGTCAAACAAGATGAGGACAGGGAAGAAAATATGAATGCAGTGTCTGCAAGTTCATGTTCTCTTCGGTGTACAGTGGTTTATTCAGAGATGCAGCTTTCATGCTGCGTTAAATTTCGTGACCACATCGCAATGAACAGTTCATTGCCAGCCATCTCGCCATCTGTTTATTTGGAGAAACACGCATCTTCATTTAAAAGCACATATATAGATTCACTACTGAGAACTCCAACCAAAGTTAATTTTAAGAAATGATTTAGAGCCTGACCGGCAGTGGTTGTAGGCGTTTTTGGTGGTTCCCACATATCTGTCATCGAATAAACTTTGGTTGAAATTTTCTCAGTCTTGAGTCAGCTATTGCTCTCTGCTGCATGTTTTTTCAGGTGTGCTTCTCGCTGCTGTAAGCATCTACCGCTGCAGCTTCACTGCCAAGTAAAGGCACTTGTTACTATGGGTGCCTATCATTACACTGGAGGATGCATATTGCGGTTCTGTCATGCATCTCATTCAAAATAAACTTGGGTGATAGTTCGCAACCTATGGGCACATTGATGCAGCAATTTTTTTTCCCTTTTTTTGGTGCAATTGATAGTTTGATCATTGTTTCACAGCTCTTAAAATTCAACCTAAAATATTTACTGTTCTCTGTTATTATGAGACAGCTGTTATGTACCTCACAGACCTGTCTGTATAACCATGAAAGCTGTCTGTGAGCCATACAACAGGACGACAAGGTTGGACTGTGAAGGGACAACTGCTAGTCTGTCTCAACATTAGTGTCACATGCTTGCTTGCTATGCATAAATTTTTATTCAGAGATGCTGGCATCGATGCCACACCACCGCCGTCACCCCCTGTAAATCGGAAAGTGCGAGACAACAATGTCTTCTCCAGGCTCACCAGCACATCCACGAATCCATTAGTCAAGCCAGACAGGTATTTGTCCTACTGCTTTTCTCACTTTCGGTATTCGTAAGGCGGTGCTTGCAAAACATGTGGCTGCTATTGCAAAAAAAAAATTGTTTGTGCCGTTAGCCTCCTCAGTCCCTCTGTACCCATTGATTCTTTTTCGGAACTTGGAAGCAATTATGTAACATATTCATCCCAGATATAAAGTCAGATTCATGCATAACAGTATGGAAGTGGTTGAAAGGAAATCATTGCGATCAGCTTTTAAAAAGATTCTCCCTAATTTAGTCTAGACCACTGTGCCTTCACTGGTCTTTGGCTCTCTGGATGTCAAGTGGCAGTTAATGGAACATTTTGGCCTTGTGAAGCATGAGTAGTGGAAGGGTATGCGAAATTGCCATCACATCACAGACAGCAGGTGCAGATAGGTGAGAAAGTGCTGTTACTGTAATTTTGTACCCAAGCAGCCATCTGAGCAACAGCAATAGAAATTGACACTTCCTTTAATTGTGTGTTCTTTCAGCCATCTTTCATAGCTTGCAGCATTACTGGCACAAGCTGCAACCCCATGTCCACCAGGCTGTGAAGTGAGACTGGGATAGTAGTCAAACTTCGGCACAACGACTTATGGGATATAATGAATTGCTAAATATCATGAAGGAAATCTAGAGTGTTTGCCACCCATGTCAGCATATAACACTTAGACATCCCTGGTTATATTTAGCAGCAAAACATAAATACCCCAGCAAATAGGTGCAAATATTAGATCCAACAGATATTTGCATCTTGCATGCAACTTTGTTAAATGAGAATCGAGTGTGTTGTTCGGTAGTTTTCTAGTGCCTCTAAGAACACTAATTTTATTCCAGGAAGTAACTAAGAGGAAGCTAAGAAAATATGATGGTTTGATGTGTTTTTGAGAGAGAAGATAAAATGAAAGGGAATGAAAGGAGCTTTGGGAGAACAGCCATGCAAGAACTATGCCACAGGGCAAATTGCATATTGAGAGAATGGTGCGGAATTGTAGAATAACATTTGCGCTAGCTACCTCAACAGGTCAGCATAGCACGTCCTGTGGTTGCTTTACTGTTTGTCCTCGTTTACTGCAACACCAACTTGCTTGGCTCTTATTACTCTGGCTTGTCTCCATTCCCTTGCCATAATTTTCCAGAATTTTAGCTCTTAGGTAGCTGAGCACGGTGGCTGTACAGCCATTAAGCCTGCTGAAAGCGTTCCTGATTGTTCTCTGATGTGCGATGTCAGCATGGGTGCATGTGTTCTTTAAACCCAGAGGTGTGATCAGCGTGTTTGAGGGAAAGCCAGGCTACTCGCGGAGCTCTCCTCTGGTCTGCACGCACGTGGCAGAGGGCCACAGCAAGGCTGTTCTCTCCCTGGCTGTCACAGATGATGTCCTGTTCACTGCTTCAAAAGGTGAACTTCTAAATATGGCTAGCACTCTGCTTGCCACTTTACTGAGATCTACAATGTGCATACCACAATACTATTGTCTTTCATAAACACTTAAGATGCAATTTCAGACTACAGCAAGCCACACAGTTGCTGTAATACCTTGAGCATACTTAATCTTGTTTTCCTTGCAGCCACACTTGGCATTCATTTGCATTCAACAATGAGTGTCCTAGAGAATAAGAAAGGTGTTTAATTAATGGAATGGGGCAATATACGTTTTCTTTTGCAGTACATGAAAGGTATTTCAATCAGCAATCCGTTTGTTACATGTTCACCACTACTGATGTGACAAGCTATTACATTTCTTTTGAATAAAATCATTATAAGTTGCCTTTAATTACTTCACATGTGCTGCTGTTTAACCCGCCGTGGTTGCTCAGTGGCTATAGTGTTAGGCTGCTGAGCACGAGGTCGCGGGATCGAATCTTGGCCACAGCGGCCGCATTTCGATGGGGGCGAAATGCGAAAACACCCGTGTACTTAGATTTAGGTGCATGTTAAAAGAACCCCAGGTGGTCAAAATTTCCGGAGTCCTCCACTACGGCGTGCCTCATAATCAGAAAGTGGTTTTGGCACGTAAAACCCCATAATTTAATTTAATTTAATTTAATGTGCTGCTGTTTGTTAATTCAGCTGCAAAAAAAAGCTTCGAAGGCATATATTTTCATGCTCTTATACATTGCTCTTCACGGCATTATATCGGCTTGGTAAAAAAATTCCGTGCTCTCTATTAAGCTTTCAGTACACTATATTTGCATAATGCAGGAAGGTGGTTGAGGTTAATTCAAAATATTGCCACATTTTTGATGAACCATAGTTGTAGTGAGGTTCGACTGAGTGCATACACATTCTATTTGAGGGAAAGCCTGTGCCTTTAATTTCAGCCATGGTGACGGAATTTCGATGCAGGCAGATTGCAGATATTTCTACATTACTGATATTGACAGGAAGTTGCAATGTTGAAAGCTGTAACCTTCGTCACTGCCAAGGTGGGCCGTAAAGGCAGATCACTTTGTTTTCCCTCAGACCGCACAGTGAAGGTCTGGAACCTGCACACGGGCCAGGAGATTCACTGCCTGCGAGGCCACCCAGACAATGTCGTGGCCGTGCGCTACTGTGAATACCAGCGCCTTACCTATTCAGTTTCCACGGCCTTCATCAAAGTGTGGGACGTGCGAGAAAGCCCCGCCAAGTGCATCCGCACCCTCTTGTGAGTATGCAATGCTGCATGCCTTTCTTGCATCACTATCAACTTACAATAATTCGGCACTGGCAAATTTGGTGGCCTTCCTGATAGCCCAAGTTTTAGTTGAGCCATGGATTGTGCAGAAGTTTAATAAACCCATCATTGTTGTCATAGCGCCTGCCTTGTTGGATTTCTTGATGTAAAAAAATTAACTGTACGATGCTTATGGAATGAAATATGCCACTTTAAAGCTAACTAAGCTTTTGTTTATACCATCTGCAGACCGTGTGACATCGGAATAATTTTAGCTTATAAGTTAGGTCACAGTCCGCATGATGTGACATGGTACTCTCAAGTAATTGCACATATGGATTGTTCTTAGTTTCCCTGTGGCATTACATTCCATGAGAACTGTGTAAGGAACTGTGTGTGGATGAAATCATAGGCGTATCTACTGGGGCAGGGGGGAGGGAGAAGGGGGGCTTTTGCCCCTCCCCCCACACACACGCTTTTTAAAGCGGGCACTTTGGCTGCATGCTGGTGAGTCCAAAAAAAAAATACAGCTGAAGCTAGATTTTCTTTCTTAACAGAGAGCCCACGTAAGTAATTCTCTTCTTTACTATGTATCCCCTGCTTGGGCAGCAAGGATTGCCTTTTGTGCCTCCTCACGATGTGCTGTAGGGAGCGATGCGTGGCATGTGCCACATGCACTCTCATTGCAGATAAGGCCTGGCACTGCACTGTTCCCGCCCTAACAGGTGTCGACTTGAGCTATTTGCACAGTGCCCAGTTCCTTGGGACCGCCTAATTGTATTTGAAAATATAATCGGCTTGCTATATGTAACCTGCGTGCGAGGGGATGGAGAGGTCTGGATAAAGTATTATAGTCAGCCAAGCTCAACGATTGGTGTGCCTTCTATGGCATGAAATGGTTGGATTATCAAATGCTGCAACTACTGAATCTCTGTCCAGAGATAGTTTATACAGCATTGTCACCATCAAAAATATCACCATCAAAAATCTAATCAAACCATTTACAGGTCTGTCGAATTTCACTGTGTATTTTCATGAAAATGACCTTAGCCAAACTTGCAGAGCCATTTCAATACCAATAGGTCACTGAACCGAAGCTTTTCTAAAGGCATGTGTACTGATTTTGTCGGCTTCGTTTTCAGGCTGTTCCTAAATAAGAGCTACACTATTGCTCATTTCCCAGCAGGAGTAACAGCAGATATTTCATATTTCAAAGTAATGAAGGCCACTTTCACAGCATAAGCTTTTATGGACTCATTCCAATATTCGATTGTGTAGTAGTTTGTGAGCCTGTCTAACGAGAGGGGCAGAATTGAACCCGCCGCCCTGGCAGAACTATAAACGCCACTGAGACAAAATTTTGTGAAAATTGGTGGTACCCTATGAAAGCTCTCTGTGCAAAGTTACATGAGATTGGGTAAAGAAATCTCTCTCCAAGTGTTAGAGCATGCAATATGGCCACTTTAAGCGGTGCTTCCTAGTGTCCCGACACAGCTGTTCGTTAACCTTTTACATTTCGTGGAAAGTGTAGGGGGGTCATGGTAAGTACAATGTGATACACAATTTTTACGTTCCTGGTTTAGGTATAAGCGTTGCCAATAATTACTGAGTGGTCGTTTTTTTTTCCCTTTTTCATGGTTCATAAAGCATTTATAGTTGGTTTCAGTGATGTCCTCTGTAAACTAAACAAGACACATTGTTTATATTTGGAAAACTTAAAGGGCACAGTATGGCCACTATGTAAGTAAACTTAAGAGACAGGGGACTAACTATATTTGCAGTAAATTACACAAGCAAACTATCCAGAGCTTTGTGAAAGTGTTTTACAAACAAAGCAGAATTTATTCTGCCACCCTGGACTATATATATATATATATATATATATATATATATACATACATACATACATACAGGAGAGGGGAGTGGATTAGTATTGGGAGGAAGAAAGTACACCACAGTAAATGTTATGGCCAATTAAAATGTATGCTAATAAATTACTGGCTTTTTTTTTTTTTTAATTTCCAACAAGTGCTCCGAAGCATTATGTGTGGAGAAGGTTGCAAACAGAAGTCTTATAGGGGCAACTTTTTAAACTATGCAATATATTTACAGTAAACAAACATTTATTGAAACTGTTAGAAAGAAACAGCTTGGCTGGAAAATTAGTTGTAGTTCTCCAAGGTCGTACACATCTGCTGTATTTTCTTCTTGTGAACACTGCTAGTCATTTATGGTAATTGTACTTTGTTGTGTATAACCTTGACAATACTACCTTAACTAGCAATAAATTTGTGCTGTATAGACTTCAACATGCAGTACAATTCTGTTTAATTAGCAAAACTGTCGAACAAATGTGTATCTTTTATGTGCACTGCACTGCTACTACTGGGCAGGATCGGTGACCTCTGGGCACTTCCTGCCTTTTGTCCCTGTATCATATATAGAGGTTTTAGTCTCCAGAAATAAATGCAAATTCACATTTTTCAGGCTTTCATGGTTCACCATGTGTGATTGCAGGGTGTCTACCAATCGGGAAAACCGGGAATTCTTAGTGATCTTGAGTAGTCTGGAAAAACTCAGGGAAAACTCGGGGAATGTGTGTCTCTATCGGGGAAAATTAGCTGTAATTTTGTTGAAAGGGTCGAAAGTCGCGGTAATGCTGGCTCGAGTAACAGACAGGAATCGTAATGAATCGTCTTTGACACCCTGTCGTCGGCTAGAGGAGTTGCCAGTGTACAGTCAACGACCAACTTCCTGGACTCCCGATAATAAGGACGGCTTCGCGGCACCACCACGTACCCCGCCATAGAGTCAATGTATCAGAATGTCTGAAATTTCGGACGCAAGAACTCTTCGCCGTCCGATTTTCTGGACGTTTTGCCGTGACCGCAGGTCCAAAACGGCATTAATCAAAGCCACCACTGCTGCCATTATGATTACCTCACCGCCTCGAACCGGCGCTCTCGCATGCACATCTGCTGGCAGCTGTAGCCGCCACTGCGGCAATGCTAGGCCTAGCTGCTTCGACGTTCGCTGTGAAGCTTCTTGCTGTTAGGTGCCATGTTTTTTATTGAAAGAATTCGCTGCTGTCAGCAATGGCACGGACTCCGCCTTTGTGGTCTAGAAGCTTGGAAAGCACGGTGCGTTGCATAATTCCGGTTCCTGAAAGTCGGCTTCGCCTCTGTACAGAAATGTTACTTGGTGAAGCGTACGCAAAATTATTGTAGTGAAGCATAACAAGCGTGGGAAGGCGCTATTGCCATGGGACACAATATGTATTCCTTAATTATACACGCGTTCTTCCAGTATTTCCTGTATGAGCACCGATATGCCTAATACGTGTACCGACAGGCCTTTAGAGCGTTTTCGAATGTGACTGTGGCGGTTAGAGCCCTTAAGGGCAGTAAATGACAGGGATTAATTTTTTCAAATGACCGATTTTTCGGACGTTTTCACGGCCCCTAGGGAGTTCAAAAAATCGGATGTGGACTGTGCAACTGACCAAGAAGTTGCTTCAAATGGTCTGTGGGGGAACGAGTGGCGGAAGGACAAGAACAGAAAAGGACCTACGCATTGAGGAAAGAACGGGAAACGAAGCGTGCTGCCACTGCTTTGAAGGAGCTTGAGCTCAAAAAAGTGTTGGCTGATGCCGAGATGCAGGTGTACCTCATTCAAACCAAAATAAACTCCTTAAAGCAGTGAAACACAACCCTGAGGCATCATGCGCAGGCTGATGGTATGCCAGGACAGTTGAGGTTGACTTACAAGCTGTTGAGAGAGAATCTCAATTGTGACAAAGTTCGGGCCTCATACCACTGAGCTTGTGATCAGTTGATAGAAATAGCTCATATTCGAAAATATTTGCTTCTATATGCATCTCCTTTTTATTTCTATTTGAGAATATCCCACTCAATTTGCAACTTTTTTCGAAGACATTTTATTTGCTGTGCATTTTACTAATTCCTCCCTTCTATTCCCTTTTTTAATAACGTAAACACTACTCCTTAGTATTCAAATTGAATTAAGTTGTTCTTCTTTAATTTTTTTCATATGCTTAGTAGAGAGCGACAGCATCGGTCGATATGGTTTCAGCCTGTTTTGACATAAAACATAGTTCTGCATCATTCAGGGAATTTTGCAAAGGCACTCGGGGAGAACCTGGAAAATTTAGGGAATTTGTAAGTGTCAACTTGGTAGACACCCTGGATTGATAAATAGGTGGCTGTTAAATATAAAAATAACTGACAGATGCATTTCCGGGCTTTTCCTTGGCGTGTGTCACGATTTCTGATGCGTCTCTCGGCCGTGGCTATGCATGGCTGTAAGCACGGTTGAGTGCATAAGCAGCCACGCACCTTGCTTTAGAGGTAATGTGCCGCGTGTTCAGAGTGGGCATGCCGAGACAACGTGACGTCATGTAAGCTGTCTTCCTGCACATTTAGTATTGAAGGTTTCGCAATTCGGTGACCCGTTGGAGCAGATGGAGCATTCTCTCCCCGCCGCCGGCGCGTTTCATGATGGCATCGTCCAAGTACGGGTGACGCTATCAGCCACAGAAGCGGAGTGTACACGAAAGCATGCTTGGCTTCGCTTCATTCGTACCGCCAATGTGAAGATATCGTCGACCTAGCATGAAACCGTACCATTCGTTGCAGACTCCTAAATCCATCAAAACGAATTGTTTTGTCTATCAAATTTGCTTTTTTTGGTTACCCAATAATTGGGAAAATTCTGTGGCCCCTTTTCGTGTAGAAAAAATCAATCAAGGACTGTACTTATTTGCATAACGGGTCAAATTTCTACACAACAAACTTTCGATATAACGAAGCAAATTGCCAATTTTACCTACTTCATTATATCGAGGTTTAACTGTCTATAGTAAGTATTTCCTCGTGCAAATGCACTTTCCATTGCCAGAAATAATGATGGCGTATTGCTACATGTTTGGTACTGGTTGCAAGGGATGTGGGCTATAGTTCTCTCTACATAGCTTATGTGGTGTACACGAGCTTCGCAAAATTAATCCAAGTATGTTTCACTTTTCCACTTGATTTTGCTTGATTTTATCCGTTAGTTTTGACCTGTATTTTACCGAATTTGCCATGCCAAAAACCTTCGTTCCTTGATGTTTGTTCACTGGTACATTTAGCGAACAATTCTTTAAAGAAATAATGGAGTGTAGACATTAAGTGGTCTTTCGTTTTTATCTCTGCCAGCTCTTCAGGCCAGTGTAGCAGTGGGCCTGTTGTGGCAGAGTCAGCATCTCGCAGCCTTCAGATTCCACAAGGGGAGACGCGCATCAATACCATAGAGTTGAGCCCATATGGTACCCTGCTTTTCTCTGCTGCTTCAAATATTGTTCGCATCTGGGACATCCGGAGGTAAGCATTCCCTTGTCATTTTGAAATGTGTGCGATTCATGCGTTGATGAACGTTGCATTTGTCCATACAGCCGAACTAATGACTGTACGACAAGGAAACATTTTACGTTTACTTCTTTGTATGTGATAATTGACTGTATACGTGGAGCTTCAACTTCCAAATTATTTTATTGCAGTCTTTGAGCCTTTATTATAGTATGCCGTAAAGTTACTCAGTTATGGTCTGTCTAGGACTTTGTTTTGATTGGCTGTATACAATTGCATGGCAAAGTATTTCTTTTTTACAAAAGCTTGTCTATCAGTTACTTTTGACTGTTTCTGTCCAAACTCTTTTTAGTTGTTGACTGGGACTGGCATCTAAGAAATGTGGCGGTTTTGATTGGAGAATTGTTTTTGCAAATAGTGGCACATGGCTTTCCTTCACTTCTCTTAAAACCACCATCTATCAAGTACAGTAGAACTTCAGTATAGGCCTTTTAGGGGACCGCGGAAAGAATATATGATCGAGGCAAACAATTTTGGGCTTTAGGTACATATCCATGCTGATCGCATTGATTGCATGTACACACCATTTGGAGAGTGTTAGTCGTTTGTGGCTGTTTGCATTTTTTTCTATGTACCAGATGTAACACTGCCAATGAAACAGAAAGCTACTTTCACACAACCTTATTTGAAGTTTAATAGGAAACTATCAAGAATGTGCTTAGTAAAGCTAGAAAATGCTGCCTAGCAGTTTGATTAAATGTTACACACTTATTTAGAGCAGTCATAGCCTTGAATCATACTGAATATTTAGTGCAATTCACAGCTATGACCAGCAGGTTTGATGCCTTCAGGTAGTGTATGGGGGTTTATTGGCCAGCTGCCTGCTACTTGTGTGATGCCATCTGTCAAAAGGATGTTCTACGTCTGCTGCCATAGCCATGAGCAGTGCGGGCTAACACTCCCAGAGTTAGATCTTGTATGCATACATAAACACCCAAGAATGTGGGTGCAGGAACAGTTGCCTCTGTAGCTCAATTGGTAGATCAACTTGCATTTAATGCGGAGGGTGTACATTTGGTTCCCACTGGTAGCTAGTTGTTTTTTCATCCACTTTCATTTCCGTTTAGCTTATCATTTCTACGGTCACTTCAATTAAATACTACAAATTTCCCCTATGCTCTCCTTGGCTTCATTATCTGCTGGCTTTATATGGTTGTGACTAACAAAAGTTCTTCTCATTCTTTAAATGAATATTGAGGTTTCAATCTGGTGTCGAGTTTCACATACCAGCCCTTTTCCAAGCACCTTGCAGCATTTTTTTTTTCTTTTTCAGTTTCCACAGACTTCTATATAGCAGTAATTGTTCAAGGTTCCCGAGATGGTGTCCATGATTGTGGAGATGTGGAGTGAACTCCTGTGCCTTTGTCCATTTCCTCTTTGCATTCGTCCACTTCCTCTTGGCTTTTGAAATTGTGAGCAGTGCCGAGACTGGCGATAGTCTGAACACAGCGATGGCAAATCATCTGCTTCGTACAGCAGGTTCTGTGAAGTGACCGTTTTCAGTGATGACATGTGGCCATCAACACAAGGGCCGCTGATGGACGACGCTGTGTCGCTGGTGCATCGTACCAGTTTTTGATGTAACAATAGGGAAGAGAAACCTAACAAATTGGAAGCTAAAACACATGACCTTATGGAAACTAAAAAGGACCAGTGCTTCAGAGCAAAATATGGGAAAATATAACTACCAGGGATGTAAAGTGATTTTCTACAGTATATGAACATCTTTACTTTCCCAATAGTGCCAAAGCTTTGTTTTTGCCTTCTCAGGTTTGCCTGTGTTGGCAAGCTGGCAGGTGGACACCAGGCAGCAGTGATGTGCATGGCAGTAGACGAAGTGGATAACGACTCCAGTCTTGTGATCACAGGCTCCAAGGACCACTATATTAAGGTCAGCGACATGCTCTGCAGCCAGTTCTTTTTGATTCTCATGCAACAAAGTTGTTGCGTTGCACAGGTTTGGCAAAAATGGCAGGTGGGCTGGTTTCTTTCTTTTAATTGTGCTGTTTTCAATTCAGGAAACATACAGCTAATGGCCTTTTCAATATAGTTACATGCCTGAAAGCTAATTATGCCTACAGTGCAAGGCTTCACATGGGCAAAAGAAGACTAGGACACAGTCAGCGCTGTCAATGTCCTGGTCTCTTGCATCCACGTGAAGCCTTGCACTGTGTGGGGATGCGCGACTCTCGCGCGTCCCCTGATATGCTGTTTTCCCGCACGGCTCGCGTGGCCTGGCGCCCGCGGCGTGGTACAAGCGCGGTGCGAGAGATGGCGCGACTGTCGCGGCGGGGTTACTCGGGCGCCGAAAGGGAAGGCGCTTGGCCTCTTGGGTTCGAGACAGCAGGCCGCACGGACCTGCCGCGCGTGCAGCGCCCCTGTTTCCCGGCGGGTCGGCGCGCGGCGGAGGACGTCTCCCGCGAGCGCGCGGCGACCGATGCATCTGCGAGACCGCCTCGCGTGGCCGCCTTGGAACGCGCCACGATTCGCGTGACTATACACGCGAACGACCAGGCGTTGGGATCCAGCATGGAGCGAACATATTCGCTCGCGAGGACGCGGTGAGTCGGACTTCTAGATTTGTCGCGCGCCTATCGGCATGTTTTGGGGATATGAACTCGGCTAGCAGGCATTGATCTATGAAAGGTGCAATAAATGCCCTTGTGATTGTTTGCACTACTGTGTTGTCGTTCCTTTGTCCCAAGAGTACGGAGGAGGAGAACCCTGTATCTCCCACATCTGGCTGCCCAACGTGGACCTCTTGGGGCATCGGACGATAGTTAAACAGTTTTGCTTCGTTCGAGAGCTTTGTTTGAACCGAAGCGTAGGCCTAGCGTAGATTTTGATCGCTAGCGTCGGCGGCGTGCTTTCTTGAGAGAGGCGACGGTGGCTGTAGTGTGTTTGGACTTGTCAACATGCTAAGCCTTTTCGCAAGTGTTTTTTCTTAATGACATTCGTCTGTACGAAAGCCACGTGGTCTTCATCCTGGGAGAGCGAGGCTGAGTGCCCGCGGAGCAGTGGCAAGCCTGAAACGAGTGAGTACGGAAGCCTCGTGGGTGGTCCGAATTTCTTATGTAAATAGCTTCTTCTATCTCTTTGACTCGGATGAAGTCGCGGCTCTGGGAGCCGGGTGGCCGCGGGCCACGGGTGCCATGACGGGCTGACTGGTATTGCGGCCTGGCACCGGGCGCTCCGACACCGTCTGGGACGGTGGGCGCCGTCAACTCGGATGCTGTGTGCACCGAGCGGAGTAGGACCACCTCACAAAGCTAACGTCTCCTCGCGGCTGCCTGTTTTGCGCTCATTTTGAGTGTTGTTTTTGGATGCCGGTTGTTGTCAGAGTAGCGACGCTTTAGGCCTAAGGCTTTACGAAGCTGCCTGTCGCACGTGGAGGGACACAACCTGGTGGACCGTGGCGTTGAGGTGTTGCAAGTTGCTTCCCTCATTCTAGTTAGCCTCGCACGAATTGAAATTACTCGTTCGACTCAAGAAAGCGAGCTTCGTTCACGTGAACTTAGCATCTGAGTAGCTGCCCGATCTTTTGCTAGCCGAGCTGAACATCGTACCACGTGGGCGATGCGCATGCAGAATTCCTCTCCCTTGCACTACTGTAGTGTTTGCCGAGTGTGTTGAGTTTACGCAGCGTGATTGGAGTCACCCCTGGCTTGCTGTCACCTGCACATCGTCTGCGCTGCTGCCCCGGACTACGATCGAGTCACCCCGGGCGATGGTGATGCTGTGGCCAGTTCGGCGCAGCGACTTCGGCGGCCTCCTGCATCCAGCTCACAACCCTCGGCGGCGGACAAAGGAGCCAGCGGTCACCGACAGCTACGGCGGCTCTTGCCAGCAGGGCGCGTCGGCGCGAGCGACGCTTGCTCGTACCGACTACTGCGTCGTCGTCTCCGGAGTCCTGGCCTGGAATGATGCCGTCGAGTCTGCAAAGCTGCTGCTGTGACCGGCGGACGCCAGCGGTGTACCCCAAGGACAGTCGGCTCGCATGTTATGGACAGCGTGTGGACATTTCCCCGGCGCGGCCACTGTTGCATGTACCACCTTGTTCGCGAAGCACGTGTTGATGTTAGACCGTGTGACATGTTTCGCCGGAATAAGAAGTGATTTAAGGTTGGGGGGATGTGGGGATGCGCGACTCTCGCGCGTCCCCTGATATGCTGTTTTCCCGCACGGCTCGCGTGGCCTGGCGCCCGCGGCGTGGTACAAGCGCGGTGCGAGAGATGGCGCGACTGTCGCGGCGGGGTTACTCGGGCGCCGAAAGGGAAGGCGCTTGGCCTCTTGGGTTCGAGACAGCAGGCCGCACGGACCTGCCGCGCGTGCAGCGCCCCTGTTTCCCGGCGGGTCGGCGCGCGGCGGAGGACGTCTCCCGCGAGCGCGCGGCGACCGATGCATCTGCGAGACCGCCTCGCGTGGCCGCCTTGGAACGCGCCACGATTCGCGTGACTATACACGCGAACGACCAGGCGTTGGGATCCAGCATGGAGCGAACATATTCGCTCGCGAGGACGCGGTGAGTCGGACTTCTAGATTTGTCGCGCGCCTATCGGCATGTTTTGGGGATATGAACTCGGCTAGCAGGCATTGATCTATGAAAGGTGCAATAAATGCCCTTGTGATTGTTTGCACTACTGTGTTGTCGTTCCTTTGTCCCAAGAGTACGGAGGAGGAGAACCCTGTATCTCCCACAACTGTAAGCATAATTCAGGATAACCCACCAACTAGCCCAAACTTTTACATTCCTGAAAACTAATTTAGGACTTTGCATATATTGCAAAATTCTGCCTTGGCATGCATAAAGTATTGTGTAGTTCTATGCATGGTGCAACTATTTCTGTGCTCTAGAAACTAGGCATTTGGTAATGGCAGTGCATGCGATGTGGCGTGTACTCAGTAGGCACCAGATAGTACCTGGTACCGGTAAACTGTCACCACATCATCAATTATGTTTGAACTTGATGCATTTTTATACTGCAGGTTTGTACTTTGACAGCACAGGGTGGTTGTTAAAAGTTATCATAGACAGAAAAAGTAGGGTGGTCGTATTTTGTTGGTGTCGCTTGTCCAAGTACATTGTCACTTTGTGCTGCACAGGTGTTTGAAATCCCAGAGAGTGGGAGTGGGGTCTTGACCCCCAAGGTGAACCTGGAGCCACCCCACTATGACGGGATCCAGTGCCTTGCTGTCTACAATGACTACCTGTTCTCTGGCTCACGCGACATGTGCATCAAGAAGTGGGACCTTGCCAATCGGTGCCATGTTCTGGTATGTCCTGCCCATTACAAGATGCAATTCATGCCACTTGCATTGACTGCATCATTTGAAGAGAGTGGCGAATGCTAGTACACTCAAACCTCGTTATAACGAAATTGGATTTAAAAAAGTAAATGAAATTTCCCTTCAAATTCGCATAGAGATCCATGTATTTGAAACCTCGTTTTAGTGAAGCAAAATTTTCATGCCAATGGATGTAACAAGCTAGATTAACAAGCTAGATGTAACAAGCTAGGGTCACATGCAGCCACGTGTGGTGGTGCAAAAGAATAGTGCATTCGCTTCTCCCTCCCTACGAGATGATGCGCGGGCAGGTAGCTGGGCATGGTCTCCGAGATCACATTGCCTCCTCAACCACAGACATTGCTCGACATTGCTGCTCGACCACGGCGAGCCAATTGGAAAGCAGACGCGAAAGAGCATCACAATTGAACAGAAGGCAGCTATCTAAAGGCTGCCGCGTCAAGTGCTAAGTCATGTGTCAAACACTCCAAAGATTCTTGTGTTGTTTTATTCAAATTTTATTGCATGTGTGACCATGTAGCAGTTACGCTGCCACAAGGCCGTCTTTTTAGTACCATGTTTACAATTTGGCACCCCATTGGGCATATATTGCACTAAATGGCAATGACTGATATAACGAAGTAATTTAGGCTCCCCCTTCAACTTCGTTTTAACGAGGATCAAATGTACTTATTCCTCAACACAGCTAGTTGTGTAAGTTTGTTGAGCATTGTGAAATGGTACAAAATTTTAGTCATTAGCCAAACCATTAAATATTTGCACACGCCTATTCTCTAATTATCTTCCCAAGATTGCTCCAAGATGATTTATTCCCTGCTGCAATTTCTCTGTAGTCGCTGAACCAAGCCCACAAGGATTGGATCTGCGCTCTTAATTTCATGCACAATGGTACTGCCCCACCCGTGCTACTGAGTGGCTGTCGTGGAGGCACGCTGAAGATGTGGAACACCGAAAACTGCTCGCTTGTTGGCGAGCTTAAGGCACACGGTTCACAAATCAATGCCATTGCCACAAACTCGTCCTGCGTCTTTACAGCATCCAAGTAAGGGTTTCAGTCCTTTCTTAAGTTTGGCAGTTAAAAATCCTCCTGTTTGCTCTTAATGTGCGCTGTATGTTCTGTATTTGGGACACTTGTGTTCTCATGTTTTAATGTAACTGTATTGTTGCATGTTCGTTTCACTTGATTTTGCTCGGAAGCTATAGTATGGCAGCCAAAGTAGTTACCCATTGGCTGCCAAAACTGGCAAACTGCTGGGCATTAAAATGGGGGCCATAATGCCAAAGGTGGCGATTCGCTTTTTATGAATGATGCTACAGCCAATATGAGCTGTACTAGTTCAGAAATGTCAACAGATGGCACTATCTCCACCTCAGGGGTGTTTTGATCTTTTTTTAGTTATTTGTAAAATGTGTACACACATCCCATATTTCCCATGTCTTATCCCACCAGACCTTTCCAAACAAAATCAGTCATGGCAGAGCAAAGTTTGCAGTGCAAGAAGGGGAAGAAGACAGTAGCAGTTGAGATGGTGATAACTGCATTGTGCTATCTACATGCCTCAGTATTTGAAGCTTTTCCACATAAAAGTGAATCTGTCTGGTAGTTAGGGTGCTGAACTGAAAAAAGCTGCTTCATATTGTAAAAGCTTATTTGTTTGCATTTTTCTGTGTATATTAATGTAGATAATTATATAACGAAAGTGACAGTGGAAGTTAGTGCAGCGCATACCGGGAAAAATAATCAGAACCGAGGGCCTCTTGGCATGTATATTTGGCAGCCAATGGGTTAATTTGGCTGGTGCAATATAGACGCTGTTGAAGTAGTACTATATTAATATTAAGAGAACAAGGTATTTAGCGAGTGTGATTTGCAGATCTGTAGGTATGTTTTAAAAAGATGCGCACATGCCGCACAGAAAGCCAGGCAGAATTATCATTAGCACACGTACATTGAGAGTGCACTTCAACACCATAAAGCCGAACTTGTCATATTTGATATGCTGAGTTTGATACCTTGAAATGCTGATTTATGCACAGGAAACTTAATGCAAATACTGTAGTAGTGTTTTTAAGCTGGAGCAAAGTTTCACTTGCGTATAGTTCAGCGAACCAAGTATTAATTACAATAGTAACAACCAAAATAAATTTCATAATTTCAGGCCATGAAGAGAACATTCATACAAAAAACAAAGGTGATAAAATTCACAACATTGTGATGCAGAATGGTCCTCTCAGGGTAAAGCACATAAAATATGTCATAGCACACAGAGATAAGGGATGAACTGTCCAGTGAAATATGTGCCTTCCTTCAGGTTCTGCATATAATGCTACCTGAAAAGGTCATTAAGTTTTTCTTGCTTCTTGTGTGTTGCGTGTTCATATCAGTGGCGCTAAAATTTCTCGAGCCCAGATTCTCATGTGGCACTGTTCAATCTGGGTTCCACTCTGTGGCATGTGAACTTTGCAGCAACAGCGACATTAAGATATGGCGAACCCCGGGCTACTATCTTGAAGCAGAGGTGTGCACCGAAGATGCAGAGGGCAACAGCACCAAGTTTGGGCCTGGGACAGGCTAGGCCGCCTGCAGTCCGCTGCATGTCAAACAATAACGTCCGCATCCCGTCCCAGTTTACTTTTGCTTATGTGACACCTCGCACGAAATAGCCAACCTGCACTAGTTATATTTAATTTTTCTCATTTGTGGTTTAGCAGTCCTTGCTCTTGTTTGTATTTTACATTTATTTCATGCGTTATATGCATTAACTGCTCCATAAATGCAGCACATTAGCATTGTGCTTTACGAAATCTGATTTGGGACTAAGTGCTTTTATGCAATATGCTCCCTTTGCTGTGAAACTCCCCAACCCCACTTTTTCTTTTTTTCTGAGTAATGTATAATAGCGCATAAGAAAGTGCGTAGATTAACTATCTTTGTTACTTCATTATGGTTCCCAGGCTTTGCCATGACAGTTTAAAACTACCAACCATAACAGTCAAATTCCTTACAATGGTAGCTATGCTGTGATGACGGTGGAAAATGTGGATTATTCAAACATTCCCATAGCAACATTGCCAGCAACCTTTTTTTTTGTGTGTGCTAGTACTTCGAATTCTGCGCAGCGTAACAAGCTGCTTAAGCATTCATTTCACACGCCTTCATATTTACTTTCGACATCATTTGATCATTCCCCAACTCGGCTGTTATTTTAAATTTTTTTTAATTACGCAAGAAAATGCCCTCTCATCTTTCAGTTTGTCTTTTTAATTTTGCCATTACATCCTGCCTGCACGTTTAACCACAACAATCTGCTTCCTTTCCATCCCTGCCGTGCCCGCTCCCCCATCTCCCACGCCTGCCACACTCTTCAATTTGTGTCAATGTCACCACCAACCAGCGACAACACCGTGCGAGTTTGGCAAGTGCGGAACAGCCTCGAAATCTCTTCAGACCTCCCCGACTACTAGCGTCCAACGCCACGAGGATATGCCGGACGCTTAACCTACCTCCAAGGATGATGGCAACAACATGCACCAGAGCTGCGCTGTGATCGAAGTGGACTATTGTTGTAGCGACAAGGGTTGTCGTTGCAGCAGCGCCCCCTGTCATCCTTAAGTGTTTTTCATTTTCACACGAACCATTCCAAATCAAAAACGCTTGAGGCAGCCCCCTTTAACACCTTTCTTCCACTTCCGCAAGTGCATTTCGACTGCCCCTAGTCTTTCATTTATTTATAGTTTCCTATTTAAAGCGTCGTCCAGTTATAATAACTTTTAATGTTTTTAAGTTTATTAAGCTTTTAACGAGTTTGTTCCAATATTGACCAAAGCTGTTCTTGGCTGCCTCAGGATCTTAGTTTTTCCTTTTTTCAAAATGTTGCCGATTTGTAGGCATACATTTTTAAATCTGTGCAAGTTTGTGCTTTGGTTAAAAGCAAGAGCCTTTTATTTCTCTTGAAGGGGTCCTGAACCACCTATTATCAGTTGAGAAATGCATTTGAAGTTATATTTCAGAAATACATTAGACTTTTTCATAACTACTTTGCTGCAAAAAGTTCTTCAATGCGTTGAGCAGAAATGCAGTTATTGGCAATCAAACATAGCGTTTGCGATGCTTACACTCCTTAAATGATTTGCATTGCAAAGGCTACGGCGAAGGTTGGGTGGGCCCACAATGCTCTGCCTAATGAACGTCACCGTGGCGCGCAGTCCAAATTTGATTTCGCTCGTTCACGTAAATGTCACTACTTCCAATTTTGGCCCCTATGACGCGTCAAGCATTGTCCTCAGCGAGCTGCAGTGCACTCGGCCAGTGGGCTCATTGCAGCGCCCCGTGGCGGCCGCAGTATCTACGCCATGTAGCAGATCGCAGCAGCATGCAATGGCAGCGTTTGCTTTGTGCATTGCAGGGCTATATTGCACGCTCGCACTGATAGGTCCTGTCTGGCTGTGCTATGTGGTATGGAGCAGCTTTGCCCTGCACCAGCATGATCGACAGATAGTAGTCACTTCCAACTTGCACATTTTGAAGCTGATCATGAAACGAAGTCTGCCAAGGTGTCTAACCAGTAGTGGCCAGGAGTGAGTGCGCGCTGGCAAGCGTGTGTGTGTGTGTTCTGACATTTAAGTTTCGCATGGTTCGAGGCTAGTTGAGTGTTCAAAACAAGCCAAAATTAGCGAGACCTGACGGCTACGAGTTTAATTCCAACATAGGCGGCTGCTGCCGAGTGTGAGAAGACAATAGTAGGCTTCTTCCGGAAGTATGTAACTATTATTGAGATTTGAAAGCAGAGTTATGCTTACTTCAGCCTGTTTATAAAACTTCGTCAGTAAATATACACAGTAACAGTAGGAAGAAGTGCACTGATCCAAACACCCTTCTTGATTGATGTCAGCTACAGGCCAGTAGCAGCTGAATAGGGAATCCGCTATATTATGAAATAAAGCATCCAGAAAAGAGTGAGGAGCAGACTTCTGTTGAAGAGAGTTTGAGAGAAAGGCGACTTCGTGCTCCGCTTGCGAGATGTATGTGCCGCGCGCAACTGCGAAATGTTCACTGCTGAGATGTTCACAGCAGCATATGCTAGCCAGTGACTTTCTTTCACTAAGCCCGAGGTGTGGTTCAGGGCTCCTTTAAGATATTTCTAATCAAAACTTGTGAATTTCATTCTTTCAGCAACCTCACAATTATTTATATATACTTCAACTATCATTAATTTATTAATATGTCATAATGTGTTGTGCTTATTAGGCTGCGAGAAGAAATCTCATACTTAGCAAGGCTGCGCATGCTGTGTGTGAACCAGATGAATCTTATGTGCGAGTGGCTGCTTGAATGCTAGAGAAAGTAGGTTATTTTTAAAACTGCAAGGGAATGTCTTGATATAGGAAGACCTATGCCCACTAGCGAACGCCAGCATAGGGTAAAATTTCAGTGATACATTCCAGACGTGCATATTTTATTTTATTGGGTGAGCTATTTATTAAGCAATATATTTCATCATGTAGCCATTTACACTCTTTTACTCCGAATAAGTGTTCCCCTTTTATATTTACAAACCGCGACAAATTTTAGTGCCCTTGTAGTACCTGTCGATGTAACGTCTGTTTTCTTGAGGACTTCAAAGACGTGAAAAGTGTTCTGTCTTGGCCAACATTCCAGTGCTGAAAGTTCCCTACATGTACAAAGTGTAAGTAGTCGAATAAAGAAATGAGGACTGCCTGTGGGTCCACTTGCTGACTCTGCATACTGTATTGAATCCACTGGCAGCTACATGCAACATTTGTTATTGTCCTAACATGTGCTACAATAAAATTTAAATTGTCTTATTATCTGTCATGTACAAAGTACACTACAGAAGGGGTGGGAAACCTGTGTCTATTGCGCAGAACGTGTGCAAGCACAGTGTTTTCTTTCACTGCGTGAATTATGGGCTCGTTTCAGTAGCCATTTCGGTTACCTACGTAGTCCGCCGCCGTCGGTGTCGGTCACAGCTATCGCCAGGGTTGAGAATGCCCAGTTCCTTAGTTCTCGCCGGGATCGAACCTGGGTCCTCTGTGCGTGAGTTAGCTACTCTACCACTGCGCCATGCCAACGCTTGCTAACTGCTGTGGAAACATGGCATACACAGGCGTCCTAGCATGCGAGGATTCGCTCATTGCCTGTAAACTTTGCATTGCAGTTGCGTTGTATTCAACCAGATGTTGCGACATGTAGCAGTTGCATCGTATAATGCCATGCGTAAAGGGATGTAACATATGTGCCTTGTAGTCTCGGTACCTGTGTTTACTGGTACACGTTATGGCTTGGGTGTACACGCTTGGTGGACAGTTCAGTTCGTTCTCTTGAAAATGATGCGAAGAGCTGCTGTCAACGTGTGCTGTCGAAAATGCAGCACAACAGCTTCTCCAAGGGTATTGTGGTGGCCTCAGTGTGTCGCCAGATGCTCAACATAGGAAGATTGTGGACTTCTTGGCGCAGACCTTCGTTCCTGAACACGATGTGCCCCAAGTTTTTATGGGTGATCCTCTCAAAGCCTGGTTCATACAGTGTACAAGAAGACCTTGGCATATTTTTGTCCAATACACAGTGCAGCTATTTGTGCACTGGGTCTTGCTCGGACTTCATATCTATAAACAACAAAGTACCCGTAGTGCCCCGCTGCATGTCCTTCGCGACTTACTTATTGGATCATAAAGCATACCCGAGGGTGTTTCAATAAATGCATGCAAATTAAAATGCTGCTTTCTATATACTCAGTACTTGCAGTTACTCTTTCAAAGGTTTAAGACTGTCTCCTATGAGCCGCTCTACAGCTTGTGCTGTGACTGTGCTGCAAGTGCCATGCAGGCCTACGGCTTTTTTGACTCGCGCCGGCACCATGACAGTTGCTCTTGATCACGGTACTCAGTCCTATGATTGCAGCAATCGTGAATCCTGATCTCGCGTCATTCGCATTGCTTCAGTGTGATATCAGCAATCAAAAAGTGCGAACCGAGAGTGAGCGAGAGTGAGGGAAGGTGCGTGCAGCGAGGACTCTGGAAAGGAGAGGCCAAGACAGGAGGAATGTCATTCTCCTTAGCTTATTCAGCGAGCTTTCACCCAATCAACGTGAACTCCAGGTGTCTAGGTGCTTCTAGAGAGTGGCAAAGTAAGTCACATGTAGAATCTCTGTTTCAGCTAGTTAATGCTGTCACATTACCTCGAAATGTCTTTGAATAAGCCGTTGTGGTGTTCAATAACCCTAAACCCTAGCTTTTTCACAGCTTCTGTTGGAAAACACCTCCAGTCACTTAAACAGCTATTAATAAAAAAAAAGGTATGAAAAATGCCTTTTGGCTGCTCTTCAACACTTCTTTAATGTTGAAGAATGCAAGGTGTTGCAGCTGTTACTCCACTTAATTACAATAATGCTCTAATTTTAAGTTTGCATGCTCCAGACTGCTCCAAAAAATTGCTTCAGAATGACTCCCACCCTTGCTGCAGTTAACTGGCACAAATCTAGCACAAAATGTTGCTGCAGTATAAATTTCGATGAAGCAATTTAAGGACGACAGTCTTGAATTGTTGGATAGCATCGTCTAGTTGCAATGACAATATGCGATTTTTGTGGGTTGCAAGTGTAAAAAATTTTCTTTGGCATTTAAGAAGCACATTCAGGTCCACTCAGGTGAGAAAATGTCAATATTTTACCAGAACTCCATGGGCTTTGGGAAAAAATTGCTGGCTCTCGTAACCGAAAGTAGATGTAAGCATGAAATGGCTACTGGCAAAGCAGGTTGGTTGGAGGTGATACTAGCTACAATCTGAAGATGGGTGTAGTGCATGCTTGCAATGGCAGACCCCACCACACTGCACCATGCCGTAATGTGCACCATATTGTGCACTGGTCCATATGGATGTCGTTCTTTGCTGTCGCAGACAGCGACGGGAAATAAATGCCTTTATACGGCGGCTTCTGCTGCCTGTGGTGCCGCCACCTTCAACCGCTTTTCTTCTTCCAACAGTGCAGTGTGCTCGGCGTCTGTCGGTGCTTTTTCTTGTCGGCTGCAAATGTGCAGCCTTGGGTATGTGGCCGCAGTCCGTGGCAGTGTTGTCACCTTCGTGAACGGCTGCGTAATCCTGACATTGTCTGCCCAGTTGAGCAGTCTTCTGCTCTGACGTATAACTCGCTAAGTGATCAGCTTCTGGAAAAAAGCTCCCTACCTCTCCTTTCATTGTGCTGCATTGCTTGGCTTAAGAATTTGTGACAGCAACCTCATTGCAATGAAAAACTCTGCTAAAGCATATGCGGCCACCACGCAGGCCTGAAAGCTTACCCTCGCCAAAATTAGCCTGTTTTGAACTGAACCTCATTGCAAGTCTTGTCTCTGCCCAACAACTATGCGTGGCACCCCAGACACTGCCAGTGTGGCCATGCAGCATGGAGCCATCTCTCGAGGCGGTGCAAAGCCCGCGCCATGGAACTCTCAGACCGCTGGTATTTAAAAGAGCACAGGCAACCCTGGCTCAGCGCCAAAAGGTGGCAATCAAGTGTATGGTGCCTTGTATCTGCCTTTTGAATGTCACTATTGAAAAAGACAAATTAAACTTCAGTATACTAGAAGTTGCAGCTTGACTGATAGTGTGGGCAAACATTAGGAAGAAATCTGAAGCAATATTTTTGTAACTTGTTTGGGCAGTAACTAGCCTATCTAATGTGGTCCTGTACAAAGGGTTGGGGGCCAGAGACTGCGTTGTCTTGAGTTTGGCTGGTTGCCTGGATGATCTTTTTGTTCTTGACCGGATATTCTTGTTTCATTCTTGATCCATTCTTATCTTGAGTGCCCAGATAACTGCTTTGGCTTCTGGCTCAATTTCTCTTGGAGGTTGCCAACAATGCAAGCTAAAAGCATTTCATGCTTAAAATACTTCTCGCCACAGAACGGTGTCTTCAATTAACAGAAAATACCACATAGACTCGTGTAAGGGCCGCACTTTTTTTCACAATTCGGCAAGGTGTGGCCCTGACACGGGACCGAACCTTTTAGTCAAAATGGTGCCGGTGCGACCAGTGACTACTGCACACCCTGGATCCCCGAATGTACCAATTCCTTTTCCCAAATTTTGGGATGCCAAGTTAGGCGTGCGGCCGTTATAGGAGTCTATACAGTAAGGGTAATGGAAAAATCGCAGCAGAACCAACCGCGCGTTGATGTATTTGTGACTCGTGCATTAAGACAAGAGCAACTGCAGATTTCTGTGTCTCTGGGGCACCATGGTAGACCTTGCAGGGAGATACCTTTAGTCAGTATTAAAGGGGCCCTGAAAATGTTTTTACGTTTTTGAACGTAGTAAGAAAACGTTGCTGTGAACATGCAAGCCAAATATTACTGCACTGCATGTGATAGAAAATTTACAATCTTGTGTAAAAACTGTGAAAAATAGCGTGCTCTTGCTTCCACTATGACATGCAGCATTGTCGAGAACAGCTGGACCCACCAACTCTATTGGCCTCTAGCAAGAGCATTCTTGCAGATACATAATAGCTAATTTTGAGTTAAATAAATGAGAAATATGTATGCCTGCAATCTCTAAAAAGACAGAAAAATCATTTTATCTTTGCGCTGAACATATTGGAGCAGTGCATCATTTCTCAAGCTCGCCTAAATCACAATGTGGATTTCGAATATACGTACTAGTAAAATCAGTATAAATGATACTTGTAAATGCTGATGCTGTTACATTGTTTTCCAATATACTGGTTAGAGTTTGGTTCACTCTGCTGCTATTGCTGCTCATATTGCTGCTACCTTCAAGTTTATATAGCAGGCTTTATTTCAAAGCAACACTTAATTTTTTTTTTAAAGAGTGACTTGTGACAAGGTGTCTTCAGGTACATGGCCAAAGCTTGTGCTCATGTCAAAGAACTGTGTGCATATGGGCCTGTTATGCACGCACAGCTCTTGCAGCAAGTCTTGCTGCTCTACCAGAAGTTCTTTAACTTCATCGCGGGACATTTTTGGTGGCATTTTGCGAACCATTCTTGCTGCTTCCTCTCTGAGCAAAGCCACTGTCCTGGGCAGGCGGCAGGTAGCCACGGTCACAGATGGACATGACGAGGCCGTTTTCAGAATCTCCAACAGCTCCGACAGTGCCTGATCTTTGGGCAACTGCACGATTTCTGCTTTACTACCTGCATGTAAAGGGGCATGTAAAGGGCCCGCATGGCAGCCAGAGCTTTTTGCACCCATGAGCACTGTGTGATCATCAAGGGGCCAAATTCAGTCGCAAAGGGCCTCTCTTTCACCATGTACCAGAACGCATCAGCTCGGCGTCCCCAGCACCCCCACCGGTGGCACAGAGAGTGCTGGCTGCCATGCGGGCCAATTATCAAGTGAATCGCTGAGTGCTGTACAATGCCATGTCAGTCTGACGCAGCCACACAATTTATAACTTGTAAGGAGTTGCGCACACAGTGCTCAGACATGCAGGAAAAGAAAGGAACAGCAGGCTTGCAGCATGAAACAAAAATTAATCTACAGCCTGTAGGCGCGGGATCAAATCTTGGCTGTGGCCATTGCATTTTGATACTATTGAAATGCAGAAACACCCATGTACCGTGCACATTAAAGAAATTGTGGTTTTGGCACGTAAAACCCAAGAACTTAATTTTTTTTTAACTTAAAAGCAAATTTGTTTCTACGCAATTCTGTGGCTTTCCTTAGGCAAAGGTAATATTTTGGCTATCCTATCAGTCTGGAGGCCTGACAATGGTAGCATATCTGCTATGTTCTGACTATGTTGAAATCTGGGATGCACAGCAGTTCACTGCATGAGTGCCCAGATGACACTACTGACAACAGGATACACCTTCTGCGAAGCTATTATAGAAAGCCAGTCTATAAACGCATTAAAATTTTGACACCCTTTGTAGCTTATCTTGTCCCCAAGCTTTCTCTGCTTTTCCTTTCTTTAACACTGCATGCCCAGGTCACAAACAGCAAGTTTGTTGCTGGCGTGACAGCATTCCTGACAGGAAAGTTGTGAGCAAAGAGTTTTCAAAAGAGGAAACGCAAGCAAGACATGATGTTTATTACTTGGGGACAAGATGAACAAAAGTTTACACTCCTTGGGGCACTTGCAATATTGAGTGAACATTTACAATATTGGAGATCTAGGAATAATCATTTTGACACTACTATTGAAAGTCCCTCTACACACCTAGCAGAATTCTGATGTGGAAGCCATTGCTTGTGAGAAGTGGATCTGTCACATACAGGAATCCAGATGTGTCTCGGGCTTCATTCTTCATATTGAGCAGTGTGTTCCACAACAGGTCGCCACCTAGTATGCTGATTTAGAAAGAATATATTAGTTGGTTACTTTCTGCGAGCCACATGAAAGTCATTGAAGATTCTGAAATGCAGTTGTAAAAGCTAGGAATGTGAGGTAATGTTACCAATTTGATTATAGGAGCACCTATCTGCTCCTGTAATCAGAGCAGCAGTGGAACAAGTGACCCACGCTCAGTAAGGACTCATTATACATTAGCAGGAAAAGACTACTATAGAACTAATCTGAGACAGTCAACATAAATTACTCTGCTATCAGGCAGAGGCTTGTCTATGCAGCTCACTAGTGCTTTACGATACAGGTTTGTTTAGAGAGCTCGTTATTTATTAGTGTTGAAGATTGGGCAAGTTAAAATTGCATTCTAAAACTGGTGTGGCGCAACATGGAAAGGAAGAAACAAGCCGAGCTAGCCAGAAGAAGGAACAGAGCGCTGGTGCCACAGAAAATGGTTAGCAAGAAAAAAAGTACACAGATTGCATAATATAACTTCGGCATTTGATGATTAACATGCATTCATCTAGCACTATAGTACTTGTCCTGTGTACATCTTGCATGTCCATTCTTTTTATTGCATATTTATGCTTGGAGACTAGACTAAGGTTGCAAGCGAAGCGATGCTAAACATTCACAAAGCAGTGATACTTACGCGGGTGTTACAGTTATAGGGGGATCAGCCTCTTCTGCCGAAATGGGATATGAAGCCACAAGTCTCTTGAATGTAATTGCTTCTTGTAGGCGCGCTGTATTCAGTGTGCAAAGCCTTGCCTTGTGCCAGACGACCCAAGCATCACTGGGACATCCACGAAGCGGTCCAACGAGGGTAGTGTCCAGACTGAGTGGCTTTTGGCTGCAGAAACCAACATGGCCTTACAGTTGTACCATACACAGACTGGCTATTGATGTTTGTTGATCTGCTTAGTGGCTATAACATTCTGGGGCAGTATTCTCAAGCAATCACTTTCAGAGAATTTCATGTTGCTCTGCACTGAATGCGTTGGCATCTACACCTGACAGCATTCCAGGCACTGTGCCAGGCATGCTACTTTCACCCACAGATGTCGATGCGTGCTGTGCCAAGTCTCACAAAAGGTTTAAAAAGTGATTGCATGCCCGAAAGTGACCATTCGCCAACACTGCTGATGCTGCACAGCATGCATTTTGTCATTTCCTGGCTGTGGTTACTGCACCTCAATAGATGCAGAATGCAAAAACACTGTCGTGCTAACATTTTGGCGTGCGTTAAAGGACTGCATGCTGCCAGGATTAATCTAGACCTCTCTGCAGCAACATCAATAAAAGGAAACTATGCACTGACTAATAACTCTCACCATCGCCAGTATGCGGTCGTCTCTAAGTAACAAATGGCAAGTGGATGGGGTGACATGGCAGACACGTATCCAGCTGTGGTAGACACAGCTGGCCAAGTTCACATCACACGCAAAATAAAGCACCTAAGGTGGCAGTAATCCTCGAAGTGCTCCTTAATGGCCTGCATGGAAAACTGCAGCTCCACTCTTTTCCAGGTTGACATAGACTCCTTTGGTGGACCACTTTCTTTTGCCTGCTGTAGCATACCAGATGGCTTGTTGCTGAAAGCAGTTAGTGAAAAGACAAAAATTTTGCTTGGTGCACCTCAAAGCAGCATAACACATTTTATCATAAGGGACTATCATATCGCAAAATTTATGACATGTCATAATAAATGCACAGGTGAGCAATGCGAGACTCAACCCTCGAACAGTGTTTGTGCAGACTCTCTGCTGCAAGCTTAGACAGATGAAACTTGAAAGTATTGGAAGCAATGAACATGTGGCACCTGTTATTCATGAACATGTGGCACCTGTTATTCAGGGTATTAATATTCACTGAAATTTGTGCAAAAAACTTGACCATTATGGCAGGCACAAACAATGCTAGCTAGCATTGCACAGGTGCAAAGCTGGAGCATCATCATAACCTTTTGTTTCAAGCTTTATAAAGAACAGCATGAAATTAAGTAAATTTGGATAAGTCAATTTGTGATTTAGAATTTGGCTTCAGGAACCGTACAAGAGCATTGTATCCTTGCAATAAGTGGACAAAATTTTGCTTTACTGTTATGGATAGTAATTATGATGTTGAGTTTTTGCTAACAAAACACGACTGACTCCAATGTTAGGTTTACTTTATCGAGTCCAATAATTTACTTTGTCAACATTCTTCATGACAGATTCGATGGTACTTTCTTGAAAGCAGCACTTACCAGTCCATCTGAGCTTTTTCTGTCTGTTTTTCATACTGCTGCTTTTCGTCGGGCGTAAGTGAATTCCACCCTTCTTCAAGGAGCACACTGAGCTCCATCAATGGCATTTCTGGCACCTGTGACAGGACTGGAAAGAAACTGGGCAGTTAAGGAGAAAATGGAGAACTTCATTCCCCTAGTCGAAACATTGCCTCCAATGTCATTCCTTGTTCGACCACTGTTAATCACTTCATTCCCTTAAAGCACCACCAATGCCTGTCGCAGTGCCGCCAGTGAAGGGTCGATGGTAGTGGAGGAAGACGACTGTTAACCCCCTCCCCCTCTTTTCCTTTCCCAACCTCGCAGCCGCTACAGGAGCACACTTGCGCAAAAGTGGCAATACAACATGTTTTCAATAGATTGCATGCTTTCACAATTCTCTCCTTTGGTTGCATTACTGCATTATTATGGCGAAGAAGATAAACATGCAACACTCACTCTCTTTCTTCCTACGAGCGCAGTATGTTTCCTTGGCCGAGTACTTCTCAGTGCTCAGCATGTCTTTCAGCCAGCTGTGAACTCCCGAGGGCCTCGCTGGCATCCGCATTCTTTTGCTAGGTGTCCTGTCTTTCAGCGGACTGATCATGGGCCTCTTCTCTGCAATGCCTCCTCCCACTCTCGTAGGCTCCTGCCAGAGGTTTCCTTCAATGAGCTACAGTAGCTGTTACTCAACTGCAGAAGGTGATTAGCGAGAGAAGCCCAGAGCTGATGCTACAGTATTTGCTTTGATGATTACGTGCAAGTATACGGCAAGATACGTGTAGTGATGATATACCTTTATGTTCCAGGAAAGGCGAAGCATGCAGAAGAATCGGCGTTAATCCTTCAGTTGCCTCCTGTAGTAAGCATGTATAGTTGGACATGAAAGTTTAGATTGCGTGTTCACCAGATAATGTAGCAGCGAGGTGGTAATCTGTGAGAACTACAAACAGCAACACCTTCAAAAGTGTACATGTCTCTATGTTGTAACATGTCTGAACTTTGCTTTTGCAAATGCACTAGCATTTACACTCTCCTTCTTCTCTTAGCTTCCTGCACAAAAGACTGTCTGTGGAAGAGCCTTGTTTAAATCAGTGTAACATGGTGGAGAGGCAACAGTGCAGAGGGTGTGCAAGCACAGAGGGCACAAGTATAAATGGGCATAATGATCGTATGCAAAGTGATAAGTAAACCGTGTTAAATAAGCCAAAGAGAATGTCGGAGGAAGCCAGACAGGAAAGGGTGGAGACAGAATGATGGAGTGCACTGCATTCAGAAGGCAGTGAGAATGGTCCACAATTGAAGAATGTGTCACTGAGTCAAAAATAATGAGCAGGGATATGAAATTTTGATAGCTTGCATTGGCATGACCCTAGTGTATTGCATAATGGTTTCATTTCCACACAAATCGCAAAACTGCTTTGCAAGCAAGTGTGCACACATTCTATAGTAGGCAAGGCTAATCCAAAGGGATAATTAACAAGTAATGCAAATAAATAGCACCATGACTACCAAAGCTTATGCTTTGAGTACCAAATGAAAGCAGCTGGCTCATCCAGGTACATTGCATTGGTTATTTGCAGGTTATTGCATCCAGGTACTTAACCATAATCACCTACAATCAAATTTAAGCAAGGCTGAAGGTGCAAGATGTGACTGAAATAATGCAGTTGTGCTTCAGCTGTGTTAGTTGCATTTTTCTCTGCTGATGCCAGTGGACTTTCTCTTATTCTTTTAATCTTTCCGTTCCCTTTTCCCTTTCCCCAGTGTAGGGTAGCCAACCGGGCCCAATCCTGGTTAACCTCCCTACCTTTCATTTATCATTTGCTCTCTCTCTCTCTCTCTCTGCCGATGTAGATGTCACAAGTGCAATCGATGTTGTCACCACGCTATTCCTCTTTGGTGCTTCTGTTCATATGAGCCGGAAATTTAAGCTCGCTTTAATTTTAGTTACCCCTGCACTTTCATTTTTCACACTAACATAGTTGTTAAACCAGTTTTTCTGCACTGAAATAAACCACAGTTGCAGCACATCTTTTTAATCAGTAAATATTTACCAGCTAGTGTGTTTTATGCGGCAAAAGAGGTTTTTTTTTAAGGAATAGCCATGCACAGTTGACAGCTTCTCAATTATGACTTATAACTGCTGCCACCATTAGCTGGACAAAATTCCCAGGAGTAAATTTGCCAACTAGGAAAAAAGTTGCAGCCATAGGAAAATATCAGACTACAAAAGATCTGCTTACCGTCACTGTTTTCCCTTGGGTGTTCTGAAGGATACCGAGAGACCAAAGTGATGCTTGTCTTTCAGGCATACGTGGTGGTGTTGGGATGGTTTTTGAAGGTGTCAAAGTTTTCTGAGATGGTACTTCTGGGAGATTTTCACACGGAGCACTGGGTTTATCGGGAGGAACTGCTGCTTTTGCACCATGTTCTCCTTGCACCATGTTCTCCTTTTGCACCATGTTCTCCTTGTTCCCATCAGGAGTGGCAGGGAGATCTCGGTTTATCTGGCATTCCAAGTCTTCACAGACATCATCAGGCATCACAAAGTCTTCAAATAGGCCATCCAAATCATCCACTGCTTCTAGGTCCTTCTGATTCTGAGCTGCTGAATTGTCCGAAGAAAGCGGCACTGTCGTAACACTTTCTTCAACTGCATTGGCAATGACGTTCTTTGCAGATGCACTGCTGAATGCTTTTCTGACTAAATCTTCAAAAAGCTCGACCACTGCGTCCTGTTTGAGACAGACATGATCGCAACAGTCACTCCAAATTATACTCAGGGCCACCCCTTTGTGAGCACAACACATCAATAGAGCTACTGGGTTATTATAATGATTACATATGATGATTCCATGGTACACTGTTCAGTTGAATGAGAACCATCTTTCAACTGCATTTTTCAACTGGCTTCTGCCATGACATTGTCCTTGTATCAACTTGTTTTGGCAACAGTAGTACAAAACAGGCCTAATGCTTCCACAGACTAATATTCGTGCAGTCAATGCAGTGAAAGATCTATGTTTTCAGATAAATCTTATCAGATTATAGAACCCAGCTGTCGTCTAGCGAAAGCTCCTCCACGATTGAGTCCAAATGGCACACTTTTCAACTACTTTGTTGTAGTAAGTTGAACCTTGATATATCAAACATGGATATAACAAAATATCAGATACTACATTGAATTAAAGCTAGCGAAGCTAAACTGTATCTCGGCGATATCAGTGTGTAATAAATATAGGCTCATAATACTGAATATCACATATAAAGACTGTATTTTAAGTGTCAGATGCAACTTCGTTACAACAAGGTTTCACTGTATAGTATAGCAATTGCCTTAATGGAGCACAGTTTGAGGCAAAGTGAATTAGAGATACAATAACCTCTACTGCTTCTTTGAAGATGCTACTTTCCACAGTGCATGATAAATAAAGCCACTAGATAGCCACCCAATTACCATCCATAATTTTGTTTATTTTCAATCCTCTTTATAAATGCCAATAAAGATTGATTCAAGGAAGGCTGAAGTCTCTGATGCTCACCTTGTTACTGAATACAACAGCAGTCTTGTCTGGCTCCAAGTTCACGTCAAGCTCACTTGGTGGAACATCAAGTGAGATGACACAGATGGGATGTTTTGTTGAACTTCCATCTTGAATACCGAGTGCTGAAGAAAATTCCTTTTGGAGGAACTGCAATAAGTGGAGGTCACAAGACTCATTGCCTGCGTCATGGTTAATGTTAACTAGCACTAACATAACAGCTTTACTCCATTCAGAAAAATGGAAGCCTGTATGCCACCATGAATTGACGTGACGGAGAACTACACAACCGAAACCTTGAGGACAGAGGCATACGTGGCAACATTTATGCAAGCCTACCTACTCCAGGCTCTGAAACTTTTGCCAGGTGCATTTTTAGTACAGTTCATTACTTCAGAAAAAAAAATCTGCTTATTCTACAAACCAGAACCTTTCTTTTCTCATGTACCCACGATTGGAGCCAGTGCACTTAATGTCGACCTAAGTTGCCATCTGTCCGCATAGTCTGCATAGGGACTGCAGGTTCGATGATGCGGCAGCTGACAACAGAGCCATGATGAGCGAATACTGGCAGCAAGCATGTGAAAAGAACGGGCTAAACGCTATCTTGGCCATTCATTTTTGCAGTTCCTGCAGTCCCCAACAAAATATTGCTACCACGTAGAAGCACAGAAACTATAGTCTATATGCATGAATATGGTATCTAAGAAGACTTGCAAAATCTATAGCCATTTACAAAACAACATCCTGAATGTTACTCACATAGCTTATGCTTACAAATTGTTTTGTTAGCACTCTGACAGCTTCTATGATCCACGAGCACAACCCTTTGTCAGAAATTATTTTAAGAAGCACCGGGCTGACAGCCTTGTCGAACAATTTATTTTAATCTTTCTGATCGAGAACAGAATACCTGCGTCATCTCCTTGATGCTGACAGGTCTCCCATTTACCAAAATTATACTCCTATCTGGCTCAGAACTGCTGGGCAGTTTTTCCTTGTCCGTTGTTGACATGTCAGGAACAAAGAGCTTTATAGCCTGCAAAACAAATCAAGCAACAGTGAATGACAACAGCCTGCTGAAGAATGAAAACAGCACAACAGTAGTGAATGAAAGCTCATGTTGAAGGTAAACACACGGCGACGGAGCATTTAAGCTCTTGCAAGAACTGAACACAAGAACATACAGGACTACACCCCGGTTCTGTGCCTAACTAACGTTGACATTATGCCATACAGATTTAATATTTCTTGCAATGTTGGCACACACCCATTCTAATTTAATAGATTGAGGTGTAAGTGAGAGAGAACCGCAGACCGCAGCATTTGTATTGCTGAAGATCTCTATTATTCAATTTCTACACATGCTTAATGCAAAAGGTGTGGCTTTGTTTTCTAATAAATGCTTTTGTTTTTACATGGTACGACACCCTGGAAAAAAGAAAGAAGAATGCAAGAACCATGCAATGCATGTTTTCAAACATTTCCGATTAAGCTTCCTTAATAAAAGTTTTAGTTTCAGATAAATTATGAACAAGTTGTTTCAGTGAAGAGCATTTTTGCCACTCACAGTGCCTGAGTTGTCATCATGTGCTTCACTGTAATGCAACATCTGCAGTATGCCGATGCCGTACACCTGGCCAATGGCCTCCCGCATGGTTTTCACTGGCACTTTTGTCCAGATGACACTTTTGTTGTGATGGAGGCTGAGGCCGATACCTGTCATGAAAGGAGTGTTGCGAGAAACATGTAGCAACAACATCACTTCACTGACACAAATTTTGCAGAGAATCCAATGTATGGGTATTTACAGTTGCTAAAAAAATGAAGAGGTCAAGTTATGATGTGAAAAATGGCCTGGATAAAGAAATTGCACATAAATAACTGAACATATAATGTTTCAACAAGAGCCAAAGAATTACCTGTGTCTAAAATAATGTCAAACTACTCATGAACACTGGCATCATTACCATACAGCACTTTAGTAATGGTTTTCGAGAGCATGTCTAATATATATTGCACACGACAAGTTCCTTTTGAACCCAAGGGAATGCATTGGCTTAATTTTGCAGAGCCTTCTCTTATATCATACAATATTGTGGTCTTTTAACTGCATCTGGCAACACTAAGCATTAATAATCAGAGAAAGATATGTAACACCAAATTTTCCTCTCGGCAGAAGAATTGCGAAACATTGCAAAAAATATCCACAAACTGCAATAAGACCTCGTAATATAGGTTTTGCAGCACACTTACTAAGCATAAATGAACAATACTTTCACTTTTTAAATGAAATATTAATTTTAAAGTAATTTCCCAACTGAACGTTTTAGTCAACAAAGCAAATTCCAAATAGTGAAAAATGTCGAGCATTGTTCCAGCTGAACCAAAGCACAAAGAAATTGCTACAACAGCATTTGAAGCAAGCTATGTACAGAAATAAAATTCTGCACACAACCTTTGAATGCAGCTTCTCTTTTTTAACTCACCAGGACAAGCAATGGCCATGGCATGAAGAAAATGTTGAACTTTTTTAAGCTGTGCCGATTTTGCCTTTACTGTGTCCATGTGTTTCCTTCGCACTGGAATGTTCTTGAAAATGTCTTCTATGGTCACTCGTGTCCCTGAAACATATGTTGCGTGCACATGTGTTCAAGTGTTTTGTTTCAAGGTTGCAGCACTAGCAATGTTAATCTCAAACTAAGACATGCTAGTGTATTCATAGACAACATGCAACTACCACCTACATTTGCATATGTTCTTTAAAGAATACTCCATCTTTAATTTATAAATTTAAGCTGACTTCGGTTTCTATGTCACCTGTCACGGAAGCCACTGAGATTTTCAACTGCAGGAGTTACACATGTATTGCAGATGAGTTACACATTGTCAACATATAAACCTGAACATACTGTGATCAGTTACCTGAGTGCAGGAAAAAAATGGATGCTTGAAATAGAGGAAGAAGTTCTACACCCTTTACAGTACAATTTTTATAAGGAATGCACATCAACAAGCTCTGCCTTGTGACCTTCTGCTATAATCACACTATGGTTTATGAGCCAAGCAGCACAATTAGCAGTGTGTCACCTCCATTCCAAGGCAAAACCTTTCGTGACACAATGTTTCCTTGCGAGTCAAAGCACAACGCCAGCCCTTGTTCGCTGTCTTGGGGCCCACTGGCAATGGTGACTCTGGAAACAGCGGCAACAGCTGCAAGCGCCTGGCCACGAAAGCCATAGGTGGCAAGAGACAGGAGATCCTCCGAACTTCTTATCTTCGACGTGTAGCCAGGAAGTACGACCAGTGGCAAGTCGTCTTCTCCAACACCATAGCCATTGTCAATCACCTCAATTCTATCGAGTCCGTAATCAACCTGCAAAGAATGGGAAGCGAGGATGCATAATACAGCAGTGAATTAGCAACATGCACTTACAAAGCGCTCATATATCCCCTGAACAAAGCACAAGTAGCCAAGTGTGTGACATACAGGAGTCACTGCAAGCAGCCACTCCCCAGCAGTTGGGGATGTCTGCCACTGTGGATATTATCGTGTCGCTCAGTGAAGGTAGGCGACCACTGGCCCACCCCTCTTTTGCACGTCCAGCCAATAATCATTTCCGATGTCCCCAAGGGGAATAATCAGCACAGCTTGACGTCCATGCAAGCAGCTGTGTATGTGATGTGTTGCTCCAAGAAAAGGCATTATGTCAATCTGTGTAACAACACCCAAGAAGATTAACTGCTTCACCAACTTTTTCTCCTTCCTTTGTTTACTGTTCTCATTATTCTATATTTCATTCTTTTCACTCACAATTGTGGTGACCCTCTTGTTATGAGTGCAACGTTTGTCACAAAAGTCCCTATTAAGATTTGAATCGAAAATGCCAGCATCAAGTGTATGTTTGAAATATGTTGAAATCAGAAGAAAGTAGGCATATAGTCATTCAACTTAAAACCTGCTCATGATTTTATCAAGCTTACGTACTCCAGCTAAAATATGAAAGTAATAAAAGTAAATTTCTCGTTATTATGACTGTCACATCACGCCCTGCAGTCGCTAACGTACCGCTGGCGATCAGCCTTTAATGTCAAACGCAGAAATTGACAAAAATGCACAAGCTGAGCCGCGTTGAGGTGAATCCATTAATTTGAGTAGTCCACATGTTGCTGCGCTGATTGCTGTGATACTAACGTCGGCGATCGCCGCGTGATGGCATCAGTGTGAAGCGTGCAGAGAATAGAGGCACACTACTAGTTTGGCCAGTTTGGCTCTCAAGCCGAAGATGTCGTGTGTGATGTCATGGTCTGACAAACTCACCAGTTTGACGACGACGTTCGTGGCACCTGCATCGAGTGAGTTTTCCACGATTTCTTTCACAATGCTGCTAACTGAAGCAACTGACTGGCTGCTATGTAAAAGCCTCGCGGTGCGCGAGTCCAGCTTCTGAATACTTTTCATTATTTGGCTTCTAGGCGAGCGTTTCGGGCAGCCTTAATAAAAATCTCGCTAATTAACTAGTATAAAGTACTGCCTGTGTCTTTCATGTTCATTATTTCGTCAATACAACGGCAACTGCGATGCCGTAACAGCGCAGCCTGCGGAAGTCGGTCGTCTGCTAACAGCGGACTGCAGCTGTCGTACGTATCTGTGCATCACGTTACCATGTTACCTTATTTTCATTACGGGCGTGTGCTGTTATATTGCACATCGTTTACAGAACTCGCTTTTAGAGTTCTTCGTGAACCTTCGACGTGATTGTGAGTTTGCTCAAGTACCAAAAGTACTCCACCGCTACCGACTTTTGCCGCCTTTCTTACGTGATGATCGGATTGGATTGTCTCCGAAAGTGACTAGGTATTATGGGTAGTAGGCTAGTTCGCATGTATGTACCAGATTGAAGACCACCATTCACGAACCATACAATTTATTATGAACTCTTAAAACGTTCAGATGCAGTTAATATTGCATAATGTCACGCTGCATTGAACCAGTGCGTTGAACTGGCAGGATGAAACAGAACATGACAGAACTGCCACGTGTCCACAATATCGATCGAACCTTACGCGTGTGCTTCACCAGTCGCGCATGTTCTTCGGTGCAACAGGCACCGTTAATAGTCAAAACTATACTGTAGATACCTTAGAAATTGCGTTAACGTTTTGATATCAAGAAGTACATATAAAAGGGAAATGCTGATTTGCTCGGCTGGGTCGGTCAGCTAGGTCGGAAGAGGAAGAAGTCGGGGCTTGGTGGCACGTGCCACGTGGAACACGCGCAGTCCGGCCGTTGTTCGACAGAACGGAAAGAAGATGAAGAGGCACGGATCTGCTGACGTCCTGCACGCCGCCGGCGCCCCGACGCCGAGCGCCGAGGTCGCCTCGCGGACCACCATGGCCGCCGCACCTGCCACACATCTTCGGGTCTTCGCCGCCGCTGCCACCGCCGCAAGTGCGGTGTGACACACGCCAACTTCAACGCTCTTCAGTTGCATTGTGCGTCATCGGCCCCGACCTGACTTTGTTCGGCGCGACCGACGTGCGATCCCTTCGTAAACATGGCTCCAGCAGCGCCATCCAACCTGCACGACCGACCCGCCTCACGGGCACGTTCCCTCACGGGAGAGACTGGTGAAGTGGTGCAATATTCGCCGCCCGTCGAGCTTCGAGCCAATGTGCCTGTGATGGTGACTGATACTGGTGACTTCGAGGACCATGTTGTGGTGTCGCACAGGCAACAGCGGAGTCGAGCGCCAGGCGTGGCAACGCCCGCACCGACGCGCCGTAGCCGCCATGAGTGGGAGGAACAAGAAAGTGTAGAAACTGCCGGTGCTTCATTGCCTTCGCCTGAAAAGTTGTCGTCCGTGCCGGACCTCACCTGGCCAGAGGCACAATCGACGCTCCCGGCCAGGACCGAGCCGCCGGGATGCACTGCTGAGAGTGATAACTTGCCTGCTGTCCCGGAAACAAGTGCTTGGGAGGACGTGAATGGTTTTCCGCTGATACCACGGTCTGATGCCGCATCACCTTCGCGTGGTCACGCTTCCCCTGTCTACGACGCTGGCTGTACTTGTGTCGCTGTTACGCACTACAAGCGCAATGCAAAGAAGACCGGCGACGATTTGCGCGTATGGGAGCGCGATTCTCGAAGCGCAGAAAACAACGAAGAACACTCTTACTGTCGGCTTAACGCGAGTTGCAAAATTTCTACGGACGCAGGGCGCGGCAGGGAATATAGAGAGCGTCGTGACTCAAGGCCAGCCGACGACCGAATCAGCGAAGAAATTCTAAATTTTAAAAGAAATTGCGACTTCAGTAGTTGTCAAAGTGGTGGAGGAGTCCCCATGAGAGGCCAAGATCTGAGAAGAGACCGCCAGTCTAATAGAGGAGCTGATTGGAGAGATGTTTCGGAAGAGGATTTCGACCAATACAGTAGAAAAGGCGGTAGAAGACGACCGAAGGAGGACAGAAGGGCGGGGGACGTATATCACGATTACAGAAGGGTGCACTGGAGTTGTGACAACTATGACGACCGGAGAGCGTACAGGGACGAGAAATTCGGGACCGATTTCCACGAGCCCGTCCGTTTCCACCATCGGCTAGACCAGTGGAGAATGGAGAGAAGCCACGACAAAAGAAAGGAACATCGGTTCGTCCGCACTAGTGACCGTTACAACGAAAGACGTGACAACCGTCGACAACCGCCCGGAACGTTCCCGGAACCCTGCCTGAATGAACAGGACCGGCGAACCGAACGAACACACCTCAAACGTGAGCCCGACTATTCTTCTGGGGATCCACGAAAAGCATATCGTGTTAGCAGGTACCCAAAATTCCATGGCGATGACCTGTCCACTGGCGCTCTCCACGACCGGGGTTGCGTTAACGATACTACTCGCGATTACAAATACGGCGCCTACGGGAGAAAACGCGACGGCTGCAGTCATTACGAGTACGCACCACGTTTGGGCCACGAAAACATGTATTACGATGAGTTATACCGGACAAACCCAGTGTACAAGCAACAAGTCGATGCATACTATTCCCGTTTTGGCTACAGCTCTGCGCAGCAAATTGACTGGTGGAATGTGCGCGCTGGACCATTGTCCGCAGACGCGTACTTGCGCTGGAACCAAAATTTTGCCGACGGCCATGTCCACGACAATGCACCCCAGCTACAAGAAGTGCTGAAGTTCCCACGACCACACCCCATTGTCAGTTTCTGCGGCCTCAATGGCCTGGTCAAGCTGGTTCCCACTATCAGTGGAAGTAATCCGCCGCAGCTCATCGAGATTCACAGCCTCAAGCCCTTGTTCCAGAAGGAGCCATGTTTCCGCGAACTAGAGGAATTCCCGGGACCTCTGATTAGGTCCGAAACGCACAAGCACACCGTGATCCACTTTTGCAAGAAGAAGATCGCGTCATTTGCCAAAATCCCCGACTTGCCCGATCGGTCCTCGCACATTCTGCTCTGGGAGCTGCTTGTGCTCCTGCTCCGACAGAACGGGCTGGTCTCGGGTTCGGAAATTGCAGAGCTGTTGGTTAAGGACCATGAAATGTTGGAGCCGACACCGTCAATGCTATGTTCCCGGCCAATGTGCGATGGAGATGCGGATGTATCATCCAAAAGCTCTGGTGTGTGCACCGGCTCGTCGTTTGATGACATCGTGGTGTGCGACGGCAGCCAGCTCGGAACCGTTACCACTAGTCACGCGGTCGCGAAGTTCCGCGAGTTCCTACTCTTTGGACGCAAAAAGTGCGCTTTGGAGTGGGCAGAGAAGCACGGTCTCTGGGGTCACGCGCTGTCGCTGGCCTCAAGGATAGACAACAGAACGCATGTAGCCACGATGGCTCGCTTCACGAACGCTTTGTCCCTGAATGACCCTCTGCGTACGCTGTACCAGCACCTGTCTGGACGACAGCCCGCTGCTGTCACTCTCGTTGCCGCCGAGAAATGGGGCGAATGGAGAGCTCATTTGGCCATGATCCTCTCCAACCCATCGACATCTCCGGAAGCGGACGCCCGTAGCGTCACCATCCTTGGCGACGCTTTAGCCAGGCATGGCTGCTTATCGGCAGCGCATTTCTGCTACGTGGTTGCACATGCCGAGTTTGGGTCGTATTCTCGCAAGTGTAACAAGCTTGTGTTGCTCGGGGCCAGCCACCAGACGCTCCCGTTTCGCGAGTTTGCGTCCAACGAGGCCATTCACTGCACGGAGATCTACGAGTACGCCCGCTCTCTGTCCGACCCCGGCTACACGCTACCGCACTTGCAGGCGTACAAGTTTCTTCATGCCATGCGGCTCGCTGAGTACGGATTTCCGGAAGAGGCGCTTCTCTACTGTGAGATTCTGGCAGAGGCGATGGCGCAGCACTGCGTGTCGATGCGCATAGCAGCGCAGACATACGAGTTGGCCAACCGATTGAAGTACCACGTGCCACAGTTTATCCAAGAGCAAACGGAACGACACGAGATCGGCGAGGCTACTTGGCTGGATGCTCTTGCCCAAATGGTCTCTGAACATCGAGTCACTGAGAATAGCGCCGTGCCCCAGGCTGGAGATCACTGCACCGTTAGAAGCGATGGAGAGAGTGATGGAACGGGGTTCATGGCTGAAATATTGAGTGCGGACAGCGGTTTCCAGAGTCAGCCAAATGTTGCCAGCGCGGATTTTTCGGGGTGCGACATCGACGGATATGTTCTGCGGCAGCCAGAAAACTACTTCAGGTCTTACGTAGACACTTCTGTGTGCAAGAATATTTCACCGCCGCCAGAACACTGGAGCTCAGTGGCGGATACACATGCTGCAGTCTCAGCTGCGGCTGAGCAATGCAGCTCGATGGCGGAGGACGCCGCCCGTGAAAACTCTCAAATTCAAGCGTCGGCCGATCTTTCATTCCTTGCGACAGCTCCGCCAACTGTCGAAGACTGTCGTCAATCAACACAGCTTCACCTATCGACAGTGGCACAGCCTTCGAACGAGTGCAACTTAACGGGTGCAACGAGTTCAACCCAGTCGTGTGTAAGCAACAGGTCACCACAGACTGACACTTCGGTACCACCATGTCCGCCTGCCAGCACGGAGGCCGTGCGATTCGACTACTACAGTGCTTCAGTTAATCAGCAACATCCTGGAACTTTGACTTCGCAGGATTGCGGTAGCGGCGTCAGCAGCAGCACGGACGTTCGCGTCCGGCGAGACTACGTTGACGACACGACCGCGTCCTCTGTGCACAGACGTGTTCAACCAAAGCGCCCAACGTCTGGATCGGAACGTGCCAGACCGGCTACTGATAAGCCACGAGAGGCTGCCAGAAAGAGCTGGCTGGGGGCCATCTTTGAGAAAATAGCTCCGAGGCAACCCAACCAGATCATTCTTCCGGATGACAATGACCCCTGCATTGTGTGGGACGAGGATAAGAAGTGTTGGGTGGACAAAAATGCTGTGCCCGGTGAAGCGGACGGGCCGATGGCGGCGCCTCCAAAGGACTCCAGTTTTGGAGGCCAGAAATCGTTCAGCGGTAAGCCCGGACAGAGCCAGTTTCACCTGAGCAAGCAGCGCTCTCTGCGCAGACGCTACGTGGATGTGCTTAACGCAGACAGTAGTAAGGCATCTGGTGACTCTCCCTCAACGCCGACGCCGTTTTTAGAAGAACAACCGGTTTGCACGCAAGGCGCGCCCAAGCTTTTCGTTCCCCAACTTTCGACCCAACAGAGCGGCAGCTCTGGCTATGACTTTGTATCTTGTGCTCCCGTGCCAGACCAGACAGCTACTCCGGCCCTGCCGTTATCACCAGTGACATCGGTACACTACTGGTCATCACCTATGCCCACGCCAGCGCCAATGATGTTCAGCACGACATCTAGCACTGCAACCGGATAGACACCGGAGACATCAGCTTCAGAGTTCCTTTTCATTTTTTTTTTTGCAAATACAGATCATTAGTTGTGGCTCTCCTGCACACTGAGTGGTGCTATTTGTTTTCGTACTTTGTCTCTCCATCTATCCGATAATTAAACTTAAAACAAACGACGCGGAAGGATCGGTATATGGGTTGGCAGAATTTGGGCAGATAGCGCCATGAAGAAATCCTTAGAAATTATGCTTTGTTTAGCGTAGGAGTGTCGCTGAAGATGAGCAGTACAAAGTGCTTATCTATGAAATTCGGCCGAGCCTTAGCAGTAAATATATGAAAGGCAGCATCTGAAGTTCCCAAGCTTTTGTATAAAGAAAAGATGATACGGCCGGAATCGGATGCTACGAGAAACGCGGCTAGGCCGCTGGTCGCCGACCGGAATGGGCTACTGTGCTGTGTTCATTCAGGCCAGGTGTTAGTTTTGATCCGCTGCGAAAGCAGCTGAACATCGCTTCAAGGAGAGGACGGCAGCGGCAGCTCCAGTAAGCACTGTTTTTGGAATCTGTGTCAGAGTTTAGTACTATCGGTGCATATTAGTGCACGTACTCTCATTTTACTCCCATTTGAATCCACTTTTACACAACTGTCATCTTCAGTTTCGTGACCTGTGCAGCTGCAGCTCATTGTTCTGCCTATGGAGCTTTGGCATACGCTTCTAGCCATACGCTAGAAGCGCATGGCTGGAATACGCTCCTAGCCATTGTGAAGACAACTACTTAGAGAAAGTGTCGAAATTTTGAAGGCATTGCCACAAAGGACCCAGGGAAGTCTCAACAAATTGGGGCGGAGGGGGAGGAGAAAGTCAATTTTGTGAGCGCGCAAGCTGCCGGCATGCTTGGGAAAAGATGAGGGGATAGTGGCGTTGATAGGGCATATGAAACCACTTGTAGCGATGTCAGCAACACAAATGGAGCGTGCGGAAATCGATTCTTCGTAGATTTCCTATGGACGTTCCGAAGCGCGCACCTTCGCCGGTTGAAATCTGGCGCCACATTGATAGCATGCTACGACTTGCCGCCCGCAAAGGGGGCGCGTAATTTAAAATCAACATAAAGAACGAGTAAAAAATAAAATATATTCTGTTCAAAACCAGATCTATGCATTAAAGTTGTTTTAAAGCGCAAATATGTAAGCATGAGAAAAAATCAGGCAGTTTTATTCAAGCGCAGCGCCAGCACAGAAAGTGGCGCCACATACAACAATCCCGCCAATTTTGAAACTTTTGGCGGCTTGGCAAGTTGGTTCATTATTCTATGGCTCGGCGGCGGCTATGGGCGGCTGTGGCGGTTCGTTCGCGCTTTCGCTTGCTTAAAGTGATACGAGTTTTCGAGTGGAAAACTTCGAATCGTGTTTTCAAGAACGACAGCCACAACACCTCTTGATTTCGGTTTGGTAGTGTTGTGTGATTTTATATATGATTGAATGGTTCCTACTTTGCTGGAAATCATTTGCACGTTTCGTTCATGCAGTTGTTGACACAGCCTGTTTGAAATTGCAAGTTTTTAAAGGTTCGTTAGTAGCATTTCCTCCTCTTTTGCCTGTTTGCAACTTGAATATGATACTGGCTTTCAGGCTACGATGGGAGCTGTGTAATTCCGTTACTCGCTCGATGTGCGGTTGCGATACTATGCATTCATCACTGTGCACTCTAATGAAACATGATCGCGTAAGTAACACTCGCAGGCTGCGGCTACAGACGAAGAATAAGTGAAACCACAAGAAATATCGCATGAAATTCGCCTCAACACCGTTCGTTGACCTTCCAAAACGAAAAAAAAAAAAAAAAAACAACCCTGCTTAATGGTTGCGCATTTAGCTCGTAGAGTATCCGCTCCACCATTAGACATGAAGGAAATGCAGCTAACACCAACGGCAGGCAGCAAACAAGTGCGGTCACCAAAGATAACGGCCGCCTGCAGCTGATGTCCCTTTTGTACAATATGACAGTAAAGAGCAGAAGATTATGGTGCTGTTTCAATGGAAGCCACAAGGGAGCAAAACAAGATCATCAGCAGGTCATAAGCATACATGTGCAACATTTCATGAAAATTCAACATTTAAAGCGGTTCGAAAATCTGACGACACTGCATGCTATATTGAATGAAAGAATTGTCACTTTTACACATTAGCTAAATGAAACTTGTAATTTTAGTGTTCCTGTGTGTAATGTAAAAAGCCTATCCGCAAATTATAGTGAACTTTAAACTACTTTTGCATGTGTTGTTTTGGTTGAATTTGTATAATTTATTTCTTAAAAATTCTTTAAGCAGGATACCTTAACCGTTAGTTGGCCTTTATTCTGTTTTTGCTGAGTGGTTTCTGCACTGCACTATCACATGTGACTGTCAAGACAGCTGTGTCACTTGAAGTGCTGTCACAGAGTAGTGTGTAGTCAATATAGTCTGCATCTTTTTCCATTTTTGTTGTTCCGAACATATGATTTTTTTTCCGGAGCACCTGTCTTGATTTGGAGGTCGCATTCGAAGTGAAAATATGACATTCTATCTTTCTCACTGCAAGAGGAAAACCTTGAATGAAGCGATTCATAGCTGTCATGGAATGTGAGCTCGAAGTAATGTAGGGTTAATTTGGCTGCAGAGAGAAGGCAATACAATAAATTTGAGAAAAGAAACAAGGCTAAAACAAGATCCATTTTGTTGGTAAATAGTGCGCTATCACATTTAAACTGTTTCCTTGACATAAGCGATTGCATGCTGTTAATAATCTTGGAGGCCACGAGCCGGCCGAGCCAAGCTGGTGCGGCTACGTTCACTTGCTTCCTCGATCAAACAGCGAAGCGCTGCGTTGTGTGCCACATGCTGCTCGACCGCGACGAGTCATGTGGGATGCAGAAGCGAAATACCATCACAGTGGAACAGAAGGCAGCTATCTAAAAGCTGTCGCGTCAGATGCTAAGAAGTCGCTTGTTGTATGTGCTGGAGGTTCTTTTATTCAAATGTCATCGCATGCGCGGCCGTGTAGTGGTTACGCTGGCCGCAAGGCTGTCTTTTTATTGCCATGTTTACAAAGGATATAACACAGTAATTTCGGATCCTCCTTCTACTTCGTTACAATGAGGTTTGAGCCTAGCGTCGATAATCTGCTGTCCAGCGTCCAGAGGAACACAAAAAAGAAAAACCCCAAGCAAAAGAAAAACACTAAAAGAAAAAAACTTGCCTTTCTACAATACCGAAAAAGGCACTCTTACCATTGCATGAGGCTTCATAATCCAGAAAAGGCACAAGAATGAAAGATGGGTGGCCACGCTGCTGTGAAGTTCCTGCTACACCTCACCATGACGTCATGTATCTTGACGCGTCTGCTTGGGGCTAGTTAATTATAATTAAAAATTGACTACATTGTGCTCTCAAAAAGCCAGACTAAACTGGCACGTTTTGAGAACTTTTATTGTGCCAGAATGTCTCAAACATGCTGATTTTGTATTTCTCTGTAGTGCCTTTCTAAGCTATTTTCAATGCGGTGTTATATTTTGAATCAAGACTCGAGTGTGCAGTCAATGACTTGATTGCATGAGCGTGCTCTTGCACAGAAACCGTACGAGACCAGCGTCACACTTTCCGTTCTTGTGGCTGAGCAAAGTTTTGTGTTGATTGCGCTGTCTGGCATCCCATAATCTCATAGCCAATTCGTTTTCAACAGCTCTCACCAGCACGTTGTAATGAAGGTGACTTTGAAAAAGGCTTAACTGCTCAACACGTTTCCTAGAGAGAACGTTCGTGAGCTCATGACATGCAGAATGTGTCGTGGCACATTTGCAACAGACATTGCGACATCTACCGCAACCAAGAGGCATGGGTGAACGAAATCCTCTGCAGCATGAAGACCTTTCCCAGTGATCTCTAACTACCCTTTTCTTGCATCATATGACTTCATCCTATGTTTGCAAACTACTCAATTTCATCTTACCACCTAATCCTCCAAGTGAGTAGAACTTTATTGTTAGGGATTTTGCTTACTGACCTTCGCCTATCCTGGTGACTGCACCGCACTTTAATTTGGTTAGTGAACAGCTCATTTCCTCCATGGTTTGCATTAATGCATGTTTTCTCACTGATGCTCGTTAATGTTCACCTCAGTGTTCTGGAGCCTGTGAAGATGGATTGCAATCTTTGCCAGAAGGCAATCTGATGGAAGGCTATTGCTCGGGCTTCTGTCGTATGGTAGTTGCTAGTTTCAGTTACTTTCTTGCATCTCGGCCCTTCTTCTTGTATGAAAAAATCACAAGTGGCTACAGTATAGCCGACACTCATGTCTTGAGTAAATTTATTGAACCCTCACAAGGGACAACCCAATCTTATTTACAACCAGGTAATGCCACTTGTGCTTTATTGCGCCACAGTATCAAAGTTGCCTGAAGCAGTTGCAGAAGTGGAAGTGAAATGTTATATACTCTACTAGTACAGTTTTTGTACACGGCACATATTCAAAAATGGTCATGTACAACAAAACTAACAGGACCCATAAAAAAAAGGATGGTCTACCTTGCATAACATGATTCATGTCACGCTTGCCAGAACCACACGTAAGCACAATAAATACGGTAAATTCAAAGTACATTACATTGCACTACCAGATGCAAACTTCAAGAGCAGCCTCTCGCACCTTAATAGAACACTATATACGTGTGTTGCCTGCATTTACAAAATGAAAGTTCCACGTTAAGCACCTTCAATTTGTTTCCTGCACCTGCAACTGCAATTTTGAGGTCTGAGTATCAGACACACAATATCTTTAACCTTACTAAGACTACTTCACCCAAAGCCCGAACTTAAGCAACACACAAAATCAGTTCGCCTAGACACCGAATAGCCGCAACACAAAGGATCAAATGACTGACCGTTATCACAAGCAAAAGCAAGAAATGGCAAGTTTATCCCCCTAATTCTTTCAAACTGAGCTATATTAATTATAATAATAATCATAATGACAAACACCTCTGGTACAGCTATCTAATTCTGCACCAGAAGATTCATCACTGCATCCGTACACAAAGCATCTAGACATATGTACACACTTCACTGCGGAGGTGAAAACAGGCCACTTAGGTTCATCCAGAATTGTGGCAGTGTCAAAGATGAAAAGCACTGGTTCACGAAGCTTGAAGGAGATGCACTTTACAACTTGGCTCCCAAACGTTCATCATATCCGCCTCCGATGGATTCTGCACCATCACAGCGTTCTTTCAGTCACAAGGCTCACTCACCCACTCGAAACTTGAAACACTGTTTTGCACAAATGCCGAAAATATTTTCACTGCATCACACCACGTAACGTCCCCGCGTCTTCTCTTGTGAGGAGCCACAGTACTCGTTATAGATGAGCTTTGCCAGGAAAAGGTGAAAGACCACAATTAGAAAAGTGATGGACACCCAGAAGAGAGCTGGCAGACCACCTAGTTGATGACCGTGCCGATGTAATGCAATGACGTGGTGTTCGTGCGCCGGTGCTAGAAGAAACAGAAAAAGGAAAGGTCTTTATTTATAACTTAATTTTACACTTACATAGCTTCTGTTTGTTAATGCACAGCATTAAACTTTCAGACCAAATAATAAACTGCATATTTAAGCTTGTGATTTTGGTCTAGTGACTTTCCTTCTAATATGGTATAATATGTGCCTTTCAAATGGCTGTGCGCACAATTGTGCATGTCAAGATAATGCATTAAGAGCAACATCGCTGATGTATATAATGATATTTAAAATGTGTTGCATACACCTTGAAGTACTTATTAGACCTGTGCTGCAAGTTTGTATAATGTGCGCAAAGTACTTCAGTAAAATGAGTTGGAAGGTAGACACCAGGTTGTTTGCTCTCAGTGTCATTATGTTGTTGTGTAGCAGGTTCACTTCCTTCATAGTTTTTCATTATGTTTTACACCAGGCATATTTTTCAAGTGACTGGATAAGTGCTTGGCAAGTGTGAAATAGTTGATGTTCTCATATCTTACATTCGTGTAAAGGATTTTCGCATTCTGTTCACATTCACACAAGAGTTCACATTCTGTAAGCTTGACAAAAGGTGCTGAAGAATTTAAAATTTTTAACCTGTTCTACAACTGTACACTTCTCACAATTATTAAGATGCAAGAAATGTTGTGAAACAAAATTTTCACTGGACAGAATTGGCACTTTAAAGGACATGCGACATGCTTTTTCCTTTTCACAAACACTTCAAGGGGACAATCACGAGACTCTGATTCCTTTTCTTTCCATACATTGTGTTATGCAGCAAGTGATTATGAATCACAATGCTGAATCCAGCAATGCATTTATATTTATGCCACAGTTGCCAGTAATTTGGTGATTGAAAGTATTATTACTGTATTAAATATGCATTGGTACAAATGGCCGCATGCTCTCGCACACTTTCGACCGTCTCACATACCTTCGACCACCTCCTTGACATGTATGGTTTGACTGAGCTCCTTCATATGCTCTAGGTCCGAGGTAATGTACAGAACAGCTGTTACAGGCTCCGTCACTTTTACCGGGAATTGCTTTGCCTTGAAGCTGCACAAAAAATACGATGCACTTCAACAATGGGCAGACATGCTGATGCACAATTGTCTTGAACATTGCAAGTAAAAGTGCAAAGAGAGAGAAAGGCATGGTTCCTGCTTTACACAAGGTGATCCAAACACAGAGCATAATAACAAGTGGAAAATGTAACTCTGCTCAGAGGGTTTCCATGAAAGGCATTTCCTTCAACTCGGACATCAGAATGTTCGTGGTGCACATGGTCGTTGCGGTGCTAGAAAATAGTTTTATTGTGCCTCCTAAGGTAGATGCTAACAATTCATTAAAGTTCAAAAACGCCTTTTCTTATGCAAACTTCACTTGAATACTGCAACCGAACACGCTAAACTTATACTTTGGAAGAGAGAGAGAAAAAAATTATATTTCTGAATGCGCATTACCTCCCGTGACTCTTGGCTCCTACAGTGCTAAGTAGAACTGCTCATACGAAGTATACATACACTGCATTGGCACATTGCTACAGAAGTCAAATGTGTCATGAAGTGAGAGGCTGGTATGACTACCAACCACTTAGTGCGAGTGTACTAGGCATTCCCAAACCATGCTAAATACATTGCAAAACTAATGGTCATAGCCTGGCCTATGACATTTCACAAGTGGGCAAATCCAAGTGTAATACTTTCAATGAAAATTGTTCTGCTAGTACAGCTCTACTACCAGCCACTATGGTAGCATTGTGATGGGAGGAATGTATTGATACTCTGACATGCATTACAGAACTGAGCATAGTCAAAATTAATCAGTTGATCCATGGTGTGCTGCTGCAACACTGCCACCCCCATGGACAGAAATGTAAGACATACTCAAGTTTCACTGGCGGGTCCAGGCATCCACCATCGCATGCGTAGTAGTCACGGTCGCTTCGATCGAGCCAAACCCGCAGGAGAGCCTTGTTGTCATCACCCAGAACCACGCTCACATTGAGGTGCGTGGCATTGCCGTAGCTGATGCGACGGAAGAAGAGTTCTCGGTGCAGGTCCTTTGGCTGTATGTTGAGCTCTAGGTGGCTGTCCTTGAAGAGGAAGGCACCCAGACTCAAGACCACAGCCTGCAGCACGCCTTCCGCACCTATTGGTATTGGGAGTTGAAGCAGTCAAATCTCGTAAGAGCCTATGGCCACAGGTACTTATGAGACAAAGTAGTGAACCAAGGCATATTTGCCGTATGCTGTACAAAACAAATAATGATTTGGTCTTCATCAGTTTGTGCAAGCCCTCATTTGTAGTTTGCGGCAATGCCACAAGAATGTACTTCTTAATAGTGACATTGTTAGTCATGTAGTAATTCGCAGCATAAACTATGCCACACCACAGAAAAATAGGAGAGTCATAAACAACAAGATATCTTGCTTCTGCAGTCAGCAAACTTGGACGACATCAGTGGAGCTAAACTTACTAAAAAAAATTTAAATAATTTTTCATGTTATAGTACTAAAAGCTTGTAGATATATGTTAGTATAGACTTATAAAACTCCCAGAAAAACTTCAATGCTGACTCAGAAGAGCGTCTTTTTTTTTGTGTGTACGTGTGCGTGCGACGTTTCACAACTGATGCTTTAGGGTATACAGCACAATAAGGTTGGTCTTATTGTATTTCTTGAATCATGCGCTGATACCCTGTTTAGTGAAATCTGAGGAACTTATTCTTTAAGATTTTTTCAGACAACAAAGTAATGGAAACTTGCATAAAAATAGAACCAAATGAGCTAAACAAAAGTGAACTTCATATTCAAGATGAGTTTGTAAATTTACATATACTGCATCTACGAAGCTTTCAGTCCCATAACTTCAAGAAAACAAATTAAATTAATTTTTTTTGTGTGTGTAAGACTGAACTTTCCCTTTCAGTGAGAAATCCAGCCCAACTACCCACTTATGGAACATAATATTCAAACAAAAATTCTCTCCTTTTCTAATGTTAAGCATAAGAAACTGCCACATCAGAGTACCCTTGCCTGCAGCGAAGGAAAATGCCTTATACCTTACAGCCAGGATTTCGACTGAGGTTAGAGAAGAAAACAAAATTTTTATTTCACGATGAAAGCAATGCTGAGGAGTCGGCTACGAAGACTCACCAGTTTTAATAAGTTTCGAGCATCCCTGATTTTCCAGTGTCAACATCCACAAGTTAACAGCATTTGTAACTGAAGACAGGCTTGTCAGGTCAGCCCATAAGGTTGAGGCTTGCCTGCAAGTAAAGGGCAACAATTTAAGCTGTTCTGCCATGGGTTGCACAGTAACATTGAAGTGTATATATTGTAAGTGTGGAATTGAAGACAGCCAAAGCAGAAGGCACATGGTAAGTAGAAGGTCCTCAGATATGCACAGGCACTAAAGTCCTGAAAATATCAGAGCTCGTGCTCGAGGGCATTCCTAGCAAATGAATGCTAACATTTGCCGGCAACATTCCTACCTTCAATTCTTCGGTTACTATATGTTTTTAAAAGTCACTAAGCCAAAATTTATTTGATTTTTTTTTCTCTTTAGGTTGATAATTAATGCACATCAGGCACTTCCTGGCATCTATGGCTGCCAATAGTACTGCATTGCTTAAGAAACAAAGAAGATCCCTTTATCTTTACTGCAATGTGTTTGATAATTTCATCTGCATCAAAACACATGGATGGTATAATGGGCATGAAATGGGAGCTTTTCTAATGACTTTTTTATTCAGCACCTGAATCGCCAGTAAGGCCTGGCGTTAACAGCGCAAAATGTAAACGAGACACAAGACGAGAAGACGACACGACAAGTGCTGGAAAGACGATACCACAGTGCTTGTAGTGTCATCTTCTTGTCTCGTGTCTCGTCTACGTTTTGCGCTGTTAACACCAGGATGGAAAACCAACAAGCCCAAGCTGCTATTCTAGCCAGTAAGGCATTACAGCAGGAGAAGATTACATATGAAATACAAAAGTTTATAGAAGTGTATTCATACTCTCAAAGTGTACTAAAAAGTGTTATCAGATGTAATTTGTGTGACATCAGGCGGAAGAAGATTCCAGGCATGCACTGTCTGGACAAAGAAAGAATACCTCAGAATGTCACCTTTAAAAGCAAGTTCCTTGACTTTCAAAGGGTGATCATTTATTTGGGATATATATGAAGGTAGTTTCATGTATTTCTCTTGACTACTGCCAGCTTGGGAATGATATATGCTATAAAAGAATTTCAAGTGCAGGTTCCTTCTGCAAGCCTTTAGATCCAGCCACTGGAATATATGTTTAGCCTCTGTCATGCTGAGTTTTGTTTCCAATGACAAACCTGGCAGCCCTGTTGTATATTTTTCAAGTTTGTTAATTATTTTAAGGTGTAATGGTCTCAACATACACATGCATACTCGAGTGTTTATTGTACAATTGTTGTTTCAAACCAGTGGGTAGGGGGCTGAAATTTCGCCTCAAAAAGCCGAGAACCGATGCTGCTTTATTAGTAAGATGAGAAAAACACCTAAGTATTTGAATTCCTTAGCGACAACTAAACTAGCTTCACGATTTCGATACATGTGCTCTTGGTAGGAGCACTCCCTCGTAAAGGCGACGTGCATACATTTGCTCACATCCAACGACATCTTCCAACGTGCACACCTTGTAGTCACAATGTCCAAATAATTCTGCAAAGCTACGTAATCACTACGACCGTTAATGACTCTGTATAAGATACACTCATGATAAACATTAGTACCAATGAGGTGATGCCTGTAGTGTCATTAATAAACAGTAGAAATAAGAGTGGCCCCAGTACTGATCCCTGGAGTACCGCAGAAGTGACTAGGGCATTGACAAAAAAAAAAGAAACAACGTTCAGAGCAAGAGACTGCTGCTGGAAAGAGAGGTGTTCAGCAATTCATTTGAGCACATTTTCATCCAGATTATAAGCTATAAGTTTTGATATAAGCGAGCCATGTGCAATGACATCAAATGCCACGTGAAAATGCAAGACACAGTCAACAACTAGCTACCTGTCAATAGCCAGAGCCAAATCATGTGCGACTTCTACCAGCTATGTAGCATGAAAATCCATGCCGAAGTCCGTGCTGTCTGTCATTTAGAAGATATGCTTTTCGAGATGTGACATTATAGAACAATAAATTAAATGCTGCATTATTTTGCACGGGATACTTGTTAACGACACCAGTCTGTAGTACTGAACATTGTTGCGTGGCCCACTCTATTTAACAGTTAGAAGGAGAGGTACCCATGCGTGACCACTCACAGGGTGTGATGGCCACCGTAGCAGTGTTCTGGATAGGCAAGAAGTGCTTGCAGCTCCCGGTGTTCTGCCGGGCCAGTGTTCCACTCGGAGGCCAAGGCGCGCACGTGGGACAATATGTAGTAGATGGTGCCGTTAATGACATCCCCGTTTAGTGCACCGTATGCCTTGGACTGACTGATGCCAAAGCCAGTGCTCCACAACTGGGGGACACAAGAGGGAAGGTGGTGGCACTGTAAGACTTGCATTTCACATTACTGTACAGACTGATTAATGATGGTTCACCAGGCTTTTTCTAATGGATATCGTTGTCATCATCAGCTTGTCTAGGCCCACATAGAGGTGTGAGGGCTTGGAAAAAGAAAGAGCGTGAGTATTTGGAAGAAGGAAGAAACTGCACTTTCTTCCAGGGACATAAAAAGGGTAAAAAAATCAAATGGTCCAAATTTACCCACTAAAATGGAGTACATTGACATAAATTATGCAGAAATGATTAGTTTCACTTTCAGAGTATAACAAATCAGGCGACATGATATTTTATCCAGTTTGTGTAACATTTCTGATAGTGATGAGCAAAACGAGAACAAGGTAAAAGCAGGAGCCAACATTTTGATGGCTTCAGTTTTCACCCTGTTCTTGTTTTGCTCATAGTCTTGAATTTCCATCTCCCACTTTCCCCCTGTTCCCTGGATTCCTGACGGTGGTAGTGTGCTGCATCTCCATCGTTGGCTGCTCAGAGCAGGACAGAAGATTCAATGTTTTTCTCATTAAACACAACAGATGGGTAAATCGCTCATTCACAATGATCCATAAGAGAATGGCTCTGTAAGCTCCTGAGATTTTTACTAATTTCTGTGGTTTTATGTGTCAAAACTACAACATAATTTATAAGGCATGCTGTAGTGGGGTACTACGGATTAATTTTGACCACCTGGGGTTCTTTGACGTGCACCCAGTGTATGGTGATAGTTGATGACCACCACGTCCGCTTTCAGTGGTAAGAAGAGCCTCTTTTTCAGGTCCAAAGCCATGCTGCACTTGTTGTGCATTTTGACCTGGTTGCATAGGAGGTGCTGTAATTAATTATTTGTGGCAATATAGACTAATTGAAGCTTTGTACCATAATTTGACAACTATCTAAAAACCACTAACAGTGGAACACAAAAATTTAATGGCATCAGTACTTTGGCACACCTTTGACCTAGTGTAAAGTGCACATGGGCTGAGAGGGTAATTTTTACTTCCGAAATACACTTAAGAAAAAGGTTAAATTGAGCAGTATTAGCATATTATGCCTCCGAAATTATAGAAAGCAGAAGTAATTTTTACTTATTTAATTTGTTACCCACAGTGCCTGCATGGCACTACAGTGGGAAGAATACAAGTTACCAAATGTAGTAGCAGGTGTAAGTAGTGCAAGCAATATATGTTACACATAAGAATGTAGAATGGAATAAAGAACTAAGAACAAAAAGAAAAGTAACAGGAAGAAGTGGAAAGAAACACCATAAACGCAGCAACAAAACTCAAGGTTATCTTGGCAACCTTTTATTAAAAAACAAGTGAACAATGAAAACACATTTCAACACATGAATTGAAAGTCCATGTACTGAAAAAGAAAGATGTAAACATTGTTGCTAATTTCAATGTGACAGAGGACAATTGTTACAGGTGTACATCAACATAAAGGCATGTGGAATACTAGGCATCCCAGTATATTTTGTGTCAATACGTTGCCTGCACTCTATAGTCACAATAGTTGAAGCCAGTTGATTTCAGTGACAAATCGTTTTCGGAAATAAAGCTCTACTGAAGGCGGTAGTCCCACATTTATATTCCCTTATCTTATTGCAACGGTCAATGCGTGAGGCACAAGAAGATGAAGATTCACATGAAATACTGATGTGTGAGCAATATATTTCATGCAATAACTTTAAACAAAGTTCTGCCCTGCAGTTCTCTGGTATCTGCCAACCCAACACTACCCTCAAATTAATGGCAATGCAACTAATGCCCTTAGGAGGCACATGCAACATCCCTGTCACACAGGCAAACTTCACCGCTAGTGTCATTTGCAGACTTCGACATAGGAACGCTTAGTGACACTTACTGCAGAGCGCACTCATCCGCGAGTGTGTAACCTCGTTAGCAATGCGTCAAAAGTAAGAAAAGGAACATGGAAACCAGAGTCGGGGGTAATTTTGATAAATAATGGCCGTGCAGTTGTTTGGCAGGACACGCCGTTTGGAGTGGTACTGGTCAAGGCTTGTTGTCATGTCTTGACTCGTGATGATTAATCTCGTTACTGAGGTTGCAATGAATTACTTCACTTCCACTTAAGTTGATTGTAAGTGCTGTTTCTGGCAATAGCAAACTGTTTTTGTGCATGCATATTTAAGTCAACGAACATATGCTTTGCCTTCTGACTCCCTATTGCTTTCGCCACCAATTTGCAAGAACACTATCTCGTGCAGCAGCGCGCTGCCGAAATGCCCCTCAGTGCGCTGAAGTGCACTTTTGTTTGCCTGTGTGACAGGGGTCATTATCATCATCAGCCTATTTTATGTCCAATGCAGGACGAAGGCTTCTCCCTGCGATCCCCAATTACCTCTGTCTTGTGCCAACCGATTCCAACAAGTGCCCATGAATTTCATAATTTCATCGCTCCACCTAGTCTTCTGCTGTCCTCGACTGCGTTTCCCTTCTCTTGGTATCCATTCTGTAACCCTAATGGTCCAACGGTTGTCTAACCTGCGCATTACATGACCTGCCCCACTCAATTTTTTTCCCTGAATGTCAGTTAGAATATCGGCTATACCCGTTTGCTCTCTGATCCAAACCGCCCTCTTTCTGTCTCTCAATGTTACGCCTAATATGCCTAACATTCTTTGTTCCATCGCTCTTTGCGCGGTCCTTAATATGTTCTCAAGCTTTTTTTGTCAGTCTGTAGCGTAAGCGTCCTGTATAATGCATCTATGACTGCTGGTATCTCAACTGAATCAAATGCCTTTTCGTGATCTATGAAAGCCATATAGAGAGGCTGATTGTACTCTGCGGATTTCTCGATTACCTGACTGATGACATGGATGTGATCCATTGTAAAGTATCCCTTCGTGCAGCCAGCGACAGTGACAGGGGTATAAAACGCAAAATCCTGCCATGGGCTGCATTTGTCTACAGTCGTTAAAGGGTCTCGCATGGTAAAAGTGTAATCCAGCATCAATATTATGTTCAATTTATAGAAAAGTTCTCTTTAACTCTCAGGAAATGAGCGCATTTCGAAGTAGATAACCTAGGCATTTATATGCTTGACCAACAGTATAGTCGACGTGTCAATACCAGGATAAAAAGGCAGTATAATTAGACAGCCAATTACTTGTATTTCGAAACTTGTTCCATGGTAACGTCATTGAGGGTACAAGTAGGAAAGCCTGGTGATTTTCTTTTTTTTTTTTGTAAACCTCACACATACTGTTTTCTTAAAATTTAGTGTCATTTTTTATTTTTTACACTATGTTTGTATCATGTTCAGATCACGTTAAATTTCGCAACAGTCATTATCAGTATATATGTTATTAGTATACGATTGTCGGCGTGACTAGGAATCTTAAGTAGGAAGCTTGGTAAGGCATAAAAGAAGCAAAAACGAAACCCTGGTAGCAACGCTGCGTGCACTGGCTTGTTAAGACATCATGAATTTCGATAGCATCTGCACAGACCCATAGCAGAATGCTTTTCATTGAAGGACTACACCGCATGCTGAATGAACCAAAAGCTCAACCTAGGCAGTTACAAATAAAATATGCTTATTTGGCACCAAAACGACCTAAATACACAAAAAAAGAAATTTGCAATTCATGATGACACTGAGGTCTGAACAAAAAATTTTGGTGTGAAAGTTTTTGGTCTTCATTTCTTCAATTGTTTGCCAACATTCCTTTTTTTTTCATAGAATAAATAAAACCAGTTTTGAAAGACCCATTTATCATCTTTAACTGGTATCAAGCGGGTTGCAAAAGAACATCAATATACTTATGGATGCTCCTTTTCCATTGTTCCGTACATCTAAAAGCGGAAATGTTTGCCCTAGTTTTTGCCACTGCTGGTGATGTAATTGACCACATGGAAAATACGCTCCGTCCACAATCAGACAAACTTAATTTGCAGGTGCATGCAGACAATTCACACCAACCTCGCTTGCCCCAATACAGTAAAAGGGCGCGGCTTTCATGGTCGCTATACGGGAAATTCGGAAAACTACCAAGAATCTCCAAGCAAATAAAAAAGTTATTTGTTACAGCATGTCCATATCTTGCCAAAACATTGCATGCACCCTTGTCTGCTGTTATTTTTACTTCTATAGGCTAAGAAAGGTTAGTGGTATATTTTTTCCATTGTTTCCTAAATTTCCGGGAAAAAACTGTTTTCATGTCTTTTTTTATAACTTTAACATTCAGAAAATTTTATTTCACTGGGTCCACTACAGCATAGAATTTTCTACAATATGTGAGAGAGGGAACCCAGGTGCTGCGATTGTTCAGCTGCCATGGGAATAAAAAGCACACACCTTTGTGCTTATGGCTTCAGAAGTTCTTCTGGCATTATTTAGTACGCTCTATCTTTTTAACTTTCCAAGAAATCCCAGTTTTTCTAAAGGCATGAAGGCAATAAGCCTCTACGCACATGCATAATCCTTGCAAAGTGTTTCATTTATAACGCAACATATTGTTGAAATTGATGAATTTTTTAAGTCGCAAAGCAGTTTGAAGCCTGAAGGACAAAGTTTAGGCAAAGCCACATACTATTCCCATGCTGGCTGAACCGCCATACATGCAGCTCCTGTGGACACTAGCAATATACTTTCTCAAGCAATTTCTGTAGGAAACTGTGCTGTAAGGTGAAGGCCTCTCCCAGAAATTTCCTGTAATCCCAGTTGTCAGCTTATTCTATCCTGTGCCCAAAGATTTCACGTTCTCAACACTCCCTTTGCCACCCTCGGTCCTCAGCTGCGTTGCGCCACCGTTGGCACTCAGTCTGTTCTATGCATTACATGACTTACCTAACTTCACTTGTTCCTCTTAACTCGCAACTGTTTTAACATCAGCTACGCATGTCTGCTGTCTAATCCATACTGCCAAGAACAATGCTAGAGAGAACACTCAAGCAAATAGTAATCTAATCCATACAACACAGAGAATCACAGGAAGATGGAAGCTCGAAGTTATAGGCAGAGTCAATCAAGGAATGTCAATGCAGCTAATGTTTCGACAAGGGGGCCTTGTCTGTGTCAGGGCCCCTTGTCAAAATGTTGGCTCCAGAGCCATTCCTTGAACCACCACTGTTGATCATGCAAGTATGCGGTGATGCACCACGGCCACATGCTCTGTATGCATCAGTTAAACCAACACTACATCACAAGGAAACCTGATATTAATTACTTATTTACTGGTGTCAGATTCTGAATTACAATCCACGTTTAAGTGAAATCGCATGCACTACTCAAGAAAACGTGACTGGAATTTTGGTCTCTCTGCTCCCCCAAGCTTGTATAACTCTTTGTTTGCCATCCCACGAGGGCGTAAATGTCTCACCTGGCTCCATGCGTCAACGTGCATGTTGCGCAGAATATGGCTTTCAATGCTTACAACCCTCTGCATTTCCTGCAAGGTGAAACAACACAAACACAAAGATTACCTATGCACTGTAAGCTGAGGCTAGGAATACAATGCAGTCAAAACTTGATATAACAAACAGATGTAACGAATTATGGGAAATAACAATTTAAATCTAATTTTTGCAATCCCCCCCCCCCCCCTACATTAGTGTGTATGCTTACAATGAATATAGAATATAATGAAGCTATTTTCATGTTAGATGCTACTCTGTTATAACAAGGTTTGACTGGCTTGACTATATACAAGGGAAATGGAAATAAAGCGCGCATATCACAGTGAAACATGTACTCGCCTCTCTGAGAAAAGACTGAAGCTGCGAGACTGCAGATGGATAGTCCTTTGACTTCACAGGCAGAGAGTAATCCACCAGGGTTTGCACCTTGAGGACTGTGGAACTGAAATGAGCATGAGGCAAGAGTAGTACACATTAACCATTTCTCACAATACCTTTATTTATTCTACACCCTAAAGGCCCATGCCAAGCATCACATCGGGGGGTTACAGTAAAGGTAATGTGTGGTTGTTAACAGCAGGACTAATAATACATCTGTGATCTATTCCCTCAGGGTGTGGGGATGCGCGACCCTCGCGCCTCGCCTGATGTTTTCCTGCATGGCGCGTCCCCTGATGTGCCGTTTTCCCGCACGGCTCGCGTGGCCTGGCGCCCGCGGCGCTCGGAGTGGTGCAGGCGCGGTGCGAGAGGTGGCGCGACGGTCGCGCCGCGGCGGGGTTGCTCGGGCGCCGAGGGACGGGAGGCTCTCTCTTCCCCGGCGGGTCGGCGAACAGCGCCGGACGTTCCGCGCGCGCTGCGACCATGCTTTTGCGAGACCGCCTCGCGTGGCCGCCTTCGAACGCACGACCGTTGGCGTGACCGAACACGCGAACGACCAGGCGTTGGGATCCAGCATGGGGCGAACATATTCGCTCGCTCGCGGTGAGTCGGACTTCTAGATTTGTCGCGCGCCAATCGGCATGTTTTGTGGATAGCCACTCGGCTAGCAGCCATTGATCTATGAAAGGTGCAATAAATGCCCTTGTGATTGTTTGCACTACTGTGTTGTCGTTCCTTTGTCCCAAGAGTACGGAGGAGAGAACACCCGTATCTCCCACAAGGGTTAGTGTTGGTACTGTGGCTTGGGAAAGATATGTGTTCAATGCTCTCCTGTCTTTTAAGAGCTGCAACAGAACTCTATGGTGTGCTTTATCACCATAAGATGTACCTATTGGAGGCTGGGCTATAGGGCAGAAACAACAACAATGCTTTCTTCCTTTCTTTATCTGCTGATGCTTCCATGAAGTGCTGTGTACATTTTGTCTGTTACAGTGTCATGTTTTGGTGAATCCAGTTATTTAAGAATGCCTTGGCAAGCTATTCCTCTGATATAAGCCTACTATTGTTGTTATTATTTTTTTTTGTGTGTATATTTTCCAATGCTTAAGGCAAATATGACTGCTGTGAAAGCATGTAACTTTCTCATATTTTCCAAGGTATGAATTTTTCCAGTCTCTGCGATAACTAAAATGGTTGCTTGAAATAAGATTCACCTGTGAGAAAAAGCTATACAAACGACGGTTTTGACAAACTAATTTTCTTGTGGCCTACTCGCATGGCTCCAAATTAATGGTAGCAGTGCAGTGTTTGTACAGCAACAAAGTTCAGGTTTCATTTATCTATCCTATGCTGTGTGCATATTTTTGTTCACAGGCTTGCCTATTGCCAAGGCTGCACATGTAACATGCACACACAAATGAGAGGATGAAAAATAAATCAGCCATAGAGCTGTCTATACACCTTGGATATTACAAATGAAAATGGCTCACCTCTTTGGCTCAACTGTGACAGTGTTTGGAAGCTTCGGAGTAACGAGTGCAAAGGCAATGACGGTGTCCTTGCTTGTGCCTGTCGAGACCTTGCCATGCCAGATGATGTTTTCCTGGCCATAGCGATCCTTGATCCTTCAACGCAAGCGGAAAGCACATAACTCGATTTCAAAGCAAAGCACTAACACAAATACTGTACGTTTTTGCAGTTTGATGGTGAATTAGAACTAGCAAAGCGTAACTTTGTGCTTCAAGTTTCCGAGGGCATCGGACAACTTAGTTCACCACCGTGCATCATGTGCACGCTATGGTTGATAGTGATCATGTGCTGCGCCATTTACTATGTTGTGGTTAGCAGCAAGATGCTCCTCGATATACACGGGCAAATACAGTCCAGTCATTTCCTAGGGGCCTGGAACTAAAGTGGGGATGCTATCAGGGCCATGAGGGCCCTGCAGTTATAATTACGCCAGTCGGGACTTACATTCTTCGACCTTTTGTCATCTGGGCTTTATTTATTTTATCTTATTGTCCTTTTCGTCAATTCAAACACCTCATCTGAAGTAGCAAGCCCTGCAGGGTCAATGCCCACAGCTTTCATCAAATTGCATTATTTATCGTTCAAGTTTACAGGGCAACGCAAGGCAACAAATCTTGAATAGTGATTAACATTTAAATCAAATGATGTGCCTTTATGTACCCACTATAATTGAATTAGAACTATGTGAATCAAGTGATGTGCATTTAGGTACAGATTTTTTCAGGACAACTGCATTATAATTAGTAGTTTTGGTTGTGACATGTGCTAGTCCTTGTACATGAACAATTAATGATCAATAATTAACTAATTTACTCGTATGCACTGACTGCCACAAACTGCATGCAGTCTACCAAAAAGTGAACAAACCCAAGAGGCTTTGCTTGCAGATTCTCGGTAGTAGAACCCTTCTGCTCGATGCCAAATGCAATTGGATCCGACTGCAAGGTGAAAGAAAGCAAACTGAGTGGCTTTGCTAGATCATGCCAAAGGAAACGTGTAGTTTCGTTAAGTGGGAAGTCAAAGTGCAAGAAAAGCACGCTTTTGAACTCACCATAGGGTTGACAATCTTGATGGTTTGTACGAGTAGAGATGGTATTGTTCGATGGGCATAGTAGGTGTGACTGACACTGATTGTTTTTCTCCTCTGTAATGCAAGGTACAATGTCTAAGAAAACGTATGTCAAGGTAATAGAGTTTTGAATACTTTCTGAAAGAATTTTTAGCTTTTTTTGAGACACTCTTAAACTTACTCCAGCCAAACGTACTATTTCGCACAATAAGCTGAATGCGTGTTTGTAGGTGTATTATTTATATTACAACCTTTTAAAATTTGCAATGTTGCAATTTCATTTCCTCAACATTAGGTCTGTTATTAAGTTTACTTACTAGTTTACAAAACTGCAAACTCCATACAGGAGGTCAATGAAAAGTGGCAAGCCGAACAATTAAGCCAAGAACAGACCGCAACACTCTCAGCAACAATGTGCCCACACTCAACATTTGTCAGTGTTCTCATCCGCTGCCTAAAAGGCACAAAACAGGATGAAGAAAAATGCATACACGGCACTTCTATGAACTGCCATGCTAGTTTTCAGCCATGCAAGTGTTGAATATGTGTTCCCTTTGTTCTCTAAGCAGCACTTATCAACTATACACTTATGTCCCACTGACAATATGATACTAGGTAACTCTAGTGAATTTGGCAGCCCTTGAAAGTAGAGCGCTTACCTTGTTGAAACACTGGTACCTGAAAACAGTGCCTTTCACAAAGTGTACCACGTTGCCTTCTGAAAATGGCACAACAGAGAGGATCAGAGGGGTTCAGTCCAACTGCACAACAAAAGCCTAATCGTTGATTATCCCCACCTTGATGAGATGCCTGAGGGTACATGATCTCAACACCAGGATGAAATGGCAAGGCAAGGGACAGGGTTCGGTTGTTGAAAACAAACAGAGTGTTGTCGTCGTCAATGGAAAAGCCTATTTTGCCATTTCCTGTGGGAAAATAATAGATGAGGCACAATTTTTTTTTTCTGTTACAAAGCACCACCTAGATGACAGCGCAGAGCCAGCATTTCACCCAGCATCAAAATGTCGGAAAGTTCAGACATTCAGTTCTGCCTGTGGCTTAGTATCCACTGTGTATGACTGTGCAAGCACCCTCTAAACCAACAAAAATGTGGAATTAGTAAAAAGATCCCTGTAAAGCATGCTGCTAAGTTTTTCACTAGGTAGGTAGCAAAGGATGTGAAGTACTGCAGAGTTGAGAGATTTCAGGTGCTTGTTAAGCTATCCTTCTGCGTACAAGGATGATCTCTAACGCAGCATGCTATCAGGAGATTGTGCTATTAATGGTGTATGGAATCGGAACACTAGTACATCTGCATGGCACTAAGGTAACAATTCTGAATTGAGAAGTTATGACAAAGCAAAAGCACATCAAACTAAATGAACCGAGTCAGACTTAATTCACACTAGATTCCACTAGTCGATCACAAAACCATAATTCCTTCTTTTTAACTTCTATAAAGCTTGACAGCAGTGTTTCCACGACACCTAAAGAAAATAGATTTTTTTCATGAAAAATCAGTAGAAATCAGCAGATATTTTATTTCAGTTTTTTCACTCAGTTCTTGAACCCACGAATTCAACTCTTATGTTAGTGCTAAATTGTAGTATTATGGTGCCTTCTAAGAAATTGTACAAAAACGACCTCGAGACTTTTGGTGATGCTATTGAGAAGCCCGGGGTTTCCGAAACCCTTACTCAAGCACGAATTTAAAAACATTCAAGACCAGGGGATGGCCTATTCGAAGGTGTCAGATCGTACTTAGTACCTTTAGTGTTGGCGAGCTCTAAATGAAGTGCGCACGCTAAAGTTGTCCGGTTAATGCATGAACTGATGTGACACGCAGGGTGATGTTCCCTGTCACACGTGGCATGGGCAGCGCACGAGTAGCAACTGACAAGCTGACTGTGTTAATCAGACCTAGTAAGCGCGAGTGCCTATTCCCCTTAGGAAAAGGGTAGGTGCTCAAAGTGCCACAGGAAAAAGCGTCATTGGTTGTGTTTTCATACTTGTTGGATAGGGTAGTGCCCTCACTTCCACCGATTCGCCGTCTTGCCCTTTCCTCATCTTTGCTCAGAAGACATAGGTAGCGTGAGGTTTGAGAATCAACAAACACAAGAATGTGCTCATCTCTGAGCTAGCCCACTTTTTCTTTTTCCCCGTTCATGAGCTGGCACGGCATTAAAATAAACTTGGTACTGGAAAAGTAGCAGCTTTTGCTTCCGTTTCCAAAGAACAGACAAAAAATCAGTGGATTCAAACACCTTGTCACTGAATAAACAGAGTGTTAAATATCTGTAGATCTACTGATAAATCGGCAGCCGTGGCACCACTGCTTGACAGCCAATAACATCAAGTGCTCTTCCCTCCTGACTCACCGACGAATGAGAGAAGTCGCTTGTCAGTGGAGCTCTCATAGCTGCGATATAAGCTGGCATCAAACTCTCCTACATCTTGCAGGAATGGGTCAACGTTCAGCGCCACACATCCAATGCTCGGATCTGGAAGCAAGGCACGATGGCATCAAGATGAATGCAAATAACCAAGTGACATTGGACACTGCAATGCATTGCTGCTCACCAATCATAATGGGTGTCTTTCGCCTCACCCATCGAAACAGGGAAGGTCCGATGTACAGGACCAATGCAAGGACCATCATAACAAGCAACAACATTTTTCTCGATCTGTCAAGCGAAAATAACCAAAAGTCATCACATCACGAATTCGTCAGGCTTTCGGCTTAACACTTTACATGCAAATAATCACCCATTGAGTGTAAACAACTCAGAAGCTATTATAATGCCATTTTGAGTTATCCCAACTCAGCGGAATAAGATCGGTGCGGTTATCTTGCGAAAAGAGTGAACCGAGCGCGCAATAAAATCGGTTGTTTCAGGCTCATACAACGAAAGACAAGCGTTACTTTCCTCTACATAAGCACCAGTGCAGTGCAACAGAAGACAAGAAAAACGCATAAAGAAGCGAAAAGAAAACAAAGCACAGAACGCAGTAAGCATATTGTACCTCTTAAGCACGAGTTTCGGGTGGTAATGAGCATGCCTAAAAACAAAAAGACCAGCATGAACTTATTAGGAGAAAAGAAGGGCGCTACGGAGAAACGTGCAGCGACAGGCTGTGCAGTGGTTTCGACACTTTTTTTTTTCTTTGCTACTCACGACAGGTAGCCATCGCAAAGCCGTTTGACCCTCCGAAATTTCTCCCCGATATCCATGGCTCTGGTGTTCTACCTGCAATATATTACAGAGCGCATCACCGCCACGCTTCAGCAAGTACGTAATCACATCTTGTTTGCATGGCGCGTAAGTGAAAAAAGACTTGTCAACTTCACATATTTCACTTCATATAGCCGCTAACTTCACTTATTTCACGTGCTTACGCAGCACTGCTGCGTCTAGTTGACATTTGCTGCAGTGACGCACGTAAAACCTGCAGTACCGGCGGCACTAATGTTACGTGGTCAACCAATGCAATCAGTGTCACAGGAAGCGATCCAATCGCCACATTGCAATTCTTGTTCCTTAACTGCTGAGTGCACGGGGCAGCCGCTTAGCTATAAATTGTTATCGCTGCCCTACAAGCACTGGGCGTTCCCGAAATCTCGGTGTAAACGCGTGATCTCGGCACACACACACACAAACACACACGCAAACTTTGAAGAGTTTCCGAGGCGATCTTGGATACCGTACCCAAGCGAGCAATCATGTGGGCCTGCGTCGTCGGTGTTGGGGTCGGTGCACTTGGCTAGCGCTGCATATGTTCTTCGTCCATTCGGGATTTCGCGTTGTAATAACTTTTAAACTTTTGCCACCTCTGCACCATCACCAAACATCTGATCGGCAAACTACACGCAGTTGTTGACGTCTCGCAACACTGAGACCGTCATCTCGCGGTGAATGTTTGCGTGGCTGACAGTCAATAGATAAAATGTAAAAATTGGCAATACGCAATTTTTTGTTAGGTTAATTTGCATATTGATATCATTTTGTTTATTTGAAGTTTATTGTGTCTTTTTGACATTTTATGCGGAGCCGTAATGAGTGCTTTCGTTTATTACGTTGCTGTGCCTGGCTACGCTGCGTCAAGGGCTACCCCTTTAATGCCCCGGTTTTACAACACAACCGGATTTGTTTAGTGCTCGATTTCAATTAAAGAAGTATATTGGAATTATTAAAATAATTATGGTGACAAGCTCTTTGTAGTATTATTGCATTTTTAATATTGTGTCCATTAAGTGCTCTAGAATGTGGTCCTCAAGATTGCCATGAAATCGTTAGGAATCTCGGAGGCTAACTTTATATTTTATTTCTGCATCATTTTTGTCACAGCGTAGTGCAACAATTAAAAGCGCAGCACGCCAAAGAAACCGAAGGCACCCGAAGCCGCTATGGCGTCTGGCCAGCGCGCGTTTGTTCAGAAACTGAGCAAGTAAGGGCGTGCTTGACGATTTCCCGGATAATATGCCGTCGAGCTTGCTTATGTTTTATGGTGTGACGTACAAAACAATGCTTTTGGTCCTATCTGCTGACACAGAACCTGTGTTAATAGGGCTGGGCGTTGGGACATTGTGCTCTCTCCCGTGGCACTTTGCATTCGCTTTGGCGTGACACTTGTGCGTTATTTCCTTTGCAGACAAGCGAACGCGGATGTCAGACGCCAGATTGCGAGTACTGCAGCGGAGAGAGATTTCGCTCATGGATTTGGCGGAACACAAGGCAGTGTCTGTATCTGCATGTTGCCTCGTTCTTTCCAGTGACGATTGCAAAATTAAACTGCTGTCAATCCATTATACGTTCCTAACAAGGCGCACATTGTATTTTTGTAATTTTAATCACATCTTTCTCGCAATGTAGTGTTCAGTTTTGTATTCTCTTGGAGGGTACCGAGAACGGCGACAAATAGAAATAAAAATGACCATTTATATATTGCATGGGAAGTGGTGCAAATTTTACATTGCGTGTGTGTGTGTGTGTGTGTGTGTGTGTGTGTGTGTGTGTGTGTGTGTGCGTGTGTGTGTGTGTGTGTGTGGATATATGTAGGTATCCCCTTCAGGCACCGTGGGCACAATTGGGCAGGGCAATATAATGTATCAAAAGGGGAAAAATAAAACATGAAAATAATGATGTGTCAATCTGTCGCATAGAACACTTCTGATTGGACCTGTGCAGAATTTTGGACTACAATATAAGTTGTGAATAAAGGGAAAATCAGACATCCACCCGTTCGTAGCAATTGCTACAAAGGAAACCCATACGGGTTTCCTTTGTGGTTCGAACAATTTGTGTGGAGTGTTTCAGTAAAATAAGTTGGAAGGTAGACACCTGGGTTATTGCTTTTAATATCACTATGTTGTCATGCGTAGCAAGTTCACTTCTTTTGTTTTTCAGTGTTTTACATCAGGCATATCTTTTAAGGGGCTTATAGGTGCTTTGCATATTCAAGTATGTTAGACAGGAAATAGTTTACATTCTTATATCTGTCGTTCCACATGTAGTTCACATTGTGTAAATTTTGTAAACTATACAAAAGCCACTCAATAATTCAGAATTCTTAAACTGTTCAGCAGCTTTATGCCATTAACGCAAAGATGCAAGAAATGTGAAACTAAATTTTCAGTAAACAATTATTTCTTGACTTGCCAATGTTGTAAACTACATGATATCGACTAATTAATTGAATGCAAGAAGTTAACTGTATTCAAGCTCACTTCTACAAACACAATCACTACAACATTAGTGCACTGAGTTGTAGGGGCATATCTGCTTTAAGAAATGCTGTTTGGCCAATCTTGAACATATGCTTTAAACACAACTTTACAGGTTCCTCTCACTGATGTTGTTGAGCCGCTAGACTTTGAGGAGTTCCTTCAACAGCATCAGGATTTGTCTGATCGTGATGCCATCAGTGACTTGCTAGACTTTCCCCCTGATGATGTAGAAGTTGGTATCCTGCCGAGAAAATGTCGAACCATAGAGCCCATTGTGCCAGAGGAGAACCCGTAAGACCATTTCCCTCTGTTATTCTTGTTTCTTAAAAGACATTCATGATATTTTGAAATACAGTAAATGCAAACAAAAATAAACCCTTGCTTTTATATGTCCTGCATTATTTATGCAAAATTTGCTATAGTACATGTCTCCACATGGAGTACCTTCTGTGAAAATGTAGCCACTTGAAGCTTATACAAAATCCAGCCTGCTTGCCATTAGAACAAGCTTTTCAATCACAGTTTTTGTTGCTCGCCTTCCAGTGTCATCCGAGGCTATAGTATGGACATTTAAAAAAAAGCGAAATGCATGAAGTAGAATATTTTCCGTCTTCTAAGGATTTTCTTTTGCATGTAATCAGCTTCCCACTTTATTGGTCACTGTGGATGTGAAAGAAAAGTAACTATTGCTTAAAGAATCAACTAATTATGGTTATCCCGGCTGTAAATGTCACATAATAGCACACAGTAGTTATCAAGTAAAATGTGTGGCAGTCAACCTTATTGTAGTGTAGTAATCAGCCTTATATAAAAAAACATTGAAAGCACACAGTGGAGAAACCTTGAAGATGAAAGAAATGCATAGGGTATTTGGGATTCTTCATTGAGCTCTGTGGTTAGGTGTGCTATCTATTGTTGTTAGCTGAAAAAAACTTTTTTTAAAAGTAATTAAAGAAGAATGGAGATTTATGCTTTAGATGGGGCGAGATGGTTACCGCCAACACTGATGCAGGGAAGACCTGGACTTCCACATGAGGCAATGCCTGCACACCTACACCTCGGACTGGGTAGTGGTGAGTCGGTGCTACCAGGGCCACAGCTCCAGCGTCATCGTCAGGGAGGCTGCACTGGAGAGGGCAGCCGTTGTGCGCACCACACAGAAGCAGGAGTTTGAGGTGGACGTTTGTGACGAGTTATCTCGCCATTCACAGCAGCCGCCCCTTTCTCAGGGAGAAGACGTTCCGGTAAGACCATCATCCTCCCCTTCTTGCTTATGCTCCCAGAGCCAGCTGCAGAAAAAGGGAGACCTCTCCTAAAGCATTCCATTTACCCCTTTCCTGTGCTAGCTGCAGCCTCGCACTACCACAAAATGCCCTTATTTAATCATTGCTTCTGATCTGTTATCATCCCAGACTTAGTATACATTAACTGTTACTTCAACTGACCACTGTATATCTGTCTCAAACATCAGATGTTATGACCATGTTCACATTTTTCTCCCAAGCAATGATGTCATCAGCTCTCTGCCAGTCATTTCGCCCTTGTTCCAACTCTTAATTAAAACTAGGTTGGGAATCGCCCCGCATTCATTTAATCTGTCACGGGGGCTTACCACTTGTATGCAGGAGCTGAAAACATTTTGCTATGAGACTTGAAGTACCAAGCTGGGGCCCATGACAGTTTTTGTGATAACTAATGGTAGATGTGCAACCAAATTGCAAACATTGTATAGCTTTGCATCACTAATGAACTCTCATGTAGAAACTGGAAGTCAACTTTGAAAATATAACACTGCATGAGCAGCATACTGTCCCATCCATTATTCTATGAAGGTGTAGGTTGGCACATTCCTTCTTGTACAGATCATGTGTCTCCATGCCTCAGCCATATGTCCTCATTGTGACCCATTATCCTCTTCTTGCTCTTACTTCCCCTTTACCGCCTGGAACAGAGTAGCTCACTAGAGTATTCTGCTCTAGGCACACGCCTGAGCCTTTCGTTGTAAGCAAGTATTCTCCTGCACGCAGCCCTCACCAGCGGACAGCATTTCCTCTGTGGAGTTCCGGTGTGCCAGTGCAGCTGAGACTCCGCGTGGGAGTTGGGCCAGCAGCGTCTTCGACCTGCGCAATTCGGCGGCCGATCCACTGGTGCCATCCCTGCTTGAGCGCACGCCTCCTGAGGAATTGGATCACCGGAATGCAGCTCAGCGTCTCGAAAGGCGTCACGATGCCCTGTTTGAGCTGTACCCTCTCCAGGATGAGGTAAGCATTTGCCGCAGTTTCTTCTGTTACTGTGTCGGAACCCTCGAATTACTTGCAGATGTAGAATTAGATTTTGTTCTTAGCGATGTGGCTGTAACTGGCAAAATAAAAGGTCAGATTCTTTGCAGAAAAAGACACGATGAAGTTGAGTAACTGGTGATTGCTTATCTGTGGAAATCAGACGAGCAATCCTAAACAATGAATTAAAAAAAATCATGTTACATGGAGTATTCACAAATAAACAGTAAATTTAACAAAGACTTCAGTAGTATTTCAAATTTGCACTGTAAATCAGCGTCTTTCACTATGTGAAGGTCACTATTAAGTTTTGGAGTATTCCCCCATGTCTATTAATACAATAGCATTAAGGGCCCCGTGTTGCAGAAAACATGGTGTTGGCGTCAACGTCCAGCGCCAACGTCCCCATGAGCAAAAATTGCCATAGACATTTAGGTATATATATATGCCACGCCTTGTTATATGACATGCGGTATGTGCAGGTTATATTGCCACCCTGTTCTAGTTGCATTCTTGACAAAGTTATTCCTTGGAATTTTGAGAATGACAGCCTACAAGCAAATGTCATGAAACAAAACACCAACAGTGCATGACTTCTATGTTACATCTTCTCAGAATTAAATATTAAACATGCAAAACAATAACAAAAACCAGAAAATGATGTAATTTTATGGGCACGGCTGTGCACTATCTTCGGGATCGGCCTACGCTAGAGACCGCGTTTCTACCAGAAAGCTTGCCTTCGTACACAGCATTTGCCGCCAGCGTTTCCTCATAAACATTACAGTTACATAACCTGCAGTTGCCGTAAGCGTGAGAAGCAGTCAGGGATCTTTTAATGCTCTCTCATTCCAATCTTAAAGGCAAAGCTTCAGCGTCCTCCAAATTTTGGATTGAATGCTTACATCAAATCTATACTCCCTTCAGAAGCCAGCTAATCATGATTTAGCTGTAGTTTATTATGAACATGTACTGCATCCACTGCTGTCATAGACCGCGAACTGACGATTTTACATGAAAAGGTTTGAAAATGCCAACACCTAGCTTTATGGTTATCAGTCCACTAGACTAGCTGCTTAATTATACACTAGCTGAATTATTGTTTAACATCGGCAACTTCATATAAAAAGCATTCTCTACAGGTATTGTGTGTGCCCACATGCATGTTCCTGCATTGCCTCTATATTGCCTGCAGGTAAATTCCTAGTAATAATTTCTTGACTTGTAGGAGGAAATCATTGAAAGGCGGATGCCCGCTGAGCCACCACGTGAACACATGGCTCACCGAATTCTGGTTCGATGCCTGGCTCTCAAGTATGTTGTCTCTCACAGTTTTCTCTGCTAGTACTTTGCTGCTATGCCTTTTCAGTGCTGTAGTGTTGCTGCCTATATTTTCTGCTGGCTTTATCTTTTAGCTTTTATTCACATCTACGAATTTAAAGTTCTTTTCTTCCTCTTTTTAGTCTTTTTTTGTTTTTTTATATTTATGTAATGGTTGTGTAATGTGCAGTGTGCTTTTATTAACCCATTATAGACGAGTGTTGCCTACAGGCAACATATCAAAAAAAAATTTTTCTTGCCGTGTTTAAGTATTGAGTACAACGTTTCTGGTTAAATGTCTTGGACCACACTGAATGACACGCAGCAAGCACGACTCACTCTCTTTTCAAAGCAAGGTCAGAGGAGGCAGGCTGATGCAACGTATCCAGCTGCACTAGTATCACACGTGTGATGCAAAGCAAATGAAATGTACACCTACGGTTCCCATACGATGAGAGCTGTCTATATAACGTGAAAATGAAGCCTTAGGTGGCTTGGGGTGAATCGCACTTCCAGTTTCCTGCTTAGGGTTTTCCCCCTACTGCTGAAGAAGTTTTAGTAAAATTGTTGATTTTGCTTTTTCTTGATGTTTTGCATATTTATTAGACAAACAGTTTTGGAGGGTATTCATATATCTCATCATCAAAGGGTACAAAATGGGCAGACATTCAGGCATGACCTCATGGCGAATTAGAATTCATTCAGACCCCACCATTGAGGAAAAGCTTAGAAGCACTTCAACGCCACTACTAAGGAAAAAAAAAAAAAAAATGTGGCAGAAATTTTATTCTTTGTCAAATGGCAAGGTTGCTGTTTTTGCGTCGTGCCGTAATGCCCCAAAACCTCTAGCCGCAAAGGCTGCTCCGGCGGCAGTGTTCAGCGCCATCCATCAAGCTGGCAGGAAAGTAAATCTGCCTCCCTCTTGCCCTTCCTCGCACCCACGTTCCCCTCACCCTCCCCCTCAAATTCCTCGTAACTCCCTCACCTTTGACGGTCTCTGCTCACGCCTGCCTCTATGCCAGCGCCGCCGGCCCTGCGGCAGCTTGGCCCGCTTCCTGAAGTTTCGTTTTCTGCCGTTATTGGGGGGGGGGGGGGGGAGCGTGCATTGGTTGGTGTGGGCATTTTCGTGGTCCTCGCTTGCGTGCGTGCTTGTGCGCCGCATTTTCACGACTTGCACCGTTCGTGCATCATAGTATGGTACGCGAATACTCCGAGGATAAGTCCTTTTTGTTTATTCGAACAAATTTTCGGGCCCCCTTGAGTTCGAACGATCTACATTTGACTGTACCTTGTCTTACATGCTTGATAATGTTATTCCTCGGAATTTTGAGATTGACAGACCAGTAACAGATGTCATGAAACAAAATGCCAACAGAGCATGCCTTTTATGTTAAACCTTCTCAGACTGAAATATTAAAAGTGCAAAATAATGAAAAAAAAAAAAAAGATTGGCCCTTACAAGAGACCGCTTTTCTGTCAGAAAGCTCGCCTTCATGCATAGTGTTTGCTGCCAGCATTTTCCGGTAAACATTACGGTTACATAAGCTGCAGTTGCCAGGAAGTGTGAGAAGCAGTCAAGGATCTTTGACTGCTATCATGTTCCACTCTTAATTAAAGGCGAAGCTTAAGCGTCCTCCAAATTTTTGTCAAAACTACATTAGTTGAGACTGCTGTTCGATTTTGCTGTGATTGGATCTCTACACAGCACCTTGCTAAGGATGTGTGCATACCTGCCAACCCTCCCAAATTTTCTGTTTAGGATTTTCGGCTCATCTTATGGTTTTACAAATGTTCTGTCATGTGTTGGGAAAAAAAATTCTGTTTCGAAAAAAGTTTCGCTTGTCGATCTCCGAGCCTACTGCTCGCAGTTTTCTGATGATAAAAGCACGCCAGATGAGCACTTTCTTAGAGGAAGTTTATACAGACAAGTTCTTGAAGCAGGCAAAAATGAGCATTAGCACAGTTAGTGAAAATGTTACATACTAACTGTGATCTAAAAACAATCAATTGCCTGTCAGTCTCTGCTGATCCATGTTTGCTGCTGCTTATATGCTGCAACTAAAGGCCAGTCATTGTAATAAATTGCATACATGTCTCATAAAAATTGTCTCTACAGCAACCTCTTAAAAAAAATTGTGCTATCCCCTCCCTCTCTGCAGTGCTGTGTCTGCTGTTTTTTTTACAAATTGTTAAAATTCACAGGTTAGCAGGTATGGGTATGAATTCGGACGCATTGGTTTACATTACGGTTGACTTCCGTTAATTCGATCCTGCCAGGACTGACGAAACTGGTCAAATTATCAGTTGGGTTGGATTAAACAAAAGGCAGAAAAAAAAAAAACGCCGAAACGCTGTTAATTCATTTAGTAGTATTGCCTTTAAGGTTAGCTTTAGCATTCACGTGGTAGTATTGCCTTTAAGGTTAAAGAGCCATGTTGTGCGGTGAAGCATACCAAGCCGGTGAAGATGCTACTGTTACAGGACATAGCAAGTGTTCTTTAATCTGCACACGCACATGTGCTATCTCCGGTCACAGTATGAGCATCGAGATGCCTAATAGGTTTACTGGCAGCCCTTCAGATTTTTAGATAGACCCCCGCTCTTTTGTTAGTTTTAAACGTCTCCTTGACTTTCTGAGTTTTTACAGCCAAGCTGTCAGTCTCAAGTTGGTTGGGATTTTTCGCGGTGCATCCTCACAGAAAAAAAAATATCTTCAGCGATTAAAAAAAAGAAAGCATCAGTCATTGTAGTGAAAAGTGCATACACTCCTTGGTATTATGCATACAACATACAGCACAGCATTCGTTTCAATAAAGAACAAGCACAAAACAAGCATCCAAACCACATCATTGATGATAATAAGCTCGTGATAACAATGCGAAGTAATTAGCATTACCCACATGCATTTCCTGGTAAAGATTACTGTTGTGCGAGCTGCCGTGGTGAAGGCAGCTTGCAACTTGGGTGGGGGGGTGACATCAGTAGTCTTTCATATACCAAAGAACCAGCCTAGCAACTGATTTTACTGTTGTTGCAGCACTGCTATGGGTAGTCAACACATAGTTAAGACTCCTGAGGAGCAGCATGAATACGAGGGGTGGCAAAGGGAAAAGAAACGGCAATATGACCAGTGGCTGCATGCTGCCAAAATGACCATTACTCCCATTACTACCATTACTTTAAAGCAGTAAAGCATTGCATAACCCTCTCAGCACATGTAGTAGTAGTTTTCAACAGCTTCACTGGACATCCACTTTTGCAGGCTGGGGATGGCAAGTCAATTTTTTCATTTTACAGCCTCCCTTTTCGCTAGCTTTCCGAAAACACAGATGGTTTTTCTCCACTTTTTGGTGCATGGTGCATGCACGCGTATATAATCAAGGAACGCATATGAGGCCCCATTAACAGTCTCATATCATATACGAGACACACATGTTGGCCAAACAGATGTTCAATTCGCCATAGCAACGTCAGTAACAGCGTTGAATGGATGCCAGCATGCTTATTAGGTGTCTAAATGCATGTACTGTCACCGGAGCTGGTGCGTGCGCACCTGCATAATTAAGAAATGTGTACTATGTCTCGTGATAATGGCCCCTTTCCATTCTTCCTATGCATCAACGCATAACACGGCTGTGTTGCGGTGAAGCTGGCCAGTCAAGTTCGAATTGCATATCAGGCAAAGGCAAATTTTAAGTTAGAAATAATGGCAGTTAGGGCCAATAGAAATGCGTGGGTGCTGGCCTGGACCTTCGGTCGGGATTGAATTAACCAAAAAATTGAATTAATTCGAGTCGAATTAACAGAAATCTACTGTAGAGCCTAATGGGTCCCATATTTATTGCTGCTTGTTATATTCTGTGTGATGGTCATATGTATAGATACAGCTTTTCCAGCAATTTTATTGCTGTGCATGTTGTACTTACACTTCGATGCAGCCTGCCTGTGCCTTTTTGTCTCATTTTTGTCTTCATTGCTGAACATGTTTGTCGTTGTTCTTTAAAGACTTGAGCTGGAGGTTGAGCCAATCTTTGGAAGCATGGCCATTTATGATGCCAAAGAGAAAAAGAAGGTGAGCTGGAGCTGTGATTTTCGAACTCACACACTTCCTATGTGCTTTTCATTTCCCTCCCTTCAGGCTCTTTTGATCGTGTGTTGTTTCCATTCTCTTGTGCTGTAGGGTTTCTCAGAATGTCCGTCTCAGTAATGCCACTGCCGAGCAGTTGGGCCTGCTCTCCTAATATGGCTAAGGTATTTTGCCACGATGAAATTGAATGTACGGCAAAAGAAGAAAAAGCAAGAGAGAGAGAGAGGGGGAGAGAGAGAAATGCATCTGCATGCTGCATTAAGGTCAAGCCTCAAGATAACAAGGTTGTGTTCGACATGAAAATACTTTCATTGTAACTCGTAATGCAAGCATAGATTCATGACATGCTCAAATTGGTGAGAAAAATTTAAGATTTACTTCATTATACCCTATAATTTGCTATTTTGAAGTTTGTATAATTTTCGCAGAAGCCTGTCACAGTTTGCAAACATTTGATTATATTTGTAATCACATCAGTGGAGAAGAACTTGCTTTTCTTGCTGTTGCATCTCCACTCATTCTGAGTTCAGTTTTTGCAATGCACTATTGCTGTTGGTCGCAAGTTTGCAGCATCGCCAATGTCCGTACATCTTTAATTGAGGGTATGCACATATCTAATAACTGTGTTTAAATGTTTTTCGTGCATCTTCTGATAAATTGTGGTTATAGACACTCTTGACTGGTAAGCTTTCATTTGTGCAACGAAAATATGGGTCCCTTGTTTACGGCTAGCGACCTTAGCTACACACATAGACATTGTTGGTGCTCGTTAAGCCTTCATTTTTAAGTAGTTCATCTTGTACTAGTTTGCAGTGCTTGTTAAACTATAGTAGCTGAATATTTGGGGTGTGCGAATATCAAAATTTTTGCATGCAAAGAGAATATGAATACTTAGCATTGAATATCGAATTGAATATTAGATAATGATGTGCATGCGCATTTATTAGCAAGTTGCTTTATTTTAACATGTTGAAACATTGCAATTACATTGTCATTGGTAAAAGAATTAAACTAGTAAGCCATTATACTAAAAGATTGTGTATTTGGCTCATGTTAGCTTTGGAAAATTGAATAATTTCTGCTAGTTGTCTGTTCTTGGCAACCTGTGCCTTAATATACCGCATCAATTTCCCGTAGGCTCAGAGGCATTTGACCATGTGCCAGTTGTCACTCATCGCATTTGCTATAAAGCAATAAGCTCAGAATTGGGGGTGGAACCTGCAAGGGAGTGCACCCTTGCTACTGAGGGGCTGGCTTTTCTGCAAAGCTTAGATGTACAGCAGCTAAGCGTGTTTACAGGTGAAATTTCGGAGCAGCATGAAATCATAGCAAACTTCAGCACAAAATCAGACACAGTTTCTTAGGTTAGATAGAAATAAACGTTAAGAACCATGTTTGCTCCCGCACAGCCAGCAATATATTCGATTCGTGTAGAATATTCTTATCCAATCGTATATTCGAAAATTCTTAAATACGTAGTTTTCGAATTCAATACGAATATTAAAAATATAATATTCGATCATATTCAAAATTTGCTATTATTTGCACACCCCTACTGAATACGTAAAATTTCACGTTTGGTTTCTCTTGTCCTGCCTGCTCTCAGGTTTCGGAGAACTTTTACTTCGACATGAACTCTGAACCTATGAAGAGGATGCTCTCTGACCACATTCCTTACCATGACATCTCGACGCTTTGTCGATCTTGCATCTTCAACATCACATACCCATCACCTGACCTCTTTCTAGTCATCAAAGTAAGGAATAACCTTTTACAGTGGAGTATGAGCTGGGATGTGTTGTGTCTGAATCAATGGTTACTGATTATTATATTTGTTCGTTATAACACTAGGTTTTATTTTAATTTCAGCCTAATAGTCCAGGTCGCACTATGTTTAGAACTGCGCTACAGTAACAGTGCAAGGTTTTCTTTTGTCCTTTTTACTGCATTGGGCGTTGCTGCTATAGGTTGCTGAGCTATGGAAGAAAGACAGTTGAATATGTTATTCCATATTTTGCGGTCTCCTCAGACATCTAGAATGGAAAATGATGTAGCACAGTGCAATAACAGCTTATGGATGTGATTAGTAGGAGGGACCTGATTGGGTCTTAAGTTATGCTGCTCGAAGCAGTGAAAATAACTAACCATGTTAGCTAAGTTAGGCATATCATTGGCATCAGTGGCAGTTGTGAATTTTTTGTTCACTGTTATGAGTGACACATGTAATTTCTAGCCAACTGAGTTCTAACATTGGGAACTTTACAGGATACTAAAGGGGCCCTGAAATACTTTTCTAACTAATCATGGAATGACCTCACTGACCTCACTATTAAAGGACATTGCCTCACGAATCTCCTTCCACAAAATTTCTGAATACTTCAAATATAAGAAGTGTTAGAGGTAGTTATTGTGGTGTGCAAGTGCTCCGGTATCACCGAATTGAATCAAATAGTGAACATTCAAATAATTTGATTTCTGAATTGAATATTTATTATTCGATTTTTTGGATATTGGGTATCTTCAATGTGGAGACCTCTGCAGTGCCACGTGTCATGTGCACCTCAGAGCCCCTCATGCTCAATGCCACCCAGGTGAGCGTTTCACTCCATTTTCGGCATAAAAGGAGCACTGAGTGCACCACGGACGGGCTTCTCCAACTGACATGGTCACAGACTTTGGTCACTGCGAGCACTCCCCGACGTCGGCCCTATGCAGGATCGTACACGCAGTGCCTGAAGGCCACATTTCGTACAATGGCACCATGTCGGCCGGGCCGCCTCTGTCGATAGTGTTCGCCCGGGTAGACAGAACCGATTGAAATGATAATGCGACGCAGACAGAGGAAACGGCAGCAATAGCATTGTGTATATTGCAAAGTGCGAAAGCATGTGCGAAGGTCGGGCCGATTAGCCGCCAATAGACACGCAGATCGTGTTGTATACACGGCGACAAACTTCACAATGCTTCAACTGCCATCAATCTAACCCACATGCGTGATCTTGGGACCGAGCACTGATGAGCTACCCGTATGAACATATCATCGGCAAGCATTCCGCAACAGATTGCAACCCGTTATCACATTGGCCAGTGGTGAATTTGCAGCTAACACTGCCTGAGTTGTTAGGCCTAATCGGCACAGCTTCATCAGATGTTCGTGACTAAAGTTATGGGGGTGCTGAATCAATGCAGATCTATTCACAGCAGCTGCACGACACTCAGAAAGCTGACCAACTGCCTCGCAAACGAAAGTGAGGGTACAGGTTGGCATTGCATGGAAATTGTTCATGGCTGCCATCAATGCGACGCACTGTACCGCAGCCTCTCATTCCTGTTGCCATTCGTAGATGAACATTGGTGGCTTCTTGTAGCTTTGAGCAACCTGTCGCAAGATTAGCCTTAGTTTTAGTGTTATGGTAGTGAAAGTGTGATGACCCAGTTGCATGCATTTGCGTGGATGGTGGATGAACGAGGCAGGTGGGAGGCTGCTGCTAACGACATTGTGAAAGAGAGAACACGCGATTTTTGTTTATTTTTGGCATGTGATTGTAAATTTCTTGCTACATGCAGGGGAATAACATTTGGCTTACATGTTCACAGGAGCCTCGTTTACAGATCGCAACATTTTCTTATGTTCAAAAACCATTTCAAGGCCCCTTTAATGCTTGATTTAGTCGTGTTTCCGTTGTGCATGTTCACATCTTTATCTTTGTAAGGTTGGTTATGTTTTCTTGGTCATTGTGCCTACTTTTACATTGTGCCTGCTCTGCCCTCAGCCAGTGCCTAATAGGAAATAAGGTTGTTTCTTCTTTGCTTTCAGCTTGAGAAAGTTCTACAGGGAGACATCAATGAATGTGCAGAGCCTTACATGAAGGACGAAAAGGTAATTTCGAAAGTTCTTTTGAGTTTGAGCAGAATTCTTGTGCTATACTTATGCTGCATCAGTGCCTTGCTTTGATATTTGTTAGCATTGACTGGAAAACTATATGACACATGCAGAACAAGGACAAGGTTCGTGCCAATGCTCTGGCAACATGCAAGCGCCTGGGCAAGTACCGCATGCCCTTTGCGTGGACAGCAGTCTACCTGCTCAATGTGCTGACAGGGGTCAACAGCCTCGACAAGGACAGTGGCAGCGATCGAGATAGCATTGGCTCAAATAACACCCTAGGTGAGGACCTTGCAGATAACATGTAATGTTTAAATCACTGTGTAAATTCTGGACTTAGCTGTGTGGAATTTTTCCTCATGGTGTCAACAAATGCCTAGCAGTGGCCATTGCACACCATTTGTACAGCTTTGAAACAACCCTGTTTGTTGAAGAGCAAAAAGAGGTTTGGTGTGTTTTTGCTTGTAGCAAGTCTTCTAATATAGTACACATCTAGCTTGTTTAGTTTAGCATAGTTTCTAGTTTAGTAGAACACAGTCTTACTGGGGCCAAACTTGATGCTGGGTTAGTTGGTACATAACTGGTGTAAAATAGATATGCAACAACCACAGGAGGAAGACAACGAAAAAAGGGGGCATCTCTGTAGTAGAAAGACAGGTACAGAAGGCAAGACCTGCTATAGGAGAAATATAACTTAGTAAAACTTGCTGCTGGGCTAGTTCGTATATTATAACTGGTGTGAAACAGAACAGGTGCACAACAACCCATGGAAAGAAGACTCGAAAGTCTTCCTTCTGTGCAAGAAAGAGGTGAGGCGCGCAGACAGGACACAAGAGTAGAGAAGTGGACAACACGTCAACAACCACTTCTCTACTCTTGTGTCCTGTCTGCACGCCTCACCTCTTTTTTGCATAACGAATCCTTACCAACTAGCTCAGCTTTCTGTCGTTCCTTCTGTGGTTGTTGTGTATCTATTTCACACGAGTTTACTGTGCTATGTGTGAAGGGCACAACTGATGTAGTAAGCACAATTTGCTAATATTATGCACACTACTTTAATGTAGGATTAGTAATGGTTAAGATTGCTTTCAAGTATCATCTTATTCTGATGGTCTGTATTTTAGCAGTTTCAATCGAAACTACTTATATTTTATATTTTTTATTGAATTTGTGTTTTCCATCCTGCGTAGACAAGTTTGTTGCACTGTGATGCATCACGTTATATGCACTTTTGTTAATATACTCTTGGGTCTATTTGTCAAGCAAACCTTGGAATCGTTGTCGGTGAGTTCACCATTTGGATGGTATGGAGTGGTATGGCATATGCTTTAGTTTGATTGGTGGCATTTTGTTTTTATGTGTATGTACTTGCAACCGCTGAACTGTCACGCTTCCTGATAGTTTGCATAATCTTAATGTCTTTCTTTATGCATTGCATGCTTTTGAAATGTGTTGTGAGTTTTGTGAAACCGTGTTGTCATCATGCAACTGTGTTTGCATCATATCTAAGCCACAGTCTGGTTTCTGCCTGCTGTGTGCATGCTGGAAATTATCTACTGTTTTTGTCATGTACTGTTTGCATGCAACTGTAAATTGGTATACATTCGTCAAGAAATGGCTGTAGCATGGTTACAAGATGAGATTAGTCTTCAGCGGTTGATCCAAAATGCTCTCAGGTCGACGTGGCTCTCTGGAACGACGGGCTGGATCCGAGAAGCGTCGCAGCTGGTCTCCAGATGACTTTGCTAACAGCCTTGACACTTTTCGCCCAGTTACCCTCACTGTGTCAAGCTTCTTCAAGCAGGTGAGGCCCTCTACCCAACAGCTCCGAACAGAATGTATTTCACCAGCTTGTGCTGGATCTTTGAATCATTGAGTTAGGCTTGCTTTCTAGAATAAAGGTTCGCTGTTGAGTGAGAGTCGTAAGTTTATTTTTGCAGCTCGGGCCTAGCCTTGATTCTTCATTTTTGGATGTTCTCAAAAGAAGATACCTATCACACTCATTTTGTAGCCCTCACTTACAAAATAAAGTAGATTTCAGCACAACGCATAATTTTATGTAAAAGACCTGATAGGCAAATATTAATAAAGTAGGGTGGTAGAGCTAAAATTGCTCGTAATGCAGATTTCTTTTTCAGCTTTGCTGGATAGTAACAGTTTAACAAAGTTCCTCCTATGATCAGCTGCTTTCCCATTTACACATGACGTTGCTGTTTTTGATGTTCCTGTCACATTGTTTATTGATTTACTGATTTCATTTTTTAGTTCGAAAACTGAAACAAATATCAGAAGGACATCTCATTGTAGGCACTAGCCATAAGTACTCGTCTCCATTTTCGCTGTGGCTTTTTTTTTTTTTTTTCTATTGAAGATAACTCTGATATATATTTTTCTTCCTTTGCACAGCTGCAGACATTCACATTCTAAGCTGCTGGGAATATGCATAATTATTACGGCATTACACACTTTAATAAACAGTCTAAATACACTGCCTTACCAAAAAGCTAGTTATTTTTTTCATTTCTTTTATTGCTGTAATTATCAGTTGTTCACATCTTTTCTTTTTTTTTGCATCTCAGGAAAGTGACAGACTGAGAGATGAAGATCTGTACAAGTTCCTCGTGGACCTCAAGCGGTCAGGCTCAATGCTGAAAAGACTCAAGAGCATTCCAGGTATGCTGCCTAACTTTAGTTGCATCCTAGACTATTAGAAATCTTCAGCTTTGACAGGTGTCTCTGTCTGACAGCATTGTGCCTTTTCCTGGGCTTTGTTAGCTTTAGTTGCTTATGAGACTGAGTGTTTGTCACATGCTGGAACTTGCACAATACAACATGCCATCTGCAAGCTTGAGCATATAGTAGCAGCATCTTTCTGTCCTTCCATACTTCCCATGTCTGCCAAACGCACTGTGCTGAGCGAAGTCTTCGTGGCACAAATGTATTTCCTAAAGTATAATGGTATGCTATATTATAGTTGGGTTGACTAGCAGTCTCCTTATGGTTAGACCCGAATATTTAATGCATGGCACTAGACACATAGTTTCACTGGATGTCTGCTGATGCGAGTTGGATGAATTTGTTGAATTTAAGGGATATTTGCATTTAGAGTTTCTTTTAACACGCTATTGATTGTGGATGCTGAATTTGACTTTAAGCCTCTGCTTTCCTCAAACACAGTTGGAAATCACAGAATTCAGAAATGTTTTATACTACCGTAACGCTGCAGCTGTTCTGCAAACACACATTACAGTTTTGCAAGTTACTGGGATTGGTGTTAGTTTAACTTCTGTTTTATTAATTGCAGGACTTTGGTCTGTTACACATTGGTTAATCTGTTGTTTTGATTTATGTATGTTATATTTGAAAATTAAAGGGGAGGCAGAACTACACATTTTACGTAAGACTTGAAATTCTCTTCATAGGAAAGTCATGGACAATTGGGCACTTAGAATGGACTCTGTGTATAGACTGTGGCATTTACAAACAAACCACCTTCTCATCTTTCTGTAAGCTCCCTAGCCATATAGTTGTCATTGTATTTACTAAAGTTGCTGTCACCAAACAGAAAGGACAGCTGCAGTCAAAAATATCTTGATGCCATGGAGTGTGCGTAAATTTAAGCACAGAAATAATGCCCAGAAGAGTGCATGCAGAATACTGAAAGGTTTACATTAGGCTCCATTGATTCATGACACTTTAGTTTGATTAGCCAGTTACAAAGCATTAATTGATTACCTTAAAAGTGAGTATAGTATGATTACTCGATGATACGAATCTCACGGGGTCACAAAAAATATTCATATTAGCCGAAATTTGTATAATCTAAACACAATTAATTAAAGAGTCAGAGGTGAACTCACTCAGGCACACGTACGTAAAAAGCATTTATTTCTTGAAGAAAACATCTCTAATGTCCTTCTGCTTCTTTTTCTTTGTCAGGTCACTTAGCAGACTTCGTTCAAATCCATAAAAACGTGTGCACGTGTCGTCGCTGATTTCATCCACGGCCATAGCATGCCTCAGAATGTTGAGCGCGTGTAGTGTTTCAGCCGCCGGTGGTGGTCCTTCGCTGTTGCCCACGTCTATGTCGTCGCCATCATCGCTAGAATCAGCAGCCTCGCATGTGGCCTCTTCGACAATGTCTTCTACCGTGCGCACACCACAGGTGGCGAGATTGTCATCTGCAGTGCAAAAGTAATCAGCTATGCACACGACATTAAGCCGTTCCCAATCCTCAATTGTATCTTCCGGCTCTGGGGGCACCCCTTTCTGGACTCCCGAAGAAGCCGCATTTGCTGAAGCAGTTAGCTATGGTAGTCGGAGTTACCCGATCCCATGCCATAGCTATAAAATGGATGGCGTCCAAGAGGCTTATTCGCAGGTCGCCTTCGTCCTTTCGATCAATTTTACAAATGGGCAGCGCACAAGAAGGCTCTTGAAATGGTGTTTCGCTTTATTTATAAAATCTCAGCGTCAAGGGGTTGCAGGTGCGTTGTCGTGTTCGCGGGTAAAAAGACAAGTGTGACGTTTTGATGCATTACTTGCCTCGGGTGGGCGGCGCACTGGTCAAGAAACAGAACAAGCCGTCCTCCTGTCAAGGAGCAACAGAAACTCTTCGAACAGCACCGCCGTCATCCACGCCTTTTTGTTCGCGCAATAGACGCACGGCAAATGACTCTCGCACTTGAAGCACCGGTGCTTTTGAAACTTGCCAACTACTGTGTGCTTAAGTTTCTCCGATCCATCGGCGTTACAGCATAAGAAAACCGTAATGCGGTCTTTGCTCTTTTTGCCTCCTTTGCATGCTTTGCCTTTTAAACAGAGGCTCTTCTCTGGTTGCAGGTTAAAAAACAGACCTGCCTCATCAGCATTAAAAACATCACGAGGCTCATACTCTGCTATGAGTGACGGCAGCTTCGCTAGCCAGTCGCTGACCACTGCCTCATCAGCTTTTTTCGCTTTGCCGCAAACGCTTTTATAAATGAAACCGATCCTAGTTTTAAAACACTGAAGCCACCCACCTGAGGCCTGGAATCCATCGATGTGCAGAGCAAGTGCGAACTCGTCGGCTTTCTCCCACAAAACTTTACCGTCAATATTTACACCAGCTGCGGTTACTTCTTAAACCAAGTCAGGAGAGTCTCCTCAAGCTTCACATGCTGAGCGCTCTTCGCTTGCTTCGCGTCGACGTTGAACGAAAGCACGTTTTTCGTGATAGTCTCTCCCTGTGCAACAATTGTGCTCAGTGTTGATGTTACGAGGCTTAGCTTCTTAGCCAACTCCGTCCGCTTCCTCTTGTGATCCTCATCGACCTTTCGAAGAATGTTTAATTTCTCTTTAAAGGAGAGCGCTTTCCGCTTGCGAGACATAGCTCGCTGTGACTAGGCAAAATAGCACAAGCACAAAGCACGCAGCCTGAAGCACAGCAGCCACTCCGTCCGATGGCACGCGAAAAAGGAGGGAAAGCACAAAAGCAACAAAAGCACCACCGCTTCAAACACTTCCCGCCCAGTCACGGCCTTCGCGCTGTCCGGCGCCGCATCCACACCTCCGCACCAAAAGAGAAAGGGAGAAATCGCATGACTGCGCGCTGTTCTCTTTCATGGCCGTTGATGAGGCGGCGTTTATTTGTATCAACTTACACGGGTCGAAAATGGATTCGTAACAACCGTTCTCTAGCATGTTGCAAAGTAATGGGGCTCGGCCAGGACCACAGAAAAATTTGTATCATCCGGAAATTCGTATTAGCCGGGATCATATCATCGAGATTTCACTGTATAGCACAGTAACACAAAACGAACAGGAGTTAGACACATACAGTGTCTAATCATGAATCACCAGCAGGCCTGACTTTTCACTATTTTGGAATTGATAGAGTATTTTAGCATGGTATAACCATTGTACCATTATTATTACTGGTACTTACTGCTGCTGGACACACAATCATGTGGTTTACTACAGATTCACAGTTGGGGGAACTGGTACTGGTAACAGTAACAGCATAACGCGATTGCGGAGCTAAAATACTCTGATACAGTCGAACCTCAATATAAAGAACACACATATAGTGAGTTATCAGATCATCATCATCAGCCTAGTTACGCCCACTGCAGGGCAAAGGCCTCTCCCATACTTCTCCAACTGCCCCGGTCATGTACTAATTGTGGCCATGTTGTCCCTGCAAACGTCTTAATGTCATCTGCCCACCTAACTTTCTGCCGCCCCCTGCTACGCTTCCCTTCTCTTGGAATCCAGTCCGTAGCTCTTAGTGACCATCGGTTATCTTCCCTCCTCATTACATGTCCGGCCCATGCCCATTTCTTTTTCTTGATTTGAACTAAGATGTCGTTTACCCGCGTTTGTTGCCTCACCCAATCTGCTCTTTTCTTATCCCTTAACGTTACACCCATCATTCTTCTTTCCATAGCTCGTTGCGTCGTTCTCAATTTCAGCAGAACCCTTTTCGTAAGCCTCCAGGTTTCTGCCCCATATGTGAGTACTGGTAACACACAGCTGTTGTACACTTTCCTTTTGAGGGATAGTGGCAACCTACTGTTCATGATTTGAGAATGCCTGCCAAACGCACCCCAACCCATTCTTATTCTTCTGGTTATTTCAGTCTCATGATCCGGATCCGTGGTCACTACCTGCCCTAAGTAGATGTATTCCCTTACCACTTCCAGTGTTTCGCTACCTATCGTAAACTGCTGTTCTCTTCCGAGACTGTTAAACAGTACTTTAGTTTTCTGCAGATTAATTTTCAGACCCACCCTTCTGCTTTGCCTCTCCAGGTCAGTGAGCATGCATTGCAATTGGTCTCTTGAGTTACTAAGCAAGGCAATATCATCAGCGAATCGCAAGTTGCTAAGGTATTCTCCATCAACTTTTATCCCCAATTCTTCCCACTCCAGGCCTCTGAATACCTCCTGTAAACATGCTGTGAATAGCATTGGAGATATCGTATCTCCCTGTCTGACGCCTTTCTTTATAGGGATTTTGTTGCTTTCTTTGTTGAGGACTACGGTGGCTGTGGAGCCGCTATAGATATCTTCCAGTATTTTTACATATGGCTCATCTACACCCTGATTCCGTAATGCCTCCATGACTGCTGAGGTTTCGACTGAATCAAACGCTTTCTCGTAATCAATGAAAGCTATATATAAGGGTTGGTTATATTCTGCACATTTCTCTATCACTTGATTGATAGTGTGAATATGGTCTATTGTTGAGTAGCCTTTACGGAATCCTGCCTGGTCCTTTGGTTGACAGAAGTCTAAGGTGTTCCTGATTCTATTTGCGATTACCTTAGTAAATACTTTGTAGGCAACGGACAGTAAGCTGATCGGTCTATAATTTTTCAAGTCTTTGGCGTCCCCTTTCTTATGGATTAGGATTATGTTAGCGTTCTTCCAAGATTCCGGTACGCTCGAGGTTATGAGGCATTGCGTATACAGGGTGGCCAGTTTCTCTAGAACAATCTGACCACCATCCTTCAACAAATCTGCTGTTACCTGATCCTCCCCAGCTGCCTTCCCCCTTTGCATAGCTCCTAAGGCTTTCTTTACTTCTTCTGGCGTTACCTGTGGGATTTCGAATTCCTCTAGGCTATTCTCTCTTCCACTATCGTCGTGGGTGCCACTGGTACTGTATAAATCTCTATAGAACTCCTCAGCCACTTGAACTATCTCGTCCATATTAGTAACGATATTGCCGGCTTTGTCTCTTAACGCACACATCTGATTCTTGCCTATTCCTAGTTTCTTCTTCACTGTTTTTAGGCTTCCTCCTTTCCTGAGAGCCTGTTCAATTCTATCCATATTATAGTTCCTGATGTCCGCTGTCTTACGCTTGTTGATTAACTTAGAAAGTTCTGCCAGTTCTATCCTAGCTGTAGGATTAGAGGCTTTCATACATTGGCGTTTCTTGATCAGATCTTTCGTCTCCTGCGATAGCTTACTGGTTTCCTGTCTAACGGCGTTACCACCGACTTCTATTGCGCACTCCTTGATGATGCCCATGAGATTGTCGTTCATTGCTTCAACACTAAGGTCCTCTTCCTGAGTTAAAGCCGAATACCTGTTCTGTAGTTTGATCCGGAATTCCTCTAGTTTCCCTCTTACCGCTAACTCATTGATTGGCTTCTTGTGTACCAGTTTCTTTCGTTCCCTCCTCAAGTCTAGGCTAATTCGAGTTCTTACCATCCTGTGGTCACTGCAGCGTACCTTGCCGAGCACGTCTACATCTTGAATGATGCCAGGGTTCGCGCAGAGTATGAAGTCGATTTCATTTCTAGTCTCACCATTCGGGCTCCTCCACGTCCACTTTCGGCTAACCCGCTTGCGGAAAAAGGTATTCATTATACGCATATTATTCTGTTCTGCAAACTCTACTAATAATTCTCCTCTGCTATTCCTAGAGCCTATGCCATATTCCCCCACTGACTTGTCTCCAGCCTGCTTCTTGCCTACCCTGGCATTGAAGTCGCCCATCAGTATAGTGTATTTTGTTTTGACTTTACCCATCGCCGATTCTACGTCTTCATAAAAGCTTTCGACTTCCTGGTCATCATGACTAGATGTAGGAGCGTAGACCTGTACAACCTTCATTTTGTACCTCTTATTAAGTTTCACAACAAGACATGCCACCCTCTCGTTAATGCTATAGAATTCCTGTATGTTACCAGCTATTTCCTTATTAATCAGGAATCCGACTCCTAGTTCTCGTCTCTCCGCTAAGCCCCGGTAACACAGTACATGCCCGCTTTTTAGCACTGTATATGCTTCTTTTGTCCTCCTAACCTCACTGAGCCCTATTATATCCCATTTACTACCCTCTAATTCCTCCAATAACACTGCTAGACTCGCCTCACTAGATAGCGTTCTAACGTTAAACGTTGCCAGGTTCAGATTCCAATGGCGGCCTGTCCGGAGCCAGGTATTCTTAGCACCCTCTGCAGCGTCACAGATCTGACCGCCGCCGTGGTCAGTTGCTTCGCGGCTGCTGGGGACTGAGGGCCGGGGTTCGATTGTTGTATTCATATAGGAGGTTGTGGCCAAGTACTGCACCAGGGTGGCCAATCCTGCTCTGGTGAGAGAGTGCGTTACCGGTTCTGGTCACCGGGATCAGGCCGCACTCCAGGCCTGTTTGTGCAATTTTCTCAACACACGGTTTTGTTCTTTTGTATTTTCCGGTGGAGAATAGCGCGGCACCGGGATTTGAATCACGGTCCTCTTGCACTGGAGACGGATACTCTACCGTCCCCGTAGGAGTTAAATTAAAGATTAATTTATGGGGTTTTACGTGACAAAACCACTTTCTGATTATGCACGCCGTAGTGGAGGACTCCGAAAATTTCGACCACCTGGGGTTCTTTAACGTGCACTTAATTCTAAGTACACGGGTGTTTTCGCATTTCGCCCCCATCGAAATGCGGCCGCCGTGGTCGGGGTCCGATCCCGCTACTTCGTGCTCAGCAGTCTAACACCATAACCACTGAGCAACCACGGCAGGTCCCGCAGGAGTTGTACGCCTCATTTAACCTACAGTGGTGCCCTACTTGGTCAGTCAAGGTGGACCAATCTGAGCTCGGTTATACCGCATGGATGGCACTCGGCTAGAGAACCTGGTATTTATGACCTGCACATGTGAGTGTGAGGCCATACATATTTGAAGATATATATCTTTCTTTCTTTTTTTTTTTTTTTTAGGAGGGTTCCCGTACAGTGATAAAATAAAGGATAAGACATTAAAAGAAAGAAAAAAAAAAGAAAGAAAAAGGGGCGGAAAAAAAAAAAAAAAAAGGAACATAACAGGTGATTTGAACTCGTGACCCTTCGATGTTGCCCGGAACGATAGCTCAGTCGGTTGGTTCGTCAGGCCCCAGGCTACTTTCAAGCGCCACAGCTCCTCCTCCGAGCCTCACACTTACGTGGAAAGAGACTCATGTTGTCCGCGATAGTCGGTTTTTGCTGATTCCGAGTAGTTGGAAGGCATACTTTCTAGGAAAAATGGCCGCTCAAGGAGAAGAGCGAACTCGAGCGGCTTTAGAGGCTAGGAAAACTGCTTTAAAATATTTAGACTTGAGGGAAAGCTTCGTTAACAAACTATAACACGGCAATCAGCACTCGAATACGACGAGAGAAATTACTGAGACGTGGAAAATTCCCTTGAAAAAAAATCTGGTTTGCTAGACAAATGCTTGTATGTATTGAACCTCTTAAAAGATGAGGGGTGAAATATGCGCTCACCGAGAGGGCATCTTCAGCACGAGACATCCACAAGGCACCTTACAGAGATGTGGAGAGCTTCGCGGCCGGAACGAAGCATCCCTTCTCCGCCGGCCAAGAGGGGGAAACGCGCTTTCCGATCGCTCAAGGTTGCGCGGACAAAGCATAGCTCTAGCGTCTAGGAAAAGCTTAACCAGGTGCGATGGCGGCACGCATAGCGTGGGAAGCTAGCCGCCAGAATAACTATACCAAGGACTGCTGCTGATGAGGGCGAAGTACCTTCGTGTAATTATAATAACCCTAATAGGACTACTTTCGAAAAAAACAAAAAAGGAAACGGCCCAGAGGGCTATACTACGAGAGCTATGACTGATAGTTTTCTATATACATATATATATATATATATATATATATATATATATATATATATATATATATATATATATATATATTCATCTCATCTATGGGATCGCATTCGCGCGCTGTTTCTTTGTCTCTGCGTGTAGTACAGTTAAGAGAGCCAGTTTAAGGGCGGAGAAGAAGAAAGAAGAGAAAAGCAAAAACTGCAGCGCCGTGGTTTTAAAGCGCACCCGTGGTAGAGAAACGGAATGCGATATAAGCGTGCGTAGCCATGATACGCACACGACAAACTGCCTTAAAATATTTAGACTTGAGGGAAAGCTTCGTTAGCAAACGATAGCACGGCAATCAGCACTCGAATATAATTATAACCCTAATACTAATTGTAAATATTCATCTCATCTATGGGATCTAATGCGCGCGCTGTTGCTTTGTCTCTGCGTGTAGTAGTTGAGAGAGCCAGTTTAAGGGCAGAGTAGTTGGAAGGCATACTTTCTAGGAAAAATGGCCGCTCAAGGAGAAGAGCGAACTCGAGCGGCTTTAGAGGCTAGGAAAACTGCCTTAAAATATTTAGACTTGAGGGAAAGCTTCGTTAACAAACTATAACACGGCAATCAGCACTCGAATACGACGAGAGAAATTACTGAGACGTGGAAAATTCCCTTGAAAAAAAATCTGGTTTGCTAGACAAATGCTTGTATGTATTGAACCTCTTAAAAGATGAGGGGTGAAATATGCGCTCACCGAGAGGGCATCTTCAGCACGAGACATCCACAAGGCACCTTACAGAGATGTGGAGAGCTTCGCGGCCGGAACGAAGCATCCCTTCTCCGCCGGCCAAGAGGGGGAAACGCGCTTTCCGATCGCTCAAGGTTGCGCGGACAAAGCATAGCTCTAGCGTCTAGGAAAAGCTTAACCAGGTGCGATGGCGGCACGCATAGCGTGGGAAGCTAGCCGCCAGAATAACTATACCAAGGACTGCTGCTGATGAGGGCGAAGTACCTTCGTGTAATTATAATAACCCTAATAGGACTACTTTCGAAAAAAACAAAAAAGGAAACGGCCCAGAGGGCTATACTACGAGAGCTATGACTGATAGTTTTCTATATACATATATATATATATATATATATATATATATATATATATATATATATATATATATATATATATATATATATATTCATCTCATCTATGGGATCGCATTCGCGCGCTGTTTCTTTGTCTCTGCGTGTAGTACAGTTAAGAGAGCCAGTTTAAGGGCGGAGAAGAAGAAAGAAGAGAAAAGCAAAAACTGCAGCGCCGTGGTTTTAAAGCGCACCCGTGGTAGAGAAACGGAATGCGATATAAGCGTGCGTAGCCATGATACGCACACGACAAACTGCCTTAAAATATTTAGACTTGAGGGAAAGCTTCGTTAGCAAACGATAGCACGGCAATCAGCACTCGAATATAATTATAACCCTAATACTAATTGTAAATATTCATCTCATCTATGGGATCTAATGCGCGCGCTGTTGCTTTGTCTCTGCGTGTAGTAGTTGAGAGAGCCAGTTTAAGGGCAGAGTAGTTGGAAGGCATACTTTCTAGGAAAAATGGCCGCTCAAGGAGAAGAGCGAACTCGAGCGGCTTTAGAGGCTAGGAAAACTGCCTTAAAATATTTAGACTTGAGGGAAAACTTCGTTAACAAACTATAACACGGCAATCAGCACTCGAATACGACGAGAGAAATTACTGAGACGTGGAAAATTCCCTTGAAAAAAAATCTGGTTTGCTAGACAAATGCTTGTATGTATTGAACCTCTTAAAAGATGAGGGGTGAAATATGCGCTCACCGAGAGGGCATCTTCAGCACGAGACATCCACAAGGCACCTTACAGAGATGTGGAGAGCTTCGCGGCCGGAACGAAGCATCCCTTCTCCGCCGGCCAAGAGGGGGAAACGCGCTTTCCGATCGCTCAAGGTTGCGCGGACAAAGCATAGCTCTAGCGTCTAGGAAAAGCTTAACCAGGTGCGATGGCGGCACGCATAGCGTGGGAAGCTAGCCGCCAGAATAACTATACCAAGGACTGCTGCTGATGAGGGCGAAGTACCTTCGTGTAATTATAATAACCCTAATAGGACTACTTTCGAAAAAAACAAAAAAGGAAACGGCCCAGAGGGCTATACTACGAGAGCTATGACTGATAGTTTTCTATATATATATATATATATATATATATATATATATATATATATATATATTCATCTCATCTATGGGATCGCATTCGCGCGCTGTTTCTTTGTCTCTGCGTGTAGTACAGTTAAGAGAGCCAGTTTAAGGGCGGAGAAGAAGAAAGAAGAGAAAAGCAAAAACTGCAGCGCCGTGGTTTTAAAGCGCACCCGTGGTAGAGAAACGGAATGCGATATAAGCGTGCGTAGCCATGATACGCACACGACAAACTGCCTTAAAATATTTAGACTTGAGGGAAAGCTTCGTTAGCAAACGATAGCACGGCAATCAGCACTCGAATATAATTATAACCCTAATACTAATTGTAAATATTCATCTCATCTATGGGATCTAATGCGCGCGCTGTTGCTTTGTCTCTGCGTGTAGTAGTTGAGAGAGCCAGTTTAAGGGCAGAGTAGTTGGAAGGCATACTTTCTAGGAAAAATGGCCGCTCAAGGAGAAGAGCGAACTCGAGCGGCTTTAGAGGCTAGGAAAACTGCCTTAAAATATTTAGACTTGAGGGAAAGCTTCGTTAACAAACTATAACACGGCAATCAGCACTCGAATACGACGAGAGAAATTACTGAGACGTGGAAAATTCCCTTGAAAAAAAATCTGGTTTGCTAGACAAATGCTTGTATGTATTGAACCTCTTAAAAGATGAGGGGTGAAATATGCGCTCACCGAGAGGGCATCTTCAGCACGAGACATCCACAAGGCACCTTACAGAGATGTGGAGAGCTTCGCGGCCGGAACGAAGCATCCCTTCTCCGCCGGCCAAGAGGGGGAAACGCGCTTTCCGATCGCTCAAGGTTGCGCGGACAAAGCATAGCTCTAGCGTCTAGGAAAAGCTTAACCAGGTGCGATGGCGGCACGCATAGCGTGGGAAGCTAGCCGCCAGAATAACTATACCAAGGACTGCTGCTGATGAGGGCGAAGTACCTTCGTGTAATTATAATAACCCTAATAGGACTACTTTCGAAAAAAAAAAAAAGGAAACGGCCCAGAGGGCTATACTACGAGAGCTATGACTGATAGTTTTCTATATATATATATATATATATATTCATCTCATCTATGGGATCGCATTCGCGCGCTGTTTCTTTGTCTCTGCGTGTAGTACAGTTAAGAGAGCCAGTTTAAGGGCGGAGAAGAAGAAAGAAGAGAAAAGCAAAAACTGCAGCGCCGTGGTTTTAAAGCGCACCCGTGGTAGAGAAACGGAATGCGATATAAGCGTGCGTAGCCATGATACGCACACGACAAACTGCCTTAAAATATTTAGACTTGAGGGAAAGCTTCGTTAGCAAACGATAGCACGGCAATCGGCACTCGAATATAATTATAATTATATCTGATAATTATATAATTATCAGATATAACGAAGTAAATAGAATATATGTGTCTCCAATATTAACACATAACAATATAGTATGCTTATAATGAATATAGGATGTAACGAAGGTATTTTCATGTTGGATGTGATTTCGTTATAACGAGGTTGAACGGTAGATCAATCACCCACCCCTAACATGTGACAGCTACTAGATGCCACTTGTACATATTTTGCCAGGCACACTGCGCCTGGACATATCCCCGTGTGCGGAGGAAGTACGGTACTGCCTAAGCCCCGAGTTGGCGCGTCTTCATCCATACCCGGATGAGAAAGGCCGCCCAACGAAGGAGATGCTCGAGTTTCCCTTGCGTGATGTCCTCAGGCCAGAGTACATCTACCGGAACCTCCTCTACATCTACCCTCGCTCACTCAACTTTGCCGGCCGGCCAGGCTCAGCGCGCAACATTGCTTGCCGTGTGCAGCTCCTCTGTGGAGAGGACGAGGTTACCTGCGCTCTTCCTGTGAGTGTCTGTTTTATTTATGCTGAGAACAGAAACCATGTTGGGCCAACATAAGAGACAGACTGCACAGAAAGTGAGGTGCAGTCGCATTGGCTTTTAAGTAATTATGGATTTACAAATTTGTTTATGTTTGTGCCTTGGGACTACGCAAGTTTTTGCTCCTTCGCAACTTCATTAAAACCCCAGAGGAGATTTACCAATGTCCCAATTGGAAGGCGCACTTGATTGTGTCTTTGCGAAGGGTGTAGACATGGTAAATGTCAAGTGTTACATTTTCTACTTCACAGTACATGCACCAATATTTGAAATTCTACTTACACTGTGAGACGAACAGCTTCTTGGTGTTGAGAATGTGATGGAAGCCATTACGGGTGTGGAAATCAGTGGCGCAGTCATGGGGGCTACACCGGTTGCGTGCGAATGGAAGTGTGAATGGAAGTTATTTGCGAACGCAGGTGAGTGTTGGTAAGTATGAATGGGCATAAGCATTAACTTGAGTGAGTGCTGGAAAGTGGGAGTGAGCACATTACCTGCGAAAATATTGGTGAGTGAGTATCAGCTTATACAGTGCGTGGGATCCATTTAATCTTTTGTTTCTTTGCAGGTGCTCTTTGGTAAATCAAGCTGTCCTGAATTTGTCACCGAAGTCTATACCACGGTGACATACCACAACAAGTAAGGAGGCAGCAGCTGTTCCCCTTGCTCATTTCTTTATTTCTTTTTTGATTGAGAGGAATGAAGTACTTGTCTGCTCAGTACTGTGCTTTGTATGCAACCACAGTCGAAACTCGCTATAACAAAATCCCGCAACGACGAAATTCACGCGACAACAAAATATTTTCGTATCCTCGGCGAACGCCCATAGGATTCAATGCATTTCATACCTCTCGAAAACGAAGTGTCGCTGTACAACAATCCCGGATCAATGAAATTCGCCGGAACATAACCCCGCATATTACTTACTCGCGCAAGGGTAGCAGGCTCCAGAATGTCCTCAAATGTGATTGCTTTGCACTAAAATTGTGTAAAATACCACCACATGACAATTGGGGGCGCCATCATTTTTGTTTACAAAAACAACCAAGTGCTGGAAGCGATCACATGTGATGGAAATACATCATAGCCACCATCTTGTTTGTTGAACGCCCGTTTGAAGCGACACAGCATGTTGCTACCAACATGTGATGACAGTTTTTGCTCACCTAGTGCAGTGCATAATGTGCACCTTGGTGAAAAAAATGCAGCAAAAGCAAGGAAGTCCACTTCCCACTGACGTAGGATTGTTTATGGCACTTGAGATGGCGGTCGCAACATGGAATGCGATGCATCTGGCCGCGATTGAGCAGTCGTCTGGGAATATGTATCCCTTGCTTCAAGAACGCTGGTTTTGGTGCCACCCAACAGCCATCATGTGCAGTTTCAGTGCCGGATGTAGATTTGCGGGATAGGGCCGTAATCTCGATCGATTGCCTTCAGGTATACAGGATATGATCACTTCCGTGCTTGGCACCAGACGCGTGGTCACTTACAGGTGAATTACAGGCCAAAGTGAATTTTTTCATGTTTGCCGTCGATTTTGTTATTACGAGGTTCAACTTCTTTTTGATGACCTGTATTTGTGGGTACTTAGGCGCATACGCAAGGCAGCAAGCTTGTACAGCTGTCGCAAGTAAAGTGTGCATAAAGTATAGTACTTCTTTTGCTGAAAGAGGCGTTATCAGCTCTTCCCTTCATTTTAAGTGCTGGCTTTGGTGGTTCTCATCATTTTTGTTCACACTTAAATAAAATTTAGAAGCCCGTCCAGGATTTTCTTGGATTTGATCCTGGATGAGTCAAGTAGTGAAGTGAGTGAGCTACCACCTAACCATGGTAGTTGGGCACGTGGGCCTCTTGCTGCACTTGCTCGATGGCTACACGCTACATTAGTCTTGTGTCGCATTCATTGGTGGGTGGTCTTCTGTGCAAACAAAACGAAAAGTGCGTCATTCTTTGAACAAACATTTTTGATGACTTCTCTGCTTACGGTGGGAATCCTGGTTGAAGGAATGCAAAGCTACACTTGCCATCGTAGCAAGGAAACTACAAGTTTGTAATATGGAAAAGCACAAAAGTGTTAAAAGCTGCAGTTCACCTTTGTGGCTCAGAAAACAGTGAAGTGCATATGAGGGCAAGATGAAGAAATTTTGCCTTCATGACTCCAAGGTACTTAAAAGAGGCCCTATGAATTTGTAATTGTAAGGGCACCATAGGTTTTCTATAAGATGCACAACAACGCCAATGGGTCTTGAAAGGGGCAGCAGCTATTGCTTTGACAGTACTATGGATTTATAGAGGACAGAAAAGGTACTTTGGCCGCGCATGATGGACATAAAAGTTGTTAAAATAAAGGTAGCAAGCCACATATAGATGCAGTATCACTGACATGAGCATCTGCATGCAACACATCTGCTCCTTGGCTATGATGGCTGCTGTTCTCATGTTTTCAGGTCTCCTGACTTCCACGACGAGATCAAGGTGAAATTGCCGGCCAAGCTCACAGACAGACATCACCTGTTCTTCACATTCTACCACATAAGCTGTCAACGCAAAGTGGAGCAGACCACGCCAACTGAAACTCCTATTGGCTACACTGTGGGTTTGACTGAATGTGTGCACCTTGGAACTATTGGCCACATGCATGAGTGCGCATTGATGTGAAACAAATCTGTACAGCACATAGAAAAGCCCTTATTGAACTAAACATAATGTTACTATTGCATGTAATCGTTATTATAACTTGCTGATTTGACAGCATGGAGCTCACTGCAAGTGTCTGGCTATTACAATAATTGAACAGGCAACACATATAAAGATGCTGTAGCTTTGTATTTACTGCTCCCATTCCCGTCTACCTTTCATAATGCAGAATGCAGGCCTGCTTCCTTTTGTCTTTAAGTGTGTCTCTTTTTGCAGCAGAACATCTTGATTAAGATGTGTTATTAATACATTGCATAGTGAAGAGCCTGCGATGGTGCAATTGTTTCAAGTCGACCAATTTCCTGCAGTGGTTGCCGCTGTACCATGACGGGCAGCTGCAAACGGGAGACCAGTTGCTGCCAGTGATGCTGGAGCACCCTCCAGCAAGCTACTCCTTCCTTACACCTAGTGTCCAGATTCCCAACACCAAGTGGGTCGATGGCCACAAGGGGCTCTTTGACATTTCCTTACAACCAGTCTCCACTGTCCATCCTCAGGTACATAAGTAACATCATTCCTCTTTCACTTGAGTGCAATGTAATATACGGATTAAAATGGTGTGGCATGCTGCCTACTTTCCAGGAAATTCATAGTCGCAGTAGTGTGAACAAGCCAGCAAAGAAACAATTGGTCCCTATATCTGCAGCATTATCAACTAAGGACGCCTTAGTATGGGGAAGTGACCTTCTGTAGTGAGTAGTTGCTTCAGGATTACTTCAGTTAAACCATTAATATCCTTAATGCTTTGTGCACCATACCTTTTTAAAGTACAATTTCAGGCCTTCACATTAACAAAGTTTAAACCTACAGACCGTAAAAACAGTCAGAATGCAATAGCATTACAAAGAAATGGGCAAATTATAAAGAAAATTTCTTGCTGCATCATTAGGAAAATGTAATGGGCCATATTTCTGGTCATATGTTACTAGAAAGAAACTTAAACAAAAAGAAAAGTAATATTGGAAAGGCAGTGAAAATACAACCTCTGATTCACTGTTAACATATATTAGATTGTGTTAGGTGCAGCACAAGTATATTGTAGACAGTGAGTAGTCCAGGCATCTGCACAAGGCTTGCAGTGTACCCAGTCGGAGCACATAAATTGTTGCTTTTGTTGTTTTTTTGCCTTGTGCAGAGAGTCTTCTTCATCCTTTTAGTAAACCTAAAATAACGAACATATTTTAGATATCGTGGCCATCCACTTTTTCATAAACCAGTGCTGTTACTGCTAATGAATTGCGATGACAAGGTGATGTTTAACAAGTGAAATTCCCCCAAATGTCATGCTTGTTACCACGTGGTGAAAACAACTGCAGCAGAAGTGGAGCAACATGTGTAGCATACAGTGGTTACCTGTGAAAGGTATTTTAAGCCATAACCGGCTGGGCTTGTCACTGGTTTTGTTATTGCAACTCACAACAGAGTTGGTAATGAGATCATGCAGGAAACAGTGCAAAAATGAAATGAGAGAAACAGGCAGCATAGGTGTTGTGTCTAATCTAGTCCAATTTTTTAGCTGTTTGTCATGTTATGCCATCATACCAACATGCTTGGCAACCAACCATTTTGAAAGTTGGTGACGTTCTAATCTAATGTTCTGATCAATGAAAACAAAACTGAGTTTCCAGATGACCATCTTTGGATGTGAATTTGTTTTTGTCCTTTCCATCTGGAATTTTGGAAATCTTATTTTGACATTTCCAAATTAAGCAGCTGTAACTCAGCGCCTGTGTATGTCGAATGTGGGCCATTTGTTGTCCTGTCATACTTGCACGGGGATGCTGACTTTCATTAGGAAAAGATTAATAGCTCTCTGTGGCATACCCTGCATAACTCTTGCTCCTGTGGTAGTATCTGAAGATTGTTACTCTCTGGTCTGTCCCAGGATGAGCACCTAGACCGGTTCTTCCAGCTCTGCACTGCTGTTGAGTGCGGCCACGTGCCACAGCGTCTTCTCAATGGCGAGACGGCAGAGACCATGCTACGGGCTAGCCTTATGGAGCTCGTAAAATGCAAGCCGGGCCCGCTTGTCCGTTTCCTGCCAACCATTCTGGATGCACTCGTACGGCTTCTTGTGCAGCCGCCTCGGCTTGGGGGCCAGCCATTCAACCTTGGGCAGGCTGCGTTCCAAGCACTGGCTGCTGTGGCTGATTCAGTAGTGGTTAGTGCAGCAACTGTACCTTGCAGTTTCTTTCAAGGAAACAAGTTCTGCGGAAATCCTTGAGGTGGACAAAGTTTAATGAAAGGGAATATAGTGTACTGGGCAAGAGTGAATTAATATACAAACTTCGTAGCTTAGTGCCACGTTCGGGTGGATGACTGTTTTTCCTGTCATGAAACTTTCTTCATTTTACGGATTTCCTCCCAATATATTTGCTTTTCCAATGTTGTGATACTTCGAGTTCTTTATTAGTATGAGTTCATCAATATTTAAAAATATTATTTATTACCAACCCGTTCAGCTTACTTTTGTTTTAACTAATCTGCAGTTTGCTTGGAAGCTCAAATTTAATGTTAAATCATGAAATCTGTTTTGTTGGTAATGTAATAGTTCGTAATTCTGTATTATGGATATATTGAAGCTGGGTATATCAGATTACTCTCTATATCGAACAGTTGTACTATCCCCTTGGAAATCCCGTGCAAAAGTATAGCACTGTACTATGTGTGTATCCCTCCTGTTCACCACCACATCTAATATATAGAGCACTTCAGCGTGCCCCTGAACGTGGGCTCACTTATAATTTATCGTATTTTCGGAAATGTCCATGTTGACAAAACGACAATGTTTTGGCAGGTGCTGTCCAGGCATTGAATATGAAAGGCAGTGCATGCCATGGAGAAAAAATGAGCAAGGTGCGCGCCTCAAAATACAAAGGGCTCGTGCGGCAAGGGTCATATTCGCACTCCGTAATGTTGTGTTTGCTTTATTATCCTTCACCGTGTCATGTAATTCGGTGAAGCTTACTAAACATGGAAAGAATTAACCGCTGTGCGGTGAAGTGTACTACCTACAGCCAGATGTTATGGGAAACTAAGAGGACCGTCACCCTGTTTCAGGAATGGGAAGTTATCCCAGTCTGATATATGCGCTGCACAAGAAATTGATGGCACTCGATCTTTTCACGGAGTGGCTGCAGGCATGGGTTAGGTAAATTTCTGCTTTTGATGTCCTTGGGAGAGTGACCAAGTTATGCGGAGTTTTCAGATAAGCTTCAGATAGGCATATTTTATGTGTATTTCATATGATCAATATATCAAACTCTTTCACAACCCTCTTTGCCTTCGGTATATCCACATTCAGCTGTAATTGATCGAGTGTACTCGGTATATTACATGTAATGTGTTGGCATTCTTAGGGTACTTAACGCACTTTCTGGGGGCTAGCTATATATGTTTGTATATTTGTATGTTTGTATCTATCTGTTTGTGTCTGTCTAGGTATTTGTAAACGTTTTCCTTCCTACCTGGGTCACTGGATAGTCCGTGGTCGAATGGGTAGTGCATCAGGCTGCTCTGGTGAGGGAACAATGTTCTAAACCAACCGTCGAACCAACTTGTTTGGACGACCAAGTTGGTTTGACCGCCGCAACCAAATGCAGCTTGAGTCGCAGCAAATCACAGCAAAACTGATTTTCACCTGCCGCCATGGCAGCCTTGCAGCAACAGCATCCTAAAACTCAGCAAGACCGCAAGCCATTTTCTCCATCAGGCCCCACTTCTCTGTGAATGCCCTCATGATGGTCAATGCACTAGCCGCGCCAGATATAGAAGCATCATCCACATTGTCATCCATGACGACGACGTAGAAGCGCTAGAAACAATGGAATCAGGAAACACATCTGGGTACCATGTTTCAGCGTCACTATCGGTGTCGACTGCAGTCCGGGAAAGGTCCATGTACTGCAATTTCACTATGAATAGTTTCCGCGCATAACATCTCACCAATTCCATGCTTGTATGTGCTGAAAAATAAACTAAATACTACACACTAACTATTTGACTTGCGTTAAGTGACTATGACTTAATAGGTCAATCAATGCTTTAGGTTCAAAGGTGACAGAGTGGGAGGTTCATTTTTGGCGTTCCCTTTATTAAAAGCAGACCATACTGTACATCTTGATTACTAGGTACCTACGTTATTGATAGCTTGCTACATTCTTGTTATGCAATGCTAGGGGACTCCCGAGCATGTGCCCAAAATTTATAAGCATTAAATTTTCTGAAAAATGTTCTAATATTCGATTCAATGTTCGATTCAGAATCAACTATTCATTATTTAATCATCATCTTAATAATTTTAACTCTTTTGAAAACACCTCCTAATTTACCCTGTTCTCTTGGAAAAAGAAAGTGCATTCAGTTAACAGTAAATACAGTATTTATGCAGAAATAAATATTATATATACTAAGTTTGTCTGTCAAAACTGTTTACGTGCTTTGTTCTGATCTTGCTTTCTACTTCAACGTAATGATTTTCTGCACTGGAGGTGCAACAGTGTAAGTAGAGAACTTTTTAAGGCAATCGGGTGACATCTCTTTCTGTTCATTCTCTGCAGAAACTTTTGGATGATCGCAATGACATTCATGGACGGAATGCCCTGCTGGCCACCTACATCCAGTACCAGTGCACCTTGCCCCATCCCGAGCCATACCTGCCGTCACCTTCCAATGACGGACCTTCACCTCCATTTCCTGGATCTGCATGCAGCCCAGCTGGGCATCCAGCATGTTCTGTGCCTCTGTCGGTGAGCTCTCTTTTCTTACTGCCTGTTGGTTACCATGAAGATACCTGCCAACTCCAGGATTATTCATAAAGTTTATGAATTCAAGCTCGTTCTATGATTTTACGGATCCTTCGTCAAGTTTCACGAAAAGTAAATCCTGTTTGCGAAGCACGTTCGCTCGTCTGTCTACAACCGGTATGGTTGTATCTTCTGAATTCTAGATATCAGCGGGGCGTGAAAAAAGAACATCCACAACAGCCGTTGGCTGCAACTTGTGCCATGTGTCACTACAATGCACAGTTTATAATGTTTACTTGGTGAGAAAGTCGCACATGGTCAGTTTTCTGATATTGAAAAGAGGCAAGAGGCATGCTTTCATCAAGCAATTTTATGCTAACGAATTTCTGAAGCAGGTGAAGTCAGCAACAGGAAGGTCATTGAAAAAGCCACTGAGTTGTAAAAACAGTATGTTGCTTATCAGTTTGTACTGTTACAAGTTTGCTGCCGCTTGTGGGCTGTGCCTAATAATGTGTGTATATATTAATCAAACAGCATGTGCTCAGGACAAACTAAAAAGAGAAATGCGGGCTATCTCCCTCGTCTCGTCTCCCCTATGCACTTGTCATGTCTATAGCATTTTAAAAATTTTTTTAATTCTTGAAGTTCTCAGGTTAACAGGTATAAATCAGTTGCTAGATGAATGTCAGTGCTGTCATCGGTCTTGTGCATGTTTTGTTTTAATTTTTTTTCTTGCACTTTTGTGACTTGCTCAACAACACATCATTTAACTTTTCGTGTGCCACTTTTCTTGCACCTCAGTGACATAGTCACAAGAACTCCAAGTTTTCTGTTCCACTTTTTCCAGAAATCTCCCCATGGTCGCAGCAGCAGCAACCCAGACCTTGCAAGCTCGAGTGCTTCGAGCCTGGCACACATTGAGTCAGACTCGGACGTCAGCACAGTTGTGGCACGGCCCCTAGACCGCACTGCCAGCATGCGGCCCGCCAACGGGACGGCCTCATCACCCCTGAGGTCACCTCCACCACGGAAGTTGGTGCACGAGGAGCTCGTTCTTCAGTGGGTGGTATCCAGCGGAACTGCACGAGAACTGGCGCTCAACAACACGTGGTTCCTGTTGGAGCTTGTGATCAAGAGCATGACTCAGCACCTTGCTGCCACGGGCCGACTTCAGGCACCACGCAGGGCGAGATTTAGCAGTCGCTTTGTGGACGATGTCACGACCTTGGTGAGAATCCTTGCAAAACTTTTTCTGTGGTTGGTATAATGTAATAAGTGCTATTTTGTTTGAGTGCTGAATTTATGGAGTAGAAATGTGGTTGGACTACTTCCTAAACACTAGTAGTCTACTTTTATGGCCTGTATACAGTAGAATCTCGATGATACAAAACTCTTCGTCATCATCAGCCTGGTTACGCCCACAGCAGGGCAAAGGCCTCTCCCATACTTCTCCAACTACCCCGGTCATGTACTAATTGTGGCCATATCGTCCCTGCAAACTTCTTGATCTCATCCACCCACCTAACTTTCTGTCGCCCCCTTCTACACTTCCCTTCCCTTGGAATCCAGTCCGTAACCCTTAATGACCATCGGTTATCTTCCCTCCTCATTACATGTCCTGCCCATGCCCATTTCTTTTTCTTGATTTCAACTAAGGTGTCATTAACTCGCGTTTGTTCCCTCACCCAATCTGCTCTTTTCTTATCCTTTAACGTTACACCCATCATTCTTCTTTCCATAGCTTGTTGCGTCGTCCTCAATTTAAGTAGTACCCTTTCCTAAGCCTCCAGGTTTCTGCCCCGTACGTGAGTACTGGTAAGACACAGCTGTTAAACACTTTTCTCTTGAGGGATAATGGCAACCTGCTGTTCATGATCTGAGAATGCCTGCCAAACGCACGCCAACCCATTCTTATTCCTCTGATTATTTCAGTCTCATGATCCGGATCCGCAGTCACTACCTGCCCCAAGTAGATGTATTCTCTTACCACTTCCAGTGCCTCGCTACCTATCATAAATTGCTGTTCTCTTCCGATACTGTTAAACATTACTTTAGTTTTCTGCAGATTAATTTTTAGAGCCACCCTTCTGCTTTGCCTCTCCAGGTCATTGAGCATGCATTGCAGTTGGTCCCCTGAGTTACTAAGCAAAACTCTTGGGATGACATAAAAATTAGTATCACCAGAAATTCGCAAAGACCGAAAACGTAAAAAAACAAACAAACAAACAAAAAAGAAAATTATCAAATACGTAGCAGTGGAATGAACTTCTTGCTAAAAGAATTTTTTTCCCGCAATACTTTATCTCATGGCAAAATATTTATGAGAAATATGCAGCAGAATTTTAGCAACTTGCACTTTCTTAGTGAGCTGTCATTGAAATTGATGAGAAAATTCAGCATCTGAAGTTGCCAATCGCTGGAGTGTGGCTTTTCGTTGATGCAGTGCTGCCATCTTCGTGTAACTGTAAACACAAGAGATCGGATACTCAGATAGCCGGAGTGCTGTATTCATGTACAGTGAAATCTCATTAAACCGTAGTTGGCCGGAGCTAGGAAAAAAGTGTGTACTAAACGGTTGTACTGTTTAACCGAAATAGCATGATATCGACCACTTACCTGTCAAAAATGGGACTCAGAGAGAGTGCAATGAAAGGGGAAAAAGACATGCAGTATTTATTCACTTCACGCGGCAAAAGTGCTATTTTCGTTTGATGTCGCGGCAGCCTAGCAGTGACGACAGCGGCCTCAAGCTTACTGAAGCTGCGAGCCAGCTTTTCAGCCAGCCCCCTCTTCTCGACAAACACTTGCATGTCAGATTCCTTGTTGGCGTTAGGTATTCTCTGCGCACGCGCGCGGTAGCGCTGCAGAAGTTGTGGGGTGGCTTTTTCATTGCGGGTTGCTGTTCTCTTCGCGATGATTTCATTCACGAGGCTGACGTAACGCGCAGCTTCTGCCACTGTCAGGCCTGTATCGCCTGTGCTGTCGCTTTCTGTGTCGTCCTCATCATTGTCGCTAGCCGACACTGCAGCAACAACAGAGGCAACGATGGCGAAAAGTTCCTTCGCAGTCCCTTCGCAGTCGCAGCAGCGCTGCCAAGCAACTTCTTTGCATTCCAAATGCCACACACCGCAATCAACAGCAGATCCCTGTCGTGTGCCAGCGCCAACTTCTTCGTGTCACGTTCGATAGCATGAACGATGTCTAATTTTTCTTCTATGCTGAGCATCCGGCGTCTTTTTCTATCCGAGCTTCGGCATGACGCGAGTCCTTGCATGCACGACGCCACAACGATCTCTGGCACGCCACCGAAATGATGTTAATGTTGATGTGGCGTCACGCGCGAACGCACAGGGCGCTTGGAGTCCGTTGTTCCAATCTCTGAGGCTTGTTGTTCTGCCAGGCCGTCCGATGGAGACGACGCACCGCCGTGTTTGTGCGACGAAAAGTTGAAACACTACTTTTTAAACAATGTTTTGCGCACATTTTGGCAGCAGCAAGCTGCACACTTCATTTGTTCAAAGGTCGACATTTCAAGATCTGCCTGGTTATCTCGAGTTCCTTTCATTGCGGCATCCTACCTACTGCCCGATGGTGATAAGGACATAATTTGCGCAAGGGAAACTGGTTTAGTTTTCTTTGCAAGCGAAGCAGCTTTGTATTGTGCAATCAGACTGGTGCAAAGGTAGAAAAGTTTCGAATTGTCTTGGGGTGCCGAGGGCAACAGAAGGCATGAAATACAGAGAGAAGGCTTCCCATGGAAGCAAATGCAGCCGATCTTGCTGACGCAGGAGGACTTGGTCGTGTGTCATTGCTGACTCCTAATAAGGTTACAAGGTGTTTGAAAACAGCCGACAAGTTGCACGATACTGCACAAAGCAAAATGTCTTTTCTTGCCGCTTTTGTTGCGGTGGTTGGGGTTGGAGTCATGACAGGGTGACTTAGGTCACCCTAGCAACAGGAATGCGACTGGCGCATCGATGTGGCCACTCTGCTGGCCTGACAACGGTCAATATCTGGTGCTACCAGCGACTTCTCACTGTCTTCGCAGAGGAACACACAGTGGCTCAATTATTTGTATCATCCATCGCAGCATAGAATTTGTGCCTTGACTTTTTAAAAAATTGTGTCATCCCGAAGTTCGTACCAGGCATGATCATATCTCCAAGATTCTACTGTAGTGCAAATATGGCACTAGCAAGTGACAGAGAAAAAAGGCAAGTCCTTTAATCTATCTTGTGTTCTCCAGTTGCACTATGCGATGCGGAACAAGCTAGCCTCTTAGTAGTCTTTTGTTTTGTGCCATTGTTACAAATAGATGGTGAAAAAAAAAAAGGAAAGGTATACTCACTGGGGACTGGAAATGATTAATGATGCACTTTAATTATGGGTGCACATATCTCTTATGAATTTTTTTGGCATATACAGTCAAACCTCATTATTGCAATGTTGCAGCTGACACGTAAAGACTTTGAGTATATGAGATATTCGCTAAAAGCGTATGCGCTGATATTGCTGAAAAAAATTTCACAATTGTGTCTATGTGAAACGAACGCAAGCATGATGCCTCCAATGAGCCAGCAGAGGGTCCTCTGCAAATTTTATGGCCTGTTAATGGCTTGGCATGGCATGGCAGTACATGTCACGAGAAAAACAGTGCATGCTTTGCGCTATCGCAAATATGCAACCATGCAGTCAGTGCAATCACACGATTGCCAAATTGGCTTGTCGGCTGTGGTGCAATAAAGCCAATCTATGGGCCGAAACGAGCACACGCGTCCAGAATGGGCCATTTCAACGAGGAAAAAAACATGGCAGCAACTTTCTTTACAGCCGCCATTTTTGAAGCATCACCCATGCGGTTCATGTCTGAAAAATTAACAGAATGCTGTGCAACGTCCGAAATTGCGGTTGCTGTTGTACTTTGGTTCTAAGGCCAAGTGGTTGTGCCGCGGGGAAATTCACATAAGCACACAATTCCAAAAAATCGGGTATCTAAAAAATTTGTTGGTGACTGCATAGCTCATTTTTGCTACCAGAATACATGTTTTTAGTCATGTGCAAGCAACTTTGCTTCTATACTGGCACCTTGTCGGATTCCGCATTTTTGGTTTCGTTATGGCATGGCCAACTAAATGTTTTAGCTACTTTATTATATCCATGCTTGTCAAATCGAGGTTTGACTGTATAGCATGATATGCTTGACATTTGTCTCTGGCACCGTGGGAGTTTGCATGGTCTTCTTAAGTTACTTTCATTAATGTCATGAAAGGCGGATTAAGAAAGAGCCATCAGCTGAGGCTGCTGTGGCCTCTGATACAATCCCCCAATATAATAATGTGGCACAGGCACACAGGGTTTCTCACTGAGACATTGAGGCAACCTTATTGACTGGCCACACATTTACTTTATTTACTCGATTCTAACATGCATATTTTATCAGAAATATTTGTGAAAGACGTCAGGCATGTTAGAATATAGTACAATAAGATACTTCAATAATGACAAACTACTCTCATGATTAAGCCAACGTTTGCTTGGTTTCTAGTGCTCTTGCTAATGTAACTTTTCCCTAGAGTAACAGTAGTTGAGCACCAGGAGCTAAGCGAATAGGCATTATTGATTTTGCAAATTAAAGACCAGTAAGAATTAAATTGGGTGTTACTTTTGATTATTCTTTACAACTTGTGCTTAAGTGCTTTAAATAGATTATAGTAGTCCGAGTTTTATCAATGCACTTTACAGGAGCATCAGAAAGAGAATTTTTACTTCATTGCTTGACAGGCATTGCCGTGCCCAATGCTGTTCCTACATAGTTTTTGTCACTTGAAGAGGATACAGTACTGTGTGCATAATGATCCAGAAGTGCAAGGTTTTGTTTGTAATACATTTCAAATACTTATGATCGCAGTGAATATTACATGGCTGTTGATGGAGTCCACTTAATGCATGGGGTAAACATCACCAAATCTGTGGAGATGTCTTATATGTGAGAATATAATAGGTCAAGCTTAGCCTGTATATTTACAAGGCTTTCTTTTTCTTTTTCAAGCTCCTGTTGTTCGCAAAATGAAAACCACAACGATGATGGTGTGCACAGATGTGTTGTGCAGTGCTCTGGTGTAGAAACTAACGAGACACGATGAAACCAGAGAGCTACTCATTGTTCCAACTTTTTCTTCTCAGTGCTCGCCTCCTCACTTTTATTCCTCTTTTGTCTACACACTCCCGTCCCCCAGTAGCGCTGCCCAATTGGAGCTTGTACAATTTCTGTACTGGCCTTCTTATAAACTTTCCATCTTGAATTTTCATGCCGGAGGCTCAGGCTATTCCATCTTGAACAGGGAAGATGTCCATAACTCATCCCAGTAGTCAAATACCCCTAGACATGTTAGGCTCCTCGATGAGGACCACATCACCTACTTCTAGACTTCTATTAGGATGCGATGAGTAGAGGTGAAGTGCCCGCAGCTCGAAGAGCTACTCTTTCTTCCATCAGATCCACAGATGGCAGGCGAGCTTCTGGTGGTATCGCAACTTCTCGCTGAGGTCACACCGAGTAACCTGAGCACTTCAAGCTTTGTAGTCGCTGTTGGTTCTCTCTGGAGAGGCAAAAAATAAATGCCTGAGAAGGAAATGCGCAGGACATATTGGAAAGGGCTCTCTAGTGTCCACATATTGAAGTCAGCCACTAAGTCGAAGTTGCCCGCTTTGATCCAGGTAAGGGTGGAGATCGCACAGTTTGGAGTGTTTCTTGACAGCATCTCTAAGCCGAAGGGCTGCAATGTCAGTCACGAATACTTCGAGCTGAACACAACAAATGCAGAATATTTTAGCCTTGTTTAGCTACTCTGTCAAAATAGTGCCACAAAGCGACATTTGAGTATGATGCCATCTATCTGCAAATCGAAATACTCCAGTGGTGAGGTGCAGGAGCTTCTGCAGGTTGCTAAACTTCGATAAGTCAATCAGGGCGTCCACTTTTCTCAGTATTTGAAGAAGTACATATTGCATGTCACATACTGGCTCTTCATTGATCTGTGTGCTCACGTCTGACTTTGTAGGCCAGGTTGATGTTGGCTGGGATGACCATTCAGGTCCGCTCCACCAGCTGCGACGTGCACATGGAGTCTTTACCGGTACACCCCTACTCAATAAATCTGACGAGTTGTCTTCTCCTGGGCACTAGTGCCACAACAGTGGGTCAGCAACTGCAGTGATTTCAGTCACCCTAGACTTTACAAACTGACCCAACTTGTTATGGTCCCTCCTGATCCAGCTTGGTGTGCTCATTGAGTCTGTCCACATGGCACAGAGAAAATGCATTGAATCCCACGATGAGCGTAGTCCTTGTAGCAACTCTGGTTGAGGTTTAACCTGTGGTGACGAACGACCACGTAGACCGGTAAAGTCTCGGGCTCTCGCTATGAAACCTCAACTACAACGCCTGGCGTTTGCTACTACCACCGTAGTTTCGGAAATGACGCTCGTCACTGTCGGCGTCCCTGCGCTTGGCAGGGAAACAGGCCGGCTGACCTCTAACGGCGATGAGTGGTCCGGCTCAACACACAAGTCGCCTTTTCTACGTGACGGACTAAGTTACGGGACAACGATTCTTAGTCGACACAGGAGCTGACATCAGCATTCTCCCCGCCGAGCACTCCGACCGAAAAGTGACACCCGTGTCGTTTTTGCAAGCAGTCAACAGCACCAGGATTCCAGTTTTCACGTCACGCTTCATCATGCTAAACCTTAGCCTTCGACGAGCGTTCCGCTGGATTTTCCTGGTTGCAGACGTCCGTCATGCAGTCATTGGAGCAGACTTCTTGCATAACTACGGACTCCTTGTGGACATCCAACGACGGCGTCTAATCGACTCCGTGACCCAGCTATCCGTTCCCGGCGTCCGACCATCAGGCACATCGCCAATTGTGCCTATTTCTGCCATGTTTGACGAACCTTTCGCCGAACTCCTACACGAGTTTCCCACTTTGATGCGCCTGCCGGACTGGACGCAACCGGTGCAACATGACATGTGCCATCACATCGTCACCTCCGGCCCACCGGTCTATTTCCGACCCCGGTGTTTGTCCCCAGAGAAACTCAAGATCGCTCGCGCGGAGTTTGAACACATGCTGCAACTTGGCATCATCTGCCCTTCCTCCAGTAACTGGGCATCACCACTTCACATGGTGCCTAAGAAGACGGGAGACTGGCGCCCATGCGGTGATTACCGAGCACTAAACAACGCCACAGTTTAGTGACGCCCAGTTACTGGTGGAAGGGCGGATGATGCCAAGTTGCAGCATGTGTTCGAACTCCGCGCGAGCGATCTTGAGTTTCTCTGGGGACAAACGCCGTTTTCGCTTAGCAGAATTATGTTTTTTTGTATATTCAAATTGCAATTCGAGAGCTATCATGTCTGTAGGTTGTGTGTAAGTCGTAGTTTACGATTTTTTCGTGTATTTTAGCTTGAAAAATGCAATTAGTTCAGTGAATTTCTTGCATCACATGAACAGCCTGGGTATGTGTGGTTCTAAAATCCTTTTGCCGATGCGATGCCTGATGCCGGACACTGGACACTGACGCAGGACGTCGTCGCCAGATTTTCTACTACACAGGTTCCTTAATGCTATCGCGTTGAAATGACCATAACACCATATTTTCGCAGTGCAACCTATCTCACTGTGTTATCTGAGCATCAAACTACCACACTGGGAAATATACAATCTTCTCTGAATTATTATCAAGACTGAATGTTGGGAACTGCTAGTACTATAATTTCTGTTTGTACTGTTATGTGCACAAATATTCTGAGCTTAATGTTCTTGCTAGTTCTTTTTTTCTTGTATACTTTCTCTGTTGTGAATCTGCGAAATGCGGCTATAGTGATTTGCCCACCTTGTGCAAGTAAAAATATTATGGTCTTTGGATAAATTAAGCCTTCGAATACATGAAATAGTGCCTGTGACTGTTTAGTTTCCTGTGCTTGCCTTAACACAGTTTGTTGCAAGATTGCTATGATTTCGTTTGTTCACTCATATGTAATTATTTTGAAATTAGGTTTTCTGATTTAAATGCTGCAAAATGTTGCTTTGACTGTTTCACTATTGGGGTGCAGGAAATGGGTATACTATAGCCATTATTATCAAAATGGCCTCTCAAACATTTATGTCCTCATGCTCAAAGGACTTGGATGGTCATAAGAGAACACGAAGCTCCAATTTAATTGTTGCAGGTGACCTCACTGACATCTGATGTTATTAGCCGCTGCCACCGAGAGGTGCGGGATTTCCGGAACGTCCAGAACCTTAACAACAGCCTGGCCTTCTTCCTACATGACCTGCTGTCTGTCATGGACCGTGGATATGTCTTCAAGCTGATCAAGGTGCAGTTTGCAGGATGTTTCTTTGAACTTTCTTGTATTGCAGATTCTTCATTGCCAGTTTAGTGTGCCTAGTACTGATGGTTAATGCACCTGCCTGCAGTTTGTAAGATATGAGCTAGAGAAGTCTTTGTGGAACCAGTATAGTTGCAACCACGTTTCATCTTTTTATCATTAACGTTAGGTCAACATGCTTCTACTAAAAAGCAGGAGAATGAAAACTGGCCAACTGTCTTTTTTTTTTTTTAATTTCAAGATAAATTTATTTACAGAAAGGCGGAGAGGTCGGCCTGAGCTATAACTTGCTCTCGCCTGCTAGTTTCAAGCATTGGCTATGAGTACTGCCTTTCAGTTAGGCTCATTGTGTCATTCTTTTGCTGACCCAAACAGAGTGGTGGTAAAAACTGGCAGTTGATGATTGCTTTCGTGTTTGGTGCTTTTATATTGCTGTATTAATAATGAGCATCTCTGATTGTAATGTGTGTGGTGCAGGGCTACAGTGATGAAATGGGAAAATTGTCATCCACCTGAATTGTAGCATTAAGTACAAACGAGTCCCTTGTGGGCTTCTTGGAAAGAAAGCCTCACAGTTGGAAAAAAAAAAAAAAAATTGCCCTAGTCCTGGATTTTTTCCCTTTCAGTACTTTCCTCTACCTTGCAGGCCTCCACAGAACTGATTTACCAGTGTTACAGTGCATATGCAACAGTAAAACACCTCCACAAATCCATTTGACATTTCAAAAGTGCCACTGTGTGCTACAGCAAGCAAATGTTCATAGCAACAGCCCAGTACCTTCACAATTGCACTGCCAGTTACAGAAACTAATTGGACTAGTAGCCATGCCTTGTAGTCGCAGTTTTCACAGCACACCATACTTTTGGTAAGAGTGCAAAACGAAGAAAAGCACGATAAATAGCATGGTGCGTTTTTCTTCCTTTTGTCTATGTTGCTTTTGCGCTCTTACCAAAAGTACGATGAATTCAAACCAACTCGCCCACCTTGCCATCTTGCTTCACAGCACAGACTGTTGCTTCTTTGCTTACAGGCCTTCTGCAAGCAAGTCTCAGCCAAGATCCAGTCTCTGCCTGATGCAAGCAGCCTGGCATCATTGAAGCTGGACTTCTTGCGTGTGCTGTGCAGTCACGAGCACTTTGTGACCCTCAACCTGCCCTTTGCAACCCCGCTGACCCCTTCACCGGCGACGTCTCCTTGCCCAAGCATTGCATCATCCCAGGGCTCTGTGGTGTCCAGCTCTACTCTCACAGACCGAGGCAGCGCCTTCGCTGAGCTGTCACCCGAGTTTCGGCAGCAGCATTTTCTTGTGGGCCTGGTTCTGGCTGACCTTGCAACTACCTTGCAAACCAGGTTTGAACTGCCATTCATTATATGTTAAGCCTATTAAGAGGAGATGTGCCATTCAGATCCACTTTCGTTAATAATAAAGCTCACTGAATGAAGTTTATACACAATACAGGCTCCTATTTTCGAATATATGTTTTGTTTTTCAATATCTGATCTAGTTAAGTGTCTGTAACCCCTTAAAGGACCCCTCACCAAGCCCCATAGCAAATTTTGGTTATACGCAGGAAGTTGTTGCGTGTCCTCTAGGAAGTGTTCTGCCGCAAAAATTTTTTCAAATCGGCTCATTAATAGCCAAGATAGAAATATTTTGCTGCAAACCCATGATTTCAGGAAGTGAGCTCCATTGCCATGAGATACACTCTCTCCACTTGCCCCGTCTAGCCTTTTTAAACGAAATTCCTTCCCTGCAATATTCTATACCGGACCTCGAGGTTCGCGGGATGCGTACGTCACGGGCCCCACCTTCATTTTTTTTTCCTCCGCGCTTTTTTGCGGTGCGGCGCATTTATACTGACAGCGTCGCGTGCAAGCTGTTGTGATTGTCTCGCTTTGTGCAGCGCACGATTTTGCGCGCTAGTGGATACCTGACTAGCAGTATAATTCAATGCTACACGAATACTGTGGCAGATGCAAGCAGATCACAGAGTCTGATCACGTGCCAGAACACGGTAGAAAATGTCATAGTTTCAGTACCTGCGCCCGTGACTGCACAACCATGGGAACAAGCAGGCAAAGCAAAAGTACATCTCTCTTGCTTCACTGCGAAGTAAAACAAAAAACACGCAGACATTCTGTGCCGGGTGTTTTAATATTTCTCTAAAGTTCAATTTGTCAATTCAAGCAACAGATAAACAAATAATAGATGTTGCCTTGAATAATTCTCGAAGTCATGTGTCTCAATTATTGACGTCACACTGCGAACACAAGTACGCAGGCGCAGGGACACGTCTACGTCACCGTTCGGCTTGGTGTGCGATCGCCATGAGGGAAAGAGAAAAAGGCGTTCGGATTGAAATTTCAGACCTTTCCGCAGCGCGTGGCAATGCAAGACTTTGCAAACACGATGGTTAGTATGCATTGTATGCTCTGCACTTGTCAGCTCAAGATGTCCACATCTGGTGAGGGGCCCTTTAAAACACGATGGTTAGTGTGCATTGTATGCTCTGCACTTGTCAGCTCAAAATGTCCACACCTGGTGAGGGGCCCTCTAAAGTAGGAAATGTACGGTCTCTATTGTAAAGTTTCGGGCTCATACCAGGCATTGTAAAATAATATATATTGTTTCTTATGGACAACTAATACCAAATAAACTCAAAAATAATTTTCTTCTTGCTTTAATATTTAAAGAAAATAATTTTAATATGAACTGTTGTTATAGAGAACATTTATAAATGGTTTTTTAAGAAGCACATGATCGAAATTGTTGAAAATTACAATAAGATATAAATACTTCCATTCTACATATCCTTGTGCATGTGAATGCAAAATTTGGCTCAGATGATTTCACATTAAGTAAAAGAATTTTGGTGCACAAGCAGGGAACACCGAAGAAAAAAAATAGAAAAACGATGAAAAGTTCTAAATGGGCTTTTTTCTTTTGAAAATGGTCAACTTGCATGGAATTTGGCGAGAATGCAGGCCAGTCATTGCGGAAGTGTAGAACTTAAGAATTCTGCTGCTGCATAGGTAGTACCCTCATAACCCTTGTACGCTTCCACCTCCAGGCAGACTGTTTTTGCTGCACTGTGACGACAAGATTTAGCTTCAGCTGTCTGTGCAGCTGTCTATGACATTCTTCCGAAACAAACTAAATATCGAATACACACCAGTCATTTTAGCAAGAAAAGTGTAGCATGCCTCCATTTTTGACAATAAAACAAATACAAAAGCAAGTAACCTTACCTTTACAGAATGGAAATTTATTTACCTAATGACCATTGTCATCATTCTCAGGCAGCACTTTATTGCTGTGTGTGGAGAACCACGGCAGGTCTTCCTCCGTACGTTCCATAATGCGCTTGATAGTCTGCATTTATCAAACAACCATGCAAATAATTGCACATGTGGTATGGCTGCTTGCGCCTAGACTACCACTTCACTATTTCGTCCTACAATGCATGTGATTCTCCAGAACGCCAGGAACATGCGATGCAACTTGTTGTCGCTAGCCTAACATATGAAATAACTTATCATTTCAATGTTCTTTCTTAATCAGACTGAAAGTGTTGTGTCGTCGTCATTATGCTGTGCGGGAACTTATGTTGTCACTGTCCATGGTCACCATCTTGTGATGGTAATGGTGATGATGCTGGCTTAGATGGCTCTGATGGTAGGCTGTCACGAATGCCGCGAAGATGGTTTTGGTTTCGTATCAGTCTGCATCGCCCAAGTAATTTTCAGATGAAATTTACTGGGGGAAAAAAAGCAAGCGTTATAATCGAGCAAACACTGTAATAGTTCATTGTGAGCTACCGTTCTTGCTTTAAAATCTTCCTGGGGCAGGCCAAAAATGCCGTAGACGTTTTCAACAGAAGATAATGTGTGTTTGACGCATTCACTGTACCCTAAATTGCGCCAAGACAGATGGTGCGACTATTGTAGTCACCACTGTGGTCACCATTATGGTTTGTGTGATTACCATCCTAGGTCGTATTATCTGGCGAAGGCTAATTTTAGGATCAAAATAGAAAAAGTTTGGTCCCATAGAAATGTATGAGTGCCGGCCGGGACTTTCGGTCGGGATTGAATTAACTGGGGTGGAATCAGCGAAAGTCTGTTGTAAGTGCAGCTGAGCAAGTGTCATGAGCAAGTGTGAGACTGTGTTTCTACAAAAGCGCGACTCAGCACAACGAAAGAGAAAAATAGTGTGTTCTATATAACCATTTCCATTTCTAGTGGAACATAACAACGCAGCCAAGTTATTTGTCCCTTGTTTCTTTCGGAATTTGTTCTTTCTTGCAACCAATCCTGTGTTATTCCGGTTTATGGACACTGTGTTTTTTAGTAGTTCCTCACTAATGAATAAGTGTCAGAGTAAAGATTACACACTATTTTTTAGCTGTGAGGCTGCACTATGGTAGAACACTCTGGTGTTCTCATGCATTTACCAGCACTGCAGCTACTGTTAGGTGAAGCACAAATAATCAGGTTATTAATTGACTGTGTGGCATAGTTCAAGTGATGAAAGCTGCACTTATCATATCAGTGGTAAAGAAGAGGTAAATATTATCTGAATATAATACATCATCACTGAAAGCGATGTCACAATTGCACTACTGCCACAGTACAGATGAAGGGCTGTAGTGGCCCTTGCTGATGTGTTGAGAGTGGGGTTGTTAAATAAATTTAAAACAAATGTGAAAACAACTGCAGTTCAGGGATTTTTAACAGTATTGACTAGCTGGCATGCTGTTGGCCACATTTCAGCACTAGCTGTTTACGAGAGTGGGTGCCTTTCTTTTCCTTTTTCGTCCTCTCAGCAACTCACACCTACAGGCCAAGGCTGTCAACATGGCTAGAAACCTGCTGACAGTGCATGATTGGGACCCACGTTTTACCGACCTGGACGTTGTCCGACCAAGGGTCGCTGCCCTTTACTTGCCTCTAATTGCCGTGGTGGTGGATGCTCTACCATGTCTGTTTGAATGGCAACCTGAAGCAAGAGGTGAGCTCAGATAGGCTTGTAAAGAAGATTGCACTAATATAACTTTGCTAGTACTATCTGCTCTGGAAGGAACAAGAACAAGACTAAAGTGTAAACAAGAAAGTATCATGCTGTGCTATTAGCAGCGATCACATTAGCGTCTTGTATTAGCTGGACCTCAGCCGCAACAGCTCTCATGTATGTGGGCATTAGAATAGCAAAGTTATACTGTAGTGTGTTATTCTAAACACTGCATTCTTGTAAGAACGTTGAAAAGTATTTTGCTGTGTACTGTAGACAGCAGTGAGCTTAGTTTCAACGCAAATTATTAAGCTAATTTGTCTGATAACCTTGACAGTCCAAGGACGGTTACCTGGTTTTTGTGGATAGATGTATTTACTTTTAAGTGAACTTCTCATTAAGGTGAACAGCTTTCCAGGGCCCCTTCATGTTTATTGTAACGGCAGCCTATCATATACTCGCACACCAAAAGGAATGATATAGGCACTACTTGATTTATAAGCTCCTCCATTCATAAATTAATGGGAACTCTGCCAGCACTTGAAAGAGTTAGTTCTCTTTGTGCTAAATGATCACTAAGCTTCCTTCATAGAGCAATGAACACATTTTCTCTTTCCTTTCTTCTTAGTTCGTTTTGCAGAAAGTACAGAACCAAATTCCAAGTGTCGTCCGCCGTCCATTCATCAAGCAGTTGCCAATGCAATTGCTGGTTCATCTGTGCCTTGGCGGGATAGCCCTGAACATGGAAATGCCTATGCTCAGGTAGTTTTCTTTTTGTAGTTTGTATTTGTCTTTTTGTTTTTTATGCACTTGACCATTCTTGCAAAGTGTATGTAATTGCAGCTCCAACTGTAAACATTGCTAAATTAATGATGTCATTCGGGTCTTCTTTTTTTTTTAATTGGACTTATTTATTTCCATATTGAAAAAAAAAAAAGTAAGCGTACACTTGTTGGACCTGTAACCAAAGGCTAGTTGGAAGTCCTCTAAACAGCCAGTGCAAGCAGTTCCCCTCTTTCCATTTCTATCAACAAAGGAGGCTACAGGTTTGGAGCTAACAAGCTTTGTTCAGTGCAGGTTGCTGTAGTGTTCAGTTGCATGTCCTTTGCTGCTGCCACTTGTGACAGAAGTTTATTACGCATCCTGGTGTGGTATCCTCATGCTGTGCGCAACCTTCTCTCACAGTTTCTTTGAACGAGTTGTGCTTTTGGTGTAAATCTTGGTGAGAAAGGTGAAAAGGTTGCGTGGCCATTTGTTGTGGTCAGGGCCAGCAGAGCCAGCTGAAGGAAGAGGCCACCAGGCACCTGTTGGTCTGTTTCCTGTGGGTGCTCAAGAATGCCGACCAGCGCACGCTGCGCCAGTGGTGGGCCGACTGGCCTCTTCACCGCCTGCAGCGCCTGCTCGACGTCCTCTACATCTGCGTCTCCTGCTTTGAGTACAAGGTGCGGCCCTGAGTAGCTACTTGCCCATCTGTTATTGTTTGCATCCATTAACAGGAGTAAGCAGCAGCAGCCACGCTTAGTTTGTTCAGGCTGTGCTTGCAGAACAGCATCAACCCCTCTGTTCACTCACTCACTAATCAATGCAAAAGAGCATTCCTTGTGGTTGCAAATTTAAGCAGCAATTCCAAGGAGTCCCGTTTGGTCGTGAGTTTAGCACGGGTGCCACACACCATAATGTAATCATGCTGAGGTTGCTTTAAAAACACGCAAAACATTTTCTATGAGTGCCACTTTCTGTCTTTAGTGTAATGTGTTTCGTAAGATTAAATTTACCAGCAAGGTCACACATGCAGATTTCAAGGATTAAAAATGACAGAACGCAGACATCAGTACAGATTCTGTAACTCTAATGTATTGAGCAATAATTTGTCACAGGTAGCCACAAAACAAAAGGATATTACATTGGCCCAGAGGATAAACTATTAGATCAATAGTGATGACAGTGAGAAACGTCAGGCATGAAAAAGTGCGAAGATGCCCAAAATCCAAGACTTGCCTTATGTGCAGAATGACGAAACACTGACAGTGTATACAACCTTCAGGAGAGAATCCATAGAGGAACTTTTCATTGCTTGCAACATATTCATCTTGGCTATTATTGCACTTTTTTAAAACATTCTTGGGGAGAGTCACTACTGCTCAGAATCACCTATAAAGAAAAAAAAAACAAGTATGTTGGAATATGGTAGGCACTTCTATGCTGTAAAAAGAAAACTGAGCATGTATCGCAGTGTGGTTGTTGATGTTGTTCCATTTTTGTGCTCAGGGAAAGAAGACAATGCGCAAGTTTGCCCAGCAGACACTGAGGAAGACATCGGACATCAAATCCAAGCTAGAAGATGCCATCCTGGGCCACTCTAGTGCACGCAGTGAGATGATGATGCGACGCCGTGGAAACAATGCTGGTGTGGTTGGAGGAGGTAATGCCCTAGTGACACGACCAGAATTTTGCATTGTCTAGCAGGCCGCTCTCAGCCGGATCAAGGCTATTAGTGGAGAGAAATTTAAAGAAGGAAATTCTAGCCTATGGGGCAACTTTATGGACCAAGATTGATTCATTACTCCATGAAGAGTAAATAGTCATGCTGTATCAAAATGAAAAAGTGAGTGAAAAGAAAAATTGTTTGAAGTTTTTCTTCAGTCGTTTTTGCTAACAAAACAGCTCCTCATAATATGGAGTGTCCGTTCTTCAGCAAGAATTTTCACATTAATGATGAGTGGTATCATCTTTACCAGTTGACCGCCTGTTCTGTTTTTATTTTGTCTTTTGCTTCTTTCTTCATACTGTTGATCAAGTGATTGGAGCTGCGTTTTCTGCTTTCTAATGATTCTAGGGAATGATGTTAGACAGTGGCTTGCACTTAAAGGCCAGCTGCAACAAAATTTCGCTTTAGCTAAAGTTGTTATAAATGAGTATGGTATGTACCACTAACGCAATCTTGGCAATCACAGGGCTGGTAACTGCATAGTTTTCTTGTTAGAAGCCTTTAAACAGCGCCTAAGCAGGCTATGTGTATACCTGGTGGTTTTTTGCTGTCATGTAAGCCCAACACACCGCTTCCGAGATTTTTCAGTACGCCGCAGGCAGCTGTAGGCACTGCCTTATCTCCAAGGTCATGCCGAAGAGCTTTGTGCTCTAGGTCAAGTGTCACTTCCAGCAAGCGGTAATGGCAGCATTATTTTTTAAAATTTTAGTATCACCAAGCAACTATCTTTGCGAGCTTTCCATGATGCTCCCGCGCATATTTCAAACTTCAAATTTTCCATGGAGGCTCCTCTATATCTATGCTATCGTAAACTAGGCTTTTTACATGACCTAGTTGCAGTTGGACTTTAGTAAAATTGTTCTTCTCCTAACCTCCTATCCTTCAACTGACGGACTCACTGGCTTCTTTTTGTTGCCTCTTCAGAACGTAGTGGCACACCACAGACACCAGCACAGGGTGACCGGCTGAGGTGGCGCAAGGACCTAACACAGTGGCGTCACGGCTCAGAAAATTACGACAGGTGCAGCGCATCTTGCATACTCAGCGTCACTGAGGCTCATGCTGTAACACTGGGGCTAATGATGGCATTTATAAATCCATGCTTCATTTTAAAGGTGTTTCTAGCATGATGCTTATGCTCTGCTAACCCTATGCTAACCTTTACTTCTAGACCGAAGGTTGAAGTTGAAATGGAGGCCCACATTGAAGGGAACCTGTCCACTGAAGCGACAGCAACAATCCTTGATGTGCTTGAACTGATCATACAGGTGCAGTAAAACTAATTACCACTCTCGAGTGACATTGCTTTCTTCTTGCATGTTATGGTGGCTTTTTCATATAGTACTCCTGTTACCTACGGAAGTTCGAAACTACTTGTTATAAGCAGGAGCTCCGATACCTTTCTACATGATTTGACATTTCAAAAGTGACGCAAAAGCCTTGTAACTAATGGCTGTACAATATCACTGTGCACTTGTATGCCAGCACAAAGCTTTAAAGGCTTTTATTCATTGACCTACTTGAGTTCTGTCGTGATTGCAACACTTCCTGTGCATTCATGGCCACATTCAAGTGTTCATAAGCTGGCTCCTTTTATTTATTAGTACTATTTACATTGCTCGAGTGTGAAGAAAAGCACTCTGAGCTAAGAATGACCTTGCTGCTTCACAGGTGGTATCTCAGTCGGATGCACAACAAAGTGTGCTAGGCACCGTGCTGCGTGTCCTGTTGCATGCCCTGGACTGCAACCAGAGCACTCTGGTGCTTCAGAACCTGTTTGCTACACAACGATCACTTGTCTTCAAGGTGTGTGTGGCCTCTTTGATTGTTGCTAGCTGCCTTTCTTGCACATGTCAGTGCTCCAGTATAAAAAAAAAAAAAGAGCATATCTCTGCTTGGAAGCTCGGCCCTGCTATGCAGTTGTGATTATCACATATTAAAATTACAGCTTGGAATACTGGATATGGGCGTGTCTCAAAAAGCGAAGCTCCACAAGTAAAGGGTGACCCTGTATTGCATGCTGTTCTTTTCTGTTTTCCTTTGTATAGGAAAGGCAAGAAAAGAGAACCTGTTATTAAAGCACAATCATGCAGAATTGTGTGTGGAGCTTGCGCCCCTTCATCTCATTTCAGTCATGTCTCATGCTATGTGGGATTTGGTATCTTTAAGGAGGTACAGTGCGGTCCTCTGTTAATGAAAACACTCTTAATTGGTGGCTCTCACTTTGCTGTCACTGTAGCTGGCTAGTGGCATATGAAGCTGTGTCCATGCACTGCACAGTTGAGCAGAAAGGTGCCAGCGCCACGAACCATTAGTCACCATCCTGCATAGCTGGGCAATTGTATACGGCAGCTGTATACATTTGTCAGAGAGGAAAATTTACACGTGCTCTAAACTCATGCATTCCTTTTAACAGTGGACCACATTGTACATTCTAATAACATTAGGGGAAAGACTGAAAGGACAGGCATCATGAAATGTGATAGTGTCAGGTTTGGTGAAGCAGCGCACCAAGTGAGCCCCCATTTCTTTGCAGTTTCCTGAGCTTCTGTTTGAGGAAGAGACGGAGCAGTGTGCCGACCTATGCCTGCTTCTCCTGCGGCATTGCAGCTCCTGCATCAGCAGCGTGCGATCCCAGGCCTCCGCCTCACTCTACCTCCTGATGCGCCAGAACTTTGAGATTGGAAATGTTAGTAGCGCCGTCTTTTATCTCTGCTTCCCTCTGCAGGTTTTTGATTTGTTTCTTTGTGACAGAAAGTGAATGCATTTAACCTTTTCAGTGCTGAGAAAAAGGACCAGAAGGCTTTTGGGAAAAAAAAGTCTTGAATACTTTTATTTCTAGCGTCCCTAAATATATATATATATATATATATATATATATATATATATATATACATATATATATATATATATATATATATATATATATATATATATATATATATATATATATATATATATATATATATATATATATATATATATATATATATATATATATATATACAGTCGAACCCGACTATATTGAACCCGTTTACATCGAATTATTCTATATATCGAACAATTTCTGGTCACGGTATAGTTACAACGAGTATATATAGCAAAAATTACGCTTACATCGAACAAATATTGCAGTGACTCCCGATATATCGAACGTCAAGCGGCGGAAAAGTGCCCCCAGAAGTTGGCTTTCCCTCGCGGTAGCGGGGAAACCCGGCGGCGCGGCTCCATCCAACCGCTCTCCCTACCGTGACCGCACTGCCTCGGGCTGTTCGGGCGAGCCGTCGACACTCCCCCTGTCGCGCATAGTGGAGTCTATTAGGCCACATCCTCCCTCTTTCTCTATCATCTTTCACCTGCCACCCCCTCTCCCCTGAAGACGCTTCGCCGTGCTCCCTCACGGGTTGCAGAATCAAGCGTCCTTCCTTTCTTTAGATCACTATCTAGCGACACTCCCCAGCAAAAAATGATCCTGGCCCGCCTACAGCGCTTGCTCAGACAGCCAATCAGAGGCTCTTGTGCTCTCTTCGTGCAAGATGGCGAAAGTGCGAGTTCTCTGGCTGCTTCTCTGGTTTATCGTGTTTGCGCCTTGTGGGCCTTCTCCCGCAGTGTTGCCGTGATGATGCGGCAGAATTCGCCTTTTGTCGTGAAGCTCGAAATCATAAATCGCGTCGAACGCGATGAGAAGTTGGATGTCCCCGCAGCGTGCAAGATTCCGAGGAGCACTCTCGGCACGATTAGGGCTAAAGTGGCCAGACTCGCAACCCGGTTCCCATGGCGCCCGACGCGTACGCACGGCCGTGTACGAGGGGTTCTTCATACGTGCCGGTTTCCGCGTGCTCGGTGAGGACTGTAAATTCTGATTAATGCGACGAAGCCGTTGCCGGTGTTGCCGAAGTTTGGAGCGAGCTGTCAAAATTTTCGGGACATTCGAATCAACAGTGGACGAGTTTGTGAGTGCAGATGATGGTGTCGCGACCACGGTAGAGCCCGGAAACGAAGACTACATCGCCGACATCGTACCGAGCACAAATGAAAGTAGGCACATTGAGGAAAGCAACTACAATCCTTTGCCCACATCCTCCGAAGTGATTGGTGCACTCGCATTAGTCCGGCGCTTCTGCGCGAATGCGGAAGGTTGCGGCCTCAGCTGCTCAGACTCCTGTACAACGTGGGGAAGTGCGTGCGTCGCAGGCAGCGAAATTGCCCAAGCAGACGAAAATGCAGGACTAATTTATGCCAAACTAAACTAGTTTCGTTAATAAAGTGATTTTATAAATGACATGTGCTCAAATGGTGTCAAAATTAACAAATCTAAATTTTTTGTTTTGCTTATGATAGTCTGTAATGTCGTTACGCTTCTTTGTCTTGAAGTGTGACTCTACCAGCACATGGCAAATAGAACCGGTATGTTGAAATTCTGCCTCAGTGCGACATGACACGAAACAAGCGGCAACAGATTACTTAATGGACGAAAGTAGCATAGGCCACTAAACGATAAAAATAAAGCACTTTCGCACCTAGTGAAACAGTAGTGCTGTCTCCTGAATTTCTTGGTGTTTTCACACTTTAGTAACTGCTGTGCATGTGACGAGACTTCAGTGGGGGTCGAATTAACCAAGGCGGCATGCTTTTGCATTCAAACTAAATGAGTTTTCCTTCCATATTAATGTATGATTTCTCGCTGGTACTTTCCAGTGAGTTCGAATTAACCGTGGCTGAATTAACGGCAGTCAGCTGTAGTGAAAATTCTCCCACTAGAGCAGTTTGCTTGGCTACTGTCCATGGCTCTGTAAAAGCACACAGTGCAAGTTTCATCATGGTATACATTTTGTTGGTACATTCCTGGGCACAGCTTATTCGAAATAAAGCTCTACCACCTCAAAGGCAAGTCCATTCCTAACATGAAAAAAAAAAGGGTGTGTTTGGAGCTCTTGCACATTTATAATTTGCATTAAGTGCGATAGGCCTTTACCTACATGAGCATGGATGAAGTTCATGTTACCACGTCATGTCGTGTCATGTCATGCTCATCAAAAATTAAATGTACTTCATTCTAGCTGCCAGAAGAACTTCTGAAAGTGCTTGTTTTTTTCCTTAGTTTTTTTGAATGTAAGTGAATATAACAGTGCTGTCTGATGAGGGCACCATTCATTGCAGGATGGGGAGTGGCGCGAAGGGGTAGCTGGTGTAGCCATGGTTTATTTAGGCTGGCCAGCCATGATGCAGCAGGATCTCAGGAGCAGCCGAGGTTGAGTGTGCTAGCGTATTCTGCTCTCATGCTACCTGCATGTGAACCCATCTTCTTCGTTGCCTGCTTTGAAGGCGACAGTTGCGCCGCTACAGGGTCCCCCTCCTAGTGCGAAACGCGATTGAAATAAAGTTGAATGGTAAAATCCAGGTAGAGTGTGCAGATGGTGTCGTTGGTAGTGCCAGGTTCATGTAATCCGAGAAAGATGTACTAGGCAGCACCGGCAGCGTAGGTCGTGAGTGAGGTGCAGCCACAGTGATGCCGCAGTGCGAAATCGCGACCTGCCGCAGCTTCTTGTAGATGACCAGGCCTGCGCAAGTCGGAGCTCCAAAAGTAAACTGCCTGGCAGTTCGGGACTTGCGTGGAGATAGCGCAAGTGTTAATCGTTCACGATGTAGATGTACAAGTGATGCTCGAGCTGAAAAAAACAGATGTCAGAACTGCTTCTGTAAAACTTCAGTTGGCCATGTATCTGCAGAAGGTGTGAGCACAGAACGTGGGAAGGCTCGCCTGCTGCTGCTTACGCTGAAATCTCGAATGCCAATAGCATCAGGGTTGCGGTGGTGGCTGAATGAATCGTCAAGGTTGTGCTTGTGGCGTCGCAGTGCCTGCGAATGCGAAATTTGTGCCTAGTGGAGCCAGCGGGAGACCCTCTGAATTGATGATGAGTGAGGTGCCCCTGAATGGAAAGTGGACAGCTTGCGAGAACTTCCAAGGAAGGAGAGTGGCGGGCCATAAAAAGCACAGCTGCCTTTGAGCAGGGAAGGATGCTTGGACCGGCGCGTGTTGACGATTGGCACGGGTGGTCGCAGGCGATGTGGGACGGCAAGACGTGGAATGACACGATGGTTCAGATGGCAAGAGCTGTTGTGACGATGCACCAGCTGGAGGAGACAGCACTGGAGGTGATGTAGTGAGCAAGGACGGCTGCCTACAAGTCCTTGTAGAAGTCAGGACTTGGGGTTTGCCACTGGAGTCTGGAATGCAAGCGGAACCTGGAACCTTGTTGAGAAGGAAGTGGCTGTCCAGCTGGATGAACCAGATGTCTAGGATGTTAGTGTAGAATTCCAGAACACCCTACAACCGCAGGACGTCTGCTGAACTGCGTGAGGCCACGTCACTCGCTTTGGTAGAGTTGGTGCACTGACGCTGGCATGACTGGGCTCTGTCGTCCAGGTCACCAATTTGTGGGTTGACGCTGGCAAGGCTGGGCTCGGTCATCCGGGTCACCAATTGGTGGGTTGACGCTAGCATGGCTGGGATCGGTCGTCCGGGTCACCAATTTGTGCGTTGACGCTGGCATGGCTGGGCTTGGTCATCTGGGTCATCAATTTGTGCATTGACACTGGCATGGCTGGGCTCGGTCGTCCAGGCCACCAATTTGTCAGTTGACGCTGGCATGGATGGGCTCCGGTCGTTCGGGTCACCAATTTGTGGGTTGACGCTGGCATGGCTGGGCTTGGTCGTCCGGGTCACCAATTTATGGGAGGCGGTGCGAGGAGGTAGCCGCGGTAGCCACGATTTATTTAGGCCGGCCAGCCATGGTGGAGTGGGAATAAGTCTGTGTCATCAATTGGCCCGGTGTCGACTGCTCCAAGATCCCACTGCATCATGGCTGGCCGGCCTAAATAAACCGTAGCTACAGCGGCTACCTCTCTGCTCCACCCCCTACAAGGATGAGCGACTCTGTTTTCATGCAGCTAGAAACATGAAAATGTGATGCCTGCTGCTCAAGTTGTATTATGAAACATTTACACAAAGGTGGTGGTGCCGTGTAAAGACTACTGTAGGGCCTCCACTGTTGCTGATGATGGACCAATCTTGAGCTCCGTGGGACATGCGGAATTTCTTTGAATTGCCCAAGGGCTGGTAAAAGGCCCATTTGAAGTGCCCATCAGACTGCACCTTCTTTCATTTCACTTGAATTCCCATTCATAACTAGGTGCTGTGTATCGTCTATATTGCTAGTATAGTCAATTTTCATTATCTTGACATTTTTCCTGCCTTTTAATTTTACCACATTGAATAGTTCCTAAAGGCATCCTTGCTTTTTGAAGACTTCCAGATTAACTTTCGGATTATTTGAACCAAAATTAGTTTGCTGACACTGAATTCATGGAAATTAACAAATATTCATACCAATTTCTTAGTATTATCAATGCTGGCAAAGGATGATGCTGATGCTGCTATAGTATTAGCAGCAGTCAAAGCAATTCAGTAACGAGAAGCTAAACCTTTTGGCCTCGAGTTTGGATAGAGGGGACAGAGAGAAAGCAACGAGATGACACTGTTTGTGTGACAAGCCTTTGTGATTTGCTGTGTTGTTTGACACTTCACAAATCGCCCTGCATATGTCGTCAGAGCTTCACCCTCACATCGTAAGTTCCAGAAAAACTTACTGGCATGCAGTGCGGCGTTCAGAATGCAGTTGCCGTTATATGCTGGTCCTAGAGGCAAGTCGCAGTGCCACAGGGATGTCCACATAAGCAAGCAATTCCGAAAATGCAAGCATCTGAAAAATCTCTCAGCAACTGTGTTTGACATTTTTGCTATCGGATTACATATTTCAAGCCACATGCTCACAAATTTGCTTCTCAAAGCCAGCAGCATGTTGGTTTGCACATTTTCCGTTTCGTTATACAGTTGAACCTCACAATAACAAAATCGGCGGGTAACGCAAAAAAAAATTCGCTTTCGTGAGAATTTCGTTGTTGCAAAAAGATACAGCAGAGATAGGTAATGCATTGCAGAAGAAACCCTTACCGTCAAAGTTCGGTTAGCCTACTTTGCAAACTTTACTCGAGGATATAGAACCGCATTGCCGACAGTACAAAGTGCGCCGCATGTGTCGACCAGCAGTGGCAGCACTACCGTAGCGCAGTATTCTCGTTCAATAGCTTTTGAAGATGCGATCACTATTGCGAGATTTCGCGTCGCTCGGCACTAGGAGCAACAGCGCATGCAGCAGCATTTCTGCAGCGCATGCTGTTGCGTGTAGGCGCCGATGCGTCCGGTGCCGAGTGCAAAAGTGATCGCATCTCGTGTACCCGAAGGCAAACTATCGAGATAATGGCCTTTTCTCGCAAATCAACAGATGGCACTGAATCCGCACGCGATGCCTGTCGGGTGGCACCAAAACTAGCGTTTTTGAAGCAAGGGATGCGTATTTCTGGACGATCGTTCAATCAAAGCCTGATTCGTGACGCTCCATATGCTGCGACCACCATCTCAAGCGCCGCAAACGATTCCATGTAGGTGGGACGTGGATTTCCTTGTTTTTTCTGCATTTTTCTCACCGAGGTGCACATTACGCAGCGCACTGCCGCAATCGGCGATTGTTCTTTGAGACGCACATTCAGTTTGCGTTCAGTTATGCCTCACGCGATTGGCCTAGGCCTCGCCAAATCGTCCGCCGTGGGGAACGCAAACTGAATGCGCGTTTCTAACGTCAATCTACATCTTGCCTATAGTAGGTGTGCAAAAACCGTCGTCACATGTCGGTAGCAACATGCGTGCCGCTTCAAACGGGCGATCAACAAACAAGATGGCGGCCATGACGTGTTTCCAGTGCATTGACCGCTTCCAGTGCTTGGTTGTTTTTGTGAAAAAAAATAGCGGCACCCACACAAGTGTAATGTGGTGGTATTTTGCGCAATTTTAGTGCAAAACAATCACATTTGAGTACATTTCAGAGCCTTCTAGCCTTACGCGAGTAGATAATATGCGGAGTTGTGTTCAAGCAAATTTCGTTGATGCGGGATTACAGTACAGCGACATTTCGTTGCCGAGAGGTACGAAATGTATTGAATCCTATGGCCGTTCACCGGGGATATGAAAATGTTTCGTTGTCGCGAGAATTTCGTTCTTGCGAGATTTCGTTATCGCGGATTTGGACTGTAGTAGTTACTAAAATAAAAGCATGGCCGGCCATATTTTTTATTTACCTCATTATACTATTTGTGTTCGTTATATTTAAGTTCAGCTGTATGGCACGGCACCTGTGAAGCTTGTAACATGAAAGGGGGATTAAGAAAGAGCCATCGGCTGAGGCTGCTGTGGTCTCTGATACGATCCCCCGATATAATGATGTGGCACAGGCGGTCAGGGTTTCTCATTGAGACATTGAGGCAACTTTATTACCTGGCCACACATTTACTCCGTCTACTCGATTTTAATGCGCACTTCTTTTCACAAATATTTAGTACTATAAAGATGACATGCACATTAAGATATAGTATGATACCAAAACTGCAATAGTAACAAGCTACCATCATTGGCATTCAAAATTGCTGCAGTTCAGTCCAATTCGCACGTTGGCTGCAGCCATAGGAGCTGTGATAGCTGGTAAACAGTTTGTGCTCCTCCATAAGATTGTTTGGTTGTCATCGTGGGCTATCCATTCAACAAAAGCGGTATCTCAAATGTCATGAAGATAGAAAGCCATGAGCTGTTAATAATGATGAGTTTTTCAACAATAATTATGTCCACTGTGCCTCGGATGCAGTTAATTTTCTTTTTTTCAAGTGTGAAAAAATTACTGCTGTTTCTTGTTATGTATTCAGCAAAGATGATCTCGTGCAAGTAACCGCGTTTTCACCTTTCGTTTATTTATTTCTTATGTTATTTCTTTTCTTTGTGTGTGTGTGTGTGTGTGTTTCATAATGACCATTCTGTCATTTTGAATGGTACATTCAACAATTTTGCCAGTAACACAGCCTACCACAATAGCCGAACGTCGGTGGGATGAGGAAAGGCACAACTTGCCGCATTAAAAATGCGCGTAATGTGTGCGCCAGTGATTCAAATTTACGTCGGCCAATAGGAGCACTTCCTGTCTGCATGTGGCAGCTTTGACAAATTGTGATGCCATTTTGTTTTTCTTTTTGCCTGCCTTCTTTTGCTTGTAGTTTTACATGACAAAATACTCTTGTGGCAGTCTGAAGGTCCAGTCTCTCCCCTTTATGACATTACTAAGATGGAGATGTTGCATCAATGCAAAACTGCACAATTTGTTGTGCAATGTCACCTCTTAAGCTTTGTGTTATCAGTGCGGATAAAGGATGCTGCTGCTACGGTATGGGCAGCAGTCAAAGCGGTTGAATAACAAGACACTAGAACTCTGGCTTGGGGTTTGGATAGAGGTGATAGAGAAAAGCAACAAGGTGACACTGTTTGTGTGAGAAGCATTTGTCATTTGCTGATGCATTTGACACTTCACAAGTTTTCTTGCTCATATATCCAGAAACTCCACCCAAGTTTCGCGACAAGTTTCAATGGTTGGTCTAGCATGGCTAATGCACTTGTGTACTACCTGTCACCAATTCTTTCTTTTTATGCATGAATGAAATAAAATAAAATTTTATGTTTAAGCTCACGAACCTTCTTCGGAGTAATGATACCTCTTTACATAACTCACCTTCCTCAAGTTAGTAGGAGTTGACATCATTCACAGATGTTCAGTGTTATTTTCTAGCACATATGCAAAGTTGATTTCTCTTCTTCTGGCAAAAAAAGGGACAGCTGACATTTTTGGTAGGCATTTCTTTTAAGTTCGCTTGGGAAATCTTTAAGAAGAAAAACGTGCTGGCTATAGGTCTGTTCCTGTAGCGGATGTTAAAAAGTAACACATTGTTTGTAGTCTCACTATTGTCTCTAACGTACTGTGTTATGATGCTACTGTCACTATATTAAATAAAACAGGGACAAGAAAGTGCACAAAACCGGTGCTTTACCCATCTTATATGCGCTCATTTTTTGTTTACAAGCATGCACCAACTTGCACAGCAGAGCTTTTTGCCAAGACTAGAATTTTAAGGGCTACTGGAATTAGTGACTTTATGTACAACTGTTACGTAAATAACACTCTCTTATCACTGTGCCATGCAGAACTTTGCAAGAGTCAAGATGCAAGTGACAATGTCACTGAGCTCACTTGTTGGGACAAGCCAGACATTCAACGAGGAATTTCTGCGCAAGTCACTCAAGACTATCCTAGTCTATGCCGAAGAAGATGTGGAACTCCAGGAGACTACATTCCCAGAGCAGGTTGGTTGACTGTGCGAGAGCCTGGTGAAGGAGCTGTTCACCACTTCTCACGTCTTAGCGACCCTACACTGCTGCACATGAACGGCCACTGGATGTTGGCATCAGTGGACATCTGAAACTGTGGTGCCATTTAACATCCAATTGGTGAATGGCTGCCGTTGCCTCTAAGATTACAGTGCATACCTTTGCACCTTTTTCCGCTGTTGCTTGCACTCATATGACGTACAAGAGGCTTCACACAAGACAACAGGAACCAGCGCCAACACAAATTAAAACTTTGTATCGCAGTATAAGCCACAAGTAGCATATAAAGCAGTTGCAGTTGGAGCAGCTGGGAAACATAAAAGTATAATAAACCTGTTGTTGTCCTAGTGTAACCAGAGCACAGGACATGAGCTTTGATAATGAAGTACAGATTCACCAGAGCTAAGAGGATACATATTGACAGTCATCACTTATATATAGCAGTGTGGTAAGGAACAGGATCGAAAGCCAAAGACACAACATGGAGTGGTTTGTGCCATGTCTATATTCTTCTATCTTTGTATTAAGAATGAGGCAACACTGAGCAATGTCATGCCAACTTAATATGCAGAGATATTTCTATAGATGTGTGTCTGCTAGCTTAGGCTTTGACTAGAAACATTACTGGTGCAGTTTGCGGAGAACCAGCAGTCAAGTGATGAGTGCTCAATCATTCCTGTATGCTTCATCGCCTTAGTCTGGTGAAAAAAAAAAAATCAGCGGGTCCACTGTTATCAGTCACATCAGCTACATTTTATTGAAAAACTCAGGTTCGGGACCTGGTGTTCAATCTGCACATGATACTGTCGGACACGGTGAAGATGAAGGAGTTTCAGGAAGACCCCGAGATGCTGCTTGACCTTATGTACCGCATCGCGAAAGGCTACCAGAACTCGCCCGACCTCCGACTCACCTGGCTTGCAAACATGGCACAGAAGCACACTGAGGCATGTAGTTTGCTTTCTTTTCTTTTTATTTTAGCTAGCTATGAAAAGGTTTGTTCCTAAGGCACTAGGTACAGGTGAACCTTGTTATTGGCCGCGAGATAGAGCACTGTCACTGCCTGGCATACACTGGCTGAGTCATGCATAGTGTGGATGGCGTGCTGCATCGCCTGCTAGCTACTACGCATTTGCATGTGCGTGTATGGCGTGCGTATTCTCAAAATGCTGTTTCCTGTGGTTGTAGCGCCATCGTAAGTGCTGGTACACATTCTTTTGACGATGTGCAGTTACATTTGACCTTCCACTGCACTTTTCGTGCTGTGAAAAGATCAGTAACTGTACGTATTGAGCTTGCGATATGTGACCATTGCGCCCTCCTTTTGCCAAGATCATTTAAATTTTGTTGCTTTATTGTGTTTCGAGAACATCAGAAAAGGCATTTTGTATTGTTCCAAGCAAATGAATTGGTTGCAGCGAGGCATGAGTGCAGAAGTTTAGTGACGTTTTTCTGTGCTCTATTGGTGATTCTTCAATCTTTGTGATATCGCGAAACATGAAGTGACGTGAAGATCACTCAGCAATAGAAAAAAGTATATTAAAGTATCTTGCATACTCAAATTGTATCATGGGGTACACTTCATCTTAGGCTTATAATTGCGCGACTTTTGCTTAGTGGTTACATGAACAACCTTCTGTCGTCTGTCGGCAAACTTGAGGTTGGGAGCCCAATGATAACAAGAAAGACAATAGGACAAGTGGTTAGACAACAGAGCACTTATCCTGTCATCTTCCACGTCTCCATACTTATTTTTTTTTGTGCTGGATTTTTCTGTTCATGACTGTGACTAGTTCTTTCTGCTATATATACTGTCATGTTACTCATTGCTTGTTTTTATTTGTTGAAAATCACTGTGTTTATAAACAGTACACAGAAAACACTTTTGAGGCAGTGTTGTCTTCAAACACAAATGATGGTAACATGTGATTGTAAAGCTGCATTCAAATACAAGAATTTGTTGCAGTAAGCATTGTTAAATAGGATGAGTTGCTTACAGCAAGAAGTATATGAACATGTGGTAGTTGTAATATACTCTAAAATGCATGACATGTTAGTGAAAGAGTGTTACAGGGCTTCACACTAGCCTTAACCACAGAGTAGCGTTTAATCTCATCTTCATTTTTGTCCCACAGAGGGGTAACCACACTGAGGCAGCACACTGCCTCGTTCACTCAGCAGCTTTAGTAGCTGAGTACCTGCACATGCTGGAGTACAAGCCGCACCTGCCCATAGGATGTGTTTCCTTCGAGGTGCGTGGCAGCCTATTCTTCGCTCTTTCTTTGTCATGAATTGCCTTTCCTGCACACTTGCACTTTCATCACAGCTGCTCGTGGAAGAAAGGTCTTTGCCACGAGGTTCAGTGATTGGTTTTTAACCTCCCAAAGCTGCCGTAGCCTTCTATAAATACGCTGTAATAGAGGGCTTCAGTTTAGTTTCGGCCTCCAGGGCATTAACTTTATGTAATCAATGTAATAAAAAAGAAAGTTGATTTCAAAGCTTGATGGGACATGTTTGTGCTCCGAAGCACAGAATTTCATCACTGGTGACAAAACCCAGCTACAACAGTGCACTAAAAGGAACTCTGGAAAGGAAGGTTATGCGAGTGGAACTGATCAAGTATCATGGGTCTTGCATGTATTGATGCTCGTGCCATGACATGAGTGGCAAAGCAGCAGAATAATAGTTGCATGGACCAGAGGTGTTGCATGGTTCCTTCGGACAGTTTGCCAGTCATTGTGTGCATGCAACACATTATGCAACAGTTTTCGTAAGGAGTGGCTCATAAAGAGCTTAATGGGATGTGGGACAACTAGCTTCATTGAGGGTAACATTACCAGATTGATAAGATATGGAAGAAGAAGATGTATGAAGCTGCAAAGAGTGCTTGATACTTAAAACCTGCATAGCATATTGACCGCTAATAAAGACAAAGACAGGGGAAGATAACACAAAACAATGACACGAGCGGTAATATGATATGCACTAAACACCAACTAGGCCAAACTCAAGTTCTTCTGAAACATAATACCTCATTCCACTAATCATGCACTGTGAAATATAGACTCGGCCAGAAGTAAAATGCCATGTTAGTGAGAGGCACTCACTTGCATTGTCTGCTTGATTTCTGATCTTTCAGTGGCACAGCTGGTATTAATGAATGAATAAATGAATTAATAAAATTTTTATTTAGAGAGGGAATGGCTCTATAGCCTGAGTAGGGTATGGGGGTTGTTGGGTGAGGTTTATGAAGTAGTCTCGCTAAACTTGCTGAAGTCCAGTCAGGTCAGTCTGATAATGTTAGTCCTTGTGTCGAATTCCCATATTGACATCAGACAACGTTTCTGCATTTCCAGAAGGAGATTAGGCAGCGGGGAAATCCACTCTTCGTATCTGGTGTCCCACATATAAATAACCTGGTAGTTCGTGTAGTGTTGATCAATCACTTAGGGATGTCAACTACAGCAACTACAGTGATCGAGCCCCGTTTTAAGCTATAGTTCATCTCAAGTAATATTTTAGATAGAATCATTAACCTGACATTTACTTTGACCAGGAGCTGTTTTCCTGACTGTGAACATATGGCAGGGTGTCAGTTGACAATCTCCTGTCTTCATTTTCTGTTCTTTTGTTGTTTCCAGAATGTGTCTCAAAACATCCTGGAAGAGAGTGCAGTGTCTGACGACGTGTTGTCCCCAGACGAAGAAGGCATATGCACTGGGAAATACTTTACTGAGAATGGGCTTGTCGGTCTGCTGGAGCAGGCAGCCAACTCGTTTTCCTTGGTGAGTTTGCATAGTGTTCGTAGCGAGGGGAGCAATGTAAAAGGAAGTAGCGTGCTAAGGTAATGCCAGCTGTAGCATAGAAGTGAAGAATTAAAAAGGTAAGTTAAAAAGGTAAGTGCTGAAGGTACCTGAAGGCACCTTCTGCAGATCTGTGAACTATCAGAGTAGTGCAACAGTTCTAGTAATTGTTACTTTTACATTTTTACATATAATACAATGAGAGGTGTGCTGAGTCATCCACAGCATCTTGGTTGCAGAAAATTAATTGTATCGCCTCACAAGATTTTTGTCAGACATAATATATAGAGTTCGTTCTGTAGAGTGTCCTACAGCCTTCACAGTTACTGCTTTGTTTATTTCAGGCTGGTATGTACGAAGCAACAAACGAGGTGTACAAGATCCTGATACCCATTGCTGAGGCGCAACGAGACTACAAGAAGCTTGCCAACATTCATAACAAGCTTCATGAAGCTTTCACCAAAGTTGACCAGCAGGCAAGTGAAAAGCATGGTGACTGCTGTAGCTGTCATTGCTGCACAGCCTGCATTTCAACTACTTCCACTCTGAACGTGGGAAGTGTGTAACAGTGCATCATAGTAGAAACCCTACTTCAGTGTGTTGCGTGACTTCATGGCATTCCTATTTCATGCCTGATAAAATCAGTAGACAAAGGCAAATTGGCATTACTACAAATCCTACATTGCCTCTGTAAATATTTTTGCTAAATTTCTGGTACTTCGTTGATTGTTAAAGTTGGAGGGTTATCTTGTAGATAATGTTACGAGCTTAAGTGGTAATACTCATGAGTAAAATCTAATTTATTTTATGTGATCTGTTATTTGTTTTGTGTGGTATCTGTGATGTTTATGCGAGTTTTATGCATTGTTCTAGTGTACTGGTCGTAATCAAAAAGGACTCACCTGTCAAAAGCAGTTGAAAAGAATTTGGTAACCTTTTTGCTACATGAGATTCATGAGATGACATAGTTGAATAGTGAGGCCATTCTATGATTAGTTTGGAAGGTGTTTCACTGGCCCCTTTAAGATCAGCTTTTTTTAAAAGAAATCGAAGGTGGCCTTTATTTTAATATGATTTTCAAAGTTTTAATTTTTTGCCTGACTGCATGTATATGGGTGGGGCTGCACATTGGTGTGGATGCTCTTTACATTGAGTCAATATATTAGGAGTGCTCATAGGCTGCAAAGGGAGTCCATCTTTCTTTTTCTCAATTGAAGTGGCCCCTGTAGTGCATGTTGACAAATATTTTGGTACACATGACGTCAAAAAACCTGTACCACTAGATGTTGTTTGTTATAAGTGTATTCAACAAGCACACTTTGTGCGTGGCTAGATTTCTTACAGTGACACCATTACTGTTTGGCAAATTTGTGCCATTGTGGCTTCCTGTGCCAATACTTCACAAGGCAGTCGATGTCTGTTGCGAGCATGGCAAGCGGCACAAACTAATACACTGTGTACAAATCTGCTTCCTCCTAGTGAGTCCTGTGGTAGCCTTGTAAGCTTAGAGCCTTGGTAGGGTGCGTGAGCACTTTCCTTTATGCATCACCCAAGGCTGAAGTAGCATAGTCTACCGCAGCCACCACGGGGTGCCACAATGAGCCCTTTCGCCGCCGTAAGACTAAACTTTTGGCCGGGGTTTTCGCCCTCTTGGCTTCTCTGCTGTGTAGCTTCAAGCACTCTAGTGGAGGCAAAAGGAGAAAAAGCCGGGTATTGGTGCAATAAGTCCACTTTTAGTTGAAGGGTTTGAAGGATTTTTGCCACATGAGATTCATGAAACGACATCCTTAAGTAGTGAAGCCATTCTATGATTAGTTAAAGATGTGTTTCAGGGCCTCTTTAAACTAATTAACGTGAAAATAAATGGATGCCAACTAAAATGTATTGCATTGTCGTGTTTCTGGACCTATGGTACAAAGCATTTTGAAGCTGCTGGTATTGCGCAACTGTGATCCCTGTAATTGTGCCTATAAATCCAAAAGCTTAAGACTTCATGCATTTTTTCTCATCAGGCTGGCAAGAGAGTCTTTGGCACATATTTTCGTGTGGGGTTCTACGGTCCACGGTTTGGAGACTTGGATGGTGAGGAGTTCATCTACAAGGAACCCACTCTGACCAAACTGCCCGAAATTTCGCACAGACTAGAGGTAAATTTTGCAGTGGCCTCCGTTGTGACCTTGGTGCTTTTTTATGTGCATATTTCTTGTTCAATCATCTGATGATTTATGCCATGCTTTTGAAAAAATGGGAACAACAAAGGAAATGTGCAGGACAAGTACTTGTCCTGTGCACTTACTTTCCTGTTGACTTCATTTTTTTTTTTTTTTGTTAGGCACTGCACAAATCACAAGACGAATTTAATACATAGCAACTTTCTCAGTATTCAGTCCTGATAGTGTTTCTTAATGCTTATTACACTGATTCTCAATTATCTATCCCAGAACTTTTACTCGGAACGGTTTGGCTCCGACTATGTGGAGGTCATCAAGGATTCAAACATGGTGGATGTCTCAAGGCTTCATCCAGAAAAAGTATATATTCAGCTTCTTCTTTCATTTCTTTGCTTAGAGAAGTGGTCTGCTCATCATTTGCTGGTAATAATGACGTGTCACTGTGAACTGGGCTAAAGAGCTTCTAGGATGAGCACTTGGCAATGTTGCGTCTTTTTTACGTGCCTTCATTAGTTGATACTTGTGAACTTGGTAAGATTGTGGTGAATTCGTGCTTGATGCAAGGAGCCTATTTTTACTTTTACACAAAGATTACTCTGTCCTCTTTTTGTTCTTTACAGGCGTACATTCAGATAACCTATGTGGAGCCCTATTTTGACATGTATGAATTGCGAGAGCGGGTGACACACTTTGACAAGAACTACAACATCAGTAAGGGTTACTCTAGCACATTCCTGTGGCACTTCATGAAAGCTCTGGCGTTCTAACTTTTATGTGTGGCCTTGCGCTCCTCGTTTGGTTTTCTGTTTTCCAGGGCGCTTCGTCTATGCCACACCTTTCACAACTGACGGTCGAGCCCACGGTGACCTCCATGAGCAGTTCAAACGGAAAACTATTGTAACCACAGCAAATTCTTTTCCATATGTAAAAACGCGCATCCAGGTCATTGAGAGGACACAGGCAAGACTCTCAGCTTGTTCTTTCATGTTGTAGTATGTTGAAGCATTGCAGTATCTTAATTAAGGAAAGTTGATAAAGAAAAGTATGCATGTGTTGTTTTAATAATTGCATGTAGGTGCATGCCATAGTGCAGTGTTGTTAAAGATTTTACTTTCTGAGATAAAGTAGGAGATAGTGCACATCGTTATTACATTTCACATAGCATCTATTGTGGCAACCAGATTGCATTTGAAGTAGAATGTGGAACAAAACCCTTTCCTGAGTGGCCATCGTTACGTCCAATGCCTGCAGGCATTCTTGTCGCTGTATGCGGTATTGTTATGGGCTACGATTACATGTTGTAGTACATGTTACGATTACATGTTGTAGTACAAGCAAAAGGGGATGAAGGCAGAGTTCTAGAAGAAGCTAGATTAGAAGCAATGGGGCATGTAACTGCCTCTTGCTCCTGTATGAAGCACTTGCTGCATAATGTACCTCACTGCTGCATAAAGCATGAAGATTCTGGGTGCTTAGCTATTGAGTTATTTAAGTTGTCTAAGTTAACCAGGAACCCCCCACAAGATTATTGTGCATAGCCTGAGCTGTGAGTTGTTTGGAGTGCAGTCTCTCGCCCATGTCAAAGCTTTGTGAAGTTGGCACAGCTAACAGAAGCATTCCAAACCTGCCAACAAGAAACAAACAAGCATTTGCTGCCTAAGGATCACCATTCCACCATCACCATCAGCTTTGCTAGTCTTGTTATGTGGCACAGGGATCTCCCAACTGGGGTCAAGGTAGTTGGAAACTACCACACTGGGTGCGCGGCCTCTGGTCAACAACAGTGACGCAAGGCTTTGTGCACCTTCGTGTGCTGGGCTTATTAGTATCAGTGTCCGAAATATATTTCCCTAGGGTTGCTGTGCAAGGGATTCCATTAGGGAGCCCTTAAGATGATGATGGCTGTATTGTCGCACAGATTGTCCTTCGACCAATTGAAGTGGCCATTGAGGACATCCAGAAGAAGACGGCCGAACTATCGCGGGCGACGCGGCAGGAGCCAGCTGACCCCAAAATCCTGCAGATGGTGCTGCAGGGTTGCATGGGCACTACCGTCAACCAGGGGCCTCTCGAGGTGGCTCTTGTCTTCCTCGCTGACTTGCTCGACCCTTCACGTGTCCCCACACCACCACAGCACAAACTAAGACTCTGCTTCCGTGACTTCAGCCGCAAGTGGGTGGCCTTTTACTTTCTCCATTCATTACTCTCAGAGTGTCCTGATCAGTTACGGTATCAGATGAAGATGGGATGATGCAAAGGTTGGCCTGCTTTCCCTGAGCATCTTTTTCATGTAACATATTTTAACGTATTGGCACGTGGGACAGAAAGAACATTGTGGCCTCATGCAATTGATGTCTCTATTTATAGTAAAGTATTTTGCTGGGTTTCATGTCACATGAAAGTGCAAAGTACTGCCGAAATTAATCAGTTTAATATGTTCAGACTCTGGAAACAACTTTGAAAGGGAGCCTCGAAACATTTGCTTCCCCACTGAAAAAGGTGAAATTGTACCAGTATTACCTGTCATTTTCTCTGTACTGCCAGCGCCTTGCTAATTTAAATATAACAGTGAACCATGACATGAAATCCTAAAGCAGGGAAATTGCCATCACCATCTGAAAATAACTGCAACTTGAAACAAAGCACTGAATTTAACTTATCAGCAATATGCTGTGACATACATTATTGGTAATGGGGCAAAATTAGCGACGGGTGCACCTCGTCGTGACAAGTGTATCATTGCTGCAGTGCAGTAGAGGGAGAATAGATTTTCACATCTGCAGACATTATGGGTTGAAATGTCGGTTTTCTGTATCAATATTTTGCTTTATTGATCCATTCTTGGGCTGCCTCACTGATTCTTTTTTCCATGATTAATGGTCTTTCAAACACAATAGCACTTATTGAATTCATGGTGCATTTTCTGTTTTAAAACTAGAGGGAAGTTGCAAGAATTTTGTGAGGACATTGTGAATTTTGTTGATAACTCGGTGAGAATGCATCTGGCCTTGAGTCTGCTAGATAACTAGGTTAGAATAAGCCTTCAATCTTTATACTGGTGTCACAGCGCTGGAATAAGTTTACTGAGTCAGTGATTACCTCTAACATGATTTTTCCAGGAAACTGAGCATGGTGGAGTAATTATGCTTATTTGTACACTCTACATTTTTAGGTGCTTTGAGGCATTGCGTAAGAACAAGACCCTCATTGGACCTGACCAGCGGGACTACCAGAAGGAATTGGAGCGCAACTACAATCGTTTCAGCGAACGGCTGCAACCCATGATACGGAACAACAGTGCCTCTCCATTTTGGTATGCAAGATTCATTCTTTAGTCATCACTCTCCATCACTTTCACATCTTTCTTCCATGGTAGTTTAGTCTATGCTTGTAGTGAAGTATATGTATATATGCTAAGTACTGCAACGTTGTGATTGTACCATTAGCTTCATTTCAATAATATTAGTGGCTATGTTGACTTTACACTGATGTTTTAGTTTGTTCTATTTACACTGGCCCCTTCAAATCAGAACGTAATTACTTCCTTCTTTGTTGTTTTTTCGAGGGGTGTGCGGATATCAAAATTTTCTAATACAAATCGAATATGAATGCTTAGCATCTAATATTGAACTGAATATCGAATAATGATGTGCACATGCATTTATTAGTAAGTTTGGTTTATTGTAACATGGAACATTGCAGTTACATTGTCATTGGTAATAAAATTTAACTAGTAAGCCGTTATATTAAAAGATCGTGCATTCGGCTCATCTTAGCTTTGGAAAATTGAGTAATTTCCGCTAGTTGTCTGTTCTCGTCAACCTGTACCTTGTTACACCGCATCAATTTCCAGTAAGCTCAGAGGCATCTGACCCTGTACCAGTTGTCACTCATCGCATGTGCTGCCAAACAGTAAGCTCAGGATCGGGGATGGTCAGGATTTCGGGTGGAACCTGCAAAAGAGTGCACCCTCGCCGTTTGCAAACCCGTGCCCCTTGCTACTGAGGCTGGCTTTCCTGCAATGCTTGTATGTCCAGTGGCTAAGCGTGTTTTACAGACAAAAATTTCGAAAGAAAACGCAAAATTCAGCACAAAATCACACTTCTTTAGATTAGATAGAAATAAACACTAAGAACCATGTTTGCTCCCGCACAGCCAGCAATATATTCGATTTGTTTCAAATATTTGTATCCACTTGAATATTTGAAAATTGTCGAATACCTAGTTTTCGAGTCAAATACGAATAATAAAAATATAATATTCAATAATATTCGAAATTTTCAAATATTTGCGCACCTCTAACTTTTTCTTCTCACATGCCCATCTTTAAATGTATCTTTTTGTATTCCATGTGCACTTAAGCACGAAATATCTTTATAACTATTCCTTCTGTCTTTTTCATTTTTGTTCAAGCTTTATGTCTGTGCACACTTTGGCAATGACATGCATTTTTTTTTTCGGTGCTTATGGGGGAACATACAAAACTGCAGCATACTTGCTGAGTCTAGTTCTAGAAGCGTGAAATTTTTTTATGAACTGAACAATTTGTTGTTTTTCCAGGGCAAAAGGAAACTTACTGCGGCAACCATTGCAAGAGCCCTGATGTGCCGCAGGTGATGTTGTAAACAAGTAACATATAACAGTGATGTCGGCCTAGGTTTTAGTTTAGCCATTGAGAGCATTTTGCCAAAGCCATTCAGGAACCAATAGCGCAGCATTTTTTAAATAGCTCCAACCACAATCCATTTTCAAAGCAACTGATTGTGTGAAATTTGAGTGCTTCTCATGTGCCTACTTTGTTGAGCATGTAAGGATGTGCAGTGAGGTGTGTGCCTTGTGAAATGTTTCATTTGTGCATCTATGCAGTTCAAGTTTCATTACTACCATTGTGCAGTATTTCCTGTGATCTCTTAAGTAACCAAACAAAGTCGTATGGAATACATACGCTTTAATTTCAGTGAACATAAGTGCTCGCACAATGGTTCTTTCATTTGCATAGAGGCGATCATGCTGAGCCGTACGGTTTCGTTTGTTTACAAGTTTGCTTTAATGCTCATTTTTAGTTTATAGCAGTAATTGTCCTTAATTTTGCATTTCACATTCTTTAGCTTTGTTTGGGACCACTGGGTGTACTACTTAAAGAAATCAAGTGAGCACAAGTTCCAAGCACTGCCATAGCCAGTTTTGCATTGCTTCAGAAATACAAATGCTGTTAAAACACATCTGTATTCTGCATTGACTCCAGGTACTGTGCTTTGACTGTTCCATCTCCTGGTGCTAAGAGCCGGTCAAATGGCCAAGCCATTCTCAATATATTGTGTTATACTGCCATTCTTGACTCAAAGCAGTGGAAGCATGCATGAATGGATAGTCAATGCAATTTTACTGAGAAGCACACTGGAGAGCTCAGTATTGTGTAACACGCTTTAACGTTCACGCATTTATTTCTGCTTGGGTTGAAGTTGTTTAACTTTAGCACTTAGGAGAATAATGTGTTCATATTTAACTGACTCAGGCTTTCATTTTATCTTCAGACGTATTGTACACTTATAGTTCTGTTTTGAAAGCGTTCATTTCACTGTGTTAATGGATTTTATTGCAGTGTAATAAAGAAAGTAAAAGAAAATAATGTCTTTCGTGCTCTTCACCAATGAATAAGCTGAACACCTGGCAAAAGGAGGGAAAGGACTGTTGTAACTACTGGAAGACCTCCTTGTTGGCTCTGTATGGCATCTGGCCCCACAGAGTCACATAGTACCTCTCGTATTCAAGCCAGGTGCTGTTTTAGAGAGCACACTTTCATCTTGCTGATTTCGTCAGTAACTTAAAGCAACAACCATTGCACCTTTCAGTGCCGTCGGTGCACATTTCAATTTAATGTTCCAATTCAGTGGACATGCTGAAGATGGTGAGTTGTGCAGATTGCATCATCAAATGTACAGTTCGCATCAAATGTTTACAGATTGTGTGATCTGAGAACACATTAAATTTCGGAGCTGCTTGTAACCATGGCCAATAAGACTGTACAACACTATGTTGTTAGCTTAAACTAGTACAGGGTGGAAATATGAGTACCAGGCCGCCAAAATATTCAGCTGTTTCTCCGATTGTGTGGTTTGTACACTTTTAGCACCGACTGTACTAGGAGGGGTAAGATGCAACATAAATAACATTAACACAACAATATCAGTCGTTGCAGCATCTGCAAAGTGTTGTCTTCATCCATGTCACTGCTTCTTTGTTTGCTCAAATTGCTATTCAGCAAAGGAGCGAAGATACTCATACATGCGCTGCACTTACAACTAATGAGCTGGTATTTCTTATTGTTTAAGTCGTAAAATGTTCAGGCATTCTTGTTTCTTCATTGTGCAGGAGCCATTCTGAAATAACACGCTGAAGCGTACAGACGGCGGCTCTAATTTAATAGAATGCTTTGTCATATCTGGGGGAAAAAAAATCCCAAAGCCCCTCTCTGCAAAAGCTGATGACAGGCTACTGCCATCACTGGAAACAAACATTGCTGCAGTATATTGTAGCTGGGTAGGGCTGCGGTCGCATGTGGACTGTGTATGTCCTAGCCATGCGAGTTAACTATCTCCCATACCTGGCTCAATACTTAAGACCATGGATGTATTTGAGTTCATGGGAAGGTGGGACCGAGTGGTAAAATTAAGCAAGCAGCTAAGTGAGATCTGTGCAAAGCGTATCGAATGGAAGCCATATCGAATGGCTTAGAATTAATAAATTTGGTGCGGTGTTAGTAGTAGTAGTAGTAGTAGTAGTAGTAGTAGTAGTAGTAGTAGTAGTAGTAGTAGTAGTAGTAAAAGACTTTATTGGGGTCCTGAGGAGCTAAGCGGGGGCCTGCAGGTCCCTACCCAGCCTTTGGCTTGTCCCATGTCGCAACAGAGAGGCCATCCCTCTCCGCTCGTTCACGGGCCCTCTGGACAGCCAGGAGCTGGACGTCCTGTCTCGGGTCTGTGATGGCCTTCATCCAGTCTTCTTCTTTGTTAAAATCCTGTAACACAGGACACTGCCAGAGCGTGTTATTTAATGAGCTAAAATCAGTGCCACAATCTGGGCAGAGTGGGTCAATCTCCGGGTGGAGCATGTTCAGAAAGCCCCTGGAGGGGTAGGACCCCGTCTGGAGCATGCGGAGCGTGCTAGCTTGTGGCCTGTTGAGCTTATGATGGGGGAAAGGAAAACTCTGCCTATTCCCTCTGTAATGAGAGGTGATTTCATGAAAAATAACTAGTGGATCACTGTCGACGAGCTCTCCCGAACTCGCCCGAGACACCATCCCATTTTTGGTGTTAAGTATTGTGCGCTGTGTTAAGTATCATATCTTGTACTCTTTAAAGGTGAAATGTGTATGTGAGAGGTCTGGCTTCTTTAGGGAGAATATGCGAAGTCATTTTTTTTTTACTGTAACACTGAATGTAAAGGTAATGCAACATTGTTTGGAGTTCACAAAGCGCTACCAGGTTCACTAATGTGTTTGTATGTGTGAAGTGAGTACAGTGAACTCGAATTAAAGCTTGAGTATGTGTGTGTGACGACACCAGCAAGGACAATGATGATAGTAACAGTGATTGCGTGATTTCTACAAATGATTGAATTCATGTGAACGAGCGGCATGGAGGATCAAGATGGGTAAGAAATGCAGAAACTAAATTCTCACTGAGAGCAGCATGTAATATCACTTGGAGGACACAAACGGGTGACTTGACAGCGGTACTGCAGCACAACCTGAAGCTCGTGTCCTTTTATAGCCATTCGGACGAGTGGCATGGTCGGTCTCGTCACAAAGGCGGGAGTGTCGGGAGGCAAACAGGAAAATACCGGCATGAGTATCACTTCCAATGCCTGTGGAATTTTCAGTGTATTGCTATCCATTTTCCGCAGTTCTTTACATGCAGTGTGCGCATTTTCGAGTCTCGTGATTGCGTTTAATAACACGTAAGCATTTGATCGCCCCATACATTTATTGCATCTGTCTTACGACACTATGCAATGCTGTAGCAAATTTCACTGAGTATTCCACTGTTAGAAGAGAAAATGTTTGCTTAAGAAACGATTGTGTGTTGACGGTTCCTGTGTTGTCATCTGTGACGACAGATTTATGACGTGGCGATTCTAAACAAAGATAAACAAGCTCGAAACTTGGTACCAGGATGCATCACTGTTGTTGCAGTCCGCACCTTGGTACCGCTCTGTTCCGCCCCACTACAAGTACAAACGAGCAACCACAGATTTCACAAATAATTGTGAATTTAGTGATGAATTTAGGGCCAAAAGAACGATCACAGAGTGCAGAGGACATAAAGACAGGACGAGTGCTTACTTTCAACTTTTTATTTTTGCAGATAGAAGGACAGTAGGCATATAAAAAGTGAACTAACAAACACTTTCCAGATAACGCATTACTGAATCAAACAAGTTTACTGATGTGTCACAATTCTTGCTAGTCTTTTTGTTAGGACGCTTCCAAGTTTTCGCGAGCTACTTTGTTCCTAGAATCCATACCTATGCAAAGTAGTGCTCACATCCATGCACGCTGTCCTTATTCTTGACATTAAGTCCAAATTCCCTCCCCCTGTCTTTATGTCCTCCCTTCATTGTGATTGTGCTTTTGGAGCTAAATTCATTGTTATTTAGCATGCACCAACCAGCCCAGCAGCAAGTACTACGCACATTTCGAATTTCTTCGAGCAGATTTTCTGCCTATACAACCTTTACTTCGTGGCGAGCTGGACCGCTCTTCTGAAAGATTTACAAGACAGCAGTCGCATATATAAAAGCAACACACCAGATCAATTGGCGCAGGCAAATTTTGGGACGCTGCAACGCCACATCCCCTTGGGAAGACGACGACCAGTGGTGTGATGCGGATTTGAGTCGCTCGATAGTTTTCTCCCTGTTTCTTCCGCAATGTTGACGTGTCCAGAGAGGCACTTGTTCCAACTACCGCTCCTAAACTGGGCCAACCACAAACATGGCAATGTGTTTTATTAAGTGACAGAGCTAAGACAATGCATAACAAATAAGTTATAACGTGCGGGCGAAACAAGCGCCCTCTGACGAGGCTTGCGAACGGCAGCGAGCAGACATCTTCTGGAGGAGGCCACAGGGTGGCGGGCCGCACAGCAGCCCGGCGAGCGCGAAGTTTTCTAGAGTGCCACTGCAGGGTTCACCTGCAAAGGAAGCACGAAGCATACGTGAGCAGGTCGTTTAGAAAGCGGGCATTTCTCATGTATAATTCTCTCCCTAATCTGCGTATACATCTACCAGTCATTGCTTATTTATAGTGGAGCTGTATAATTGTGTAGATTTCATCTTATCCTCCACGTTTCTGAACTGATACATTTGTTACATTATTTGTACACAAATTTGTGCAAAAGCTCGAAAATTTGGCAAGAGCCATCGGAGGATGATTGTCTAAGCAATGGCTTGTGGTGTAAACATGTTAAGATGTCCATAGGTACCACAAAAACAACATACAGCAGAACTTCGTTGGGATCAAGAAAAATGTTCACTATATCGGTAAGTTCACTGTTGCCATAGTTCACCGTTGTACGTTTCTGTAATCACGATACACTTTTTCTGAGCACAGTATAGTTGATTCTGGTTCAGAAGAGCCCAAGTCTCCCGTTAACCTAAACACAGACTTTTAACGTATAGATGCTGCCACCGTTTCTCTGATAGGGAAGCATGACGCCCACACTAATAAGAACTCAAGGAGGCGGCCAGTGCATGCACCAGTTGTAGTTGCTGAAACGGTGTACTGAAGCCATGGTGTGTGTGGTCATTATTTACTGTATCGCCAACAGGATAAGTCGCAGTTTATCATTCATGTATATATGTTTTTTTGGCACAACCATTCAAGTCGTTTCGGAGATAGTAAACAAATGTAATATTTTGCTTTTCTGGATCCATTCACTTTAGCCATCTTCACTATGTCGGTAACACTGACGAGTACGATACTCCATAATGTGAAATATGAGCGCAGTTTAGGTGTTTTGAATTCGCGATATATCGAGGCAAAGAATTTGAATCTGAGCGGTAGGGTCTGTGGTGGCCGTGCTGAGCCTCTGCTCGTGCAGCTCGCGCACACTGTGGCGCCATCTTGTAGCGGGTCGCCGCCGTGAAGCACGTCTCGTTTGGTACTCTGCTTCCTCACCTTTTCGCCGTACTCATCCTTCGTTCCGACGCTCAACGCAGGAACAGGCACCTAAAAGCTGTGCTCTAATATAAATATAGATGCCTATGGAAGTGTAATCAGGACCAGTGTTTCTCGTCGCTAGAGCCGTTAGTTCACAACATAAAGGTACACTGTAACGAGCTTCTATTCCGCCGCGACCTCGGGCGTGGCCTTCTCTCGCACGCGCGCCTCCTCACTTTGGTGGAGCTTGACTTCAACCAGCTTTTCAACGCTTGCGTTAACTAATCCCGGCACTGTTATGCGCCCGGCTGTTTTCCACCGCCTGTTCTTTGTTTCCTCTCCGATAGAAATTGAGACAGGTCCAAGCGGTGGAAGCAGACATGGACATACTAAAATTCCCTGGTCTATCTCCCACCGCTCACTCGCACGTGCACTGTGTGCAGCTTCCTCGCAGCACGCCCTCAGCTCTGCCTATTCAGCTGCACTGTACCTCGTTCTCCCCTCGAGACGGCACCAACGGCACCACATGTGATGGATGCGATTATCAATGCGATTTAAAGTCCCTTGATAATTTGAAAGTAGCGACACTCTTTGAACTCTGCCACCGTCGCGGGAACTCCTCGCCCCTTGCGCGTTCCCCCGCGGCAACCAGTTTTGCCCCCGTTTTTTTTGCACGATGATTGGTCCCCCTGCCGTTGCCCTTGGAAACGCGCGGATCTTGAGTTTTGCTTGTGTTTTTCTTTTTCGTTCGCGCCATTTTCCTCCTGAGCACGGCTGGCTCAGCGCTATAGCTCAGCGTAGCGAACGTTGTGCGCTGTGTTTCCTGCTCTTTGTGCTAGAGCTATGCCAGGCTGTTGCGCATATAACTGCAGCGAGAAGCCTTAAGATGGTTATGCCGTTTTTATGATACCACAAGGAAAGCATGACGGCTTGCGCAGGAAGCAGGGGCTGCATGACATTGGCCGAAAGAACTTTGTTCCGACAAAGAACAGCGTTGTTTGCGAGCTGAGGCGTCTTTCTTATAGCTCGTAGCAAAGCATCCCGTAATGCTGCATTTTTTTTTTTTTCATTCTTCCGGCCTGCTCACCAGCGTTTTTGTTGCGGTTGTCCTCAGTATGCTCAATATTCTGGGGCGGCTCCATCACCTCGCACTTCGCTAACTGTTGTTATTCAGTCAGAAGTGCAGCATTATAGATTTTGCCTTGCAATTTTAGATTTGTGGCAAGTATACCCGTGGTATTGCAGGTGATGAGCGTTAGCTAGTCAACATTTAGTTTTTTTTTTTTTAAGTTTTAAGGCGAAAGCCTTTAGATCTCTATGTTTCAAGGTCGCGTTGTAAACTGGAAGTATCGCGTGACCCAAGGAAGGCCAGAGGTGACCCAAAGCATGTCCATCCCTGTATAATGATTACCCAAGTTAATTAATCATTAGTGATTGACATAAGGTGGATTAGAGAGGATTAAGGTTGATTATAGAGTGTTAAGGGAGATTAAGGTGGATTAGGGTGTATTAAGGATTAAGATGCATGAATAGAGATTAAGGTAGGTGGAGGAGGATTAAGGTGAAGAGTTGATGAAAGGGTATTAAGGCCAATAGGGTGCATGAACAAGGATTAAGGTAGATAAAGATTAAGGTCGATTAAGGTGAATTAGGGTTGATAAAGGAGGATTAAGACCAATTAGGGTAGATTAAGGTGGATTAGGGACCATGGAGCTGGATTAGGTTTGATAGAGGTGGATTAGGGTGTATTAAGGTAAATTGGGACTATTACGCAGGATTAAGTTGGATAAAGGGGCATGAATAAGGATTAAGGTGTATGAAGGAGGATTATGATGGATTAGGGTTGATAAAGGAGGAGTAAGACCGTATAGGGTAGGCTAAGATGCATTAGGGGCGATGTAGGTGGATTAGGTTGTATTAGGGTGGACTAAGGTGAATTAGGGTTCATTGAGTATTGAGACCGATTAGTCTACCATAATCCTCCTAATCCACATTCATCGACCTTAATCCTCCATTCACATTAATCCACCAAAGTCCTTAATGCTCCCTAATCGACCTTAATCTACTCTAACCCTCCTTAATGCACTTTAATCCTCCTTAATCAACCCTAATCCACTGTAATCGTCCTTAATTCACGTTAATCCACATTCATCTACCTTAGCCCACCCTAATCCTCCTCCATTCACTTTAATTCGCCCTAGCCCACCATAATCCTGCTTAATGCACCCTTATCCTTCGTGCACTTTAATCCACTATAATCGTCCTCAACGCACCTTCATCCACCCTAATTCACCTTCATCGACCTTAATCCAACCTAGTCCTCCTCTATGCACCTTAATCCACCTTCATCGACATTAATCCACCTTAATATACCGGAATTCATCTTAATCCAATCACTAATCAATCATTACTTTGCTAATCATAAATCATCTCTTATACGCGGCTGCGCATGCTTTGGTTCGTTTCCCGCCTTCCTTGGGTCACGTGATATTTGCTTAATAAGCCACACACAAAAGAATGTGTCACGAGCAATACTAGATCAGACGCACGAAGTAAAGCATCTGATCATGTGGCAGAGAAATTGTCTGGAGTATAGAACTCGCCTCAAAGCTCCCTTTACCCGCCGTGGTTCCTCAGTGGCTATGATGTTGGGCTGCTGAGCACGAGGTCGCGGGATCGAATCCCTGCCACGGCGGCCGCATTTCGATGGGGGCGAAATGCAAAAACACCCGCATACTTAGATTTAGGTGCACGTTAAAGAACCCCAGGTGGTCGAAATTTCCAGAGTCCTCCACTACGGCGTGCCTCATAATCAGAAAGTGGTTTTGGCACGTAAAACCCCATACTTTTTAATAAAGCTCCCTTTACATCGGTATACCCCGTTCATACGGCTTTAAGAAAAAGCCAACCTCCTCATAAACGTTGCCTCCGGCATTATCGATGATGTTATTAGCATTTCTCAAAATTTTCAACCCCACTGGGGCGCGCAACTGGCCCAAAATAACACGCCTCCATAGAATCCTGCGGCCCGTCCGCGGGAGCCCAGGAGGAAAAGCGCGCCGTGCGCAGCCGGCGGGCGAGGAGAATCGAGGAGGGAAGCGCCGTGAGGAGGAGAGTGTCGCTACTTTCAAATTATCAAGGGATTTTAATGCGATTCAGCTCGGAGCTCCCCCTATATAGCTCCACTACAGAGCAATTCGTGCACCTTCGTCTACGGGTCATGGAGTAAAAATGAATCGGTAAACAACATTAGAATGAAGGTTCAACGTCGATCGACGGCTGACGTCTGGTAGCGCGGAGTGCAATGTTTTACCGTTGCACCATTACAAGGCATGGTGAACAAACAGCGCCTGCACATGCCTTGCACACGTGTACGGTTTATCGAAATTCACCACTGAATGTTCTTTTTTGCTACGTTTGTTTCCGCTCGTACGGTATATATTTATCGATGCGTGCGAAAGTAAAATCTATAGTTGAAAGTGAAGCGCTGTGCCTGTGTATCTGTTTATTCCTACGTCCTCGTACCGTCGCGCTTATACACTCTACCATGGAAACAGCGCAAACACGTCCCGGGACAACTACTAAGAGTCGCAGCGCACAACTGCACAAACAATCTTGTCCACACCTGTACAGCAACGGACGTCTTGTGAACGTCACGAGAAGCCGGGCAGTAGCCGTGGTGACGAAGCGGCGATCGTTCGAGGCAGTGATGTGGCGCCTTCTGCCGGCGGTGGCGCGCACTTCCTGAGACGTGTTGGACGGGGCGGCGGGCAGCGGCCGTCGGGGACTAGCGAGAATAAAGATGATGGCGCCAGTGGCTCCACGCACACCACCAGGCGGCTCTGCAGGACGCCGCGCACGCAGGCACCCCATGGTTCCACGTGCCACCTGCGGGGTATTTCGATCTTGCAGTGCATGCCACAACGACCTTAGCGGTTTTATGCTTTGCGTAAGCGTAACCGGCAGCGCTGGCAAAGCTACGCAATTGGCGCTGTCGTTGAGCATATGTCGCTCTGCGTGTTCCGTCGTCGAAACACGCCATAGGCGATTCTGAAACCTTACGCGACTGTAATATCGCGATTGTTTCGTTTTGCAGTTCTGTTCTGTTTGAGGTTTCATAAGCGACATCATACATCGTGAAAATTTAGCCTTTTCTACGGTTAGCTTAACTTTCACGACGCTCTTGTTCAAGCTAAGGTATACCACGACTTCGACAAAGCGTTCCAGTCATATAAAGACAAGATGGCGACCGTCCTAGCTTATTTTCATCACAGCCTGTTCCGATCTCAGTTGCCCACAACAGCGCACGCGAGTGCGTTACTATAACCCCCTCACCCCTTCTTTTATGAACAATTTCTAGTTCTATGTTTTATTTCCTCAACTCCCTGCACATTATAATGAAAACCAATCTCCCTTCGAAAACGCGTGAAATGCTTCGAATATAAAAAAATGGTGTAGCTGATAATAGTTGACTTATGGCAGTGCGTTCATCTTGAGGCATGTATGTAGTCTACACACGTCGTCATAATGGCTGCTGCTTTCATATTTAACTGGTGTGTGTATTCCCAACTGGGGAGGCCGAATTCGGGAGCGGAATGCAAAAGCGCACGTGTACCCACCCCGGCGGTCAAAATCCGGAGAGCTCCATTATATGGCGCCTAGTCTTTGATACAGTCTAGGCGTTGCCTCGAGACGCTGAACCCCGTCAGCAAACCCCACCATGCCTTGCTTACTGCATGCCATCTCTGTTCGATATTACGCTTCTCACGTGCGCCTTGTCTTGAGGTGTGCTAAGTGTTTATCGCGCCTATGCGGATGTGATCAGAGTGCATTGAACTATACGGAACATCGAAGGCAGCATATGCGTGTGAATCGTAGTCGAGAAAAGCGGCTGTGATTCAACTAACCTTCCTGTGCAGGGCTCCGTGTTGCAAGCGAGCGGGCCCGTCTTGAGCGCGGGTCTCCGACCCTGGTCGCAGCGGCTGTCATTCGGGTGCGTTCTCGACGCACCGCACTGGATCGTCACGTTGTGTGTGCCTGCACAACGAAACAATGCGCACGGCGCCGTTACAAAGTAGTTCGGCTCGGGCACGTGTTAATACTCCTCCGAATGAAAGCATGATCCCGAGAATTATATTTGCGGGAAAATGTTTTCAATACACAGGAAACGAAATTCTGATGTCTCCCATTTACACCTTAGTTCCCTCATGGTTTCATTGGCTCAAATGACTGTCCGGTGGTTATATATTTGCATGGGCCATATATATGAGCATAACCGAAGAATTAAGGGGGAATATTTAAACGCGAAGTTTATCACTTCGCGACAATAAACCTAGAGAGAGACAAACCTTCATTGCGGTTTTAGGAGGTTATCAGAGACCCTCAGTCCTGGGACTCGCTTGCTGCGTTCGCCACAAAAACAGGTTTCGCGGGTGCATAAACTGCAACTTATGAAAGGTTTGGTCCGGAGAGAATAAACTCGTGTTAATATGTAGTGCCTAAAACTCTTATTGCGGTTACGTCATTAAAATATATTAATATAGTGGACTGTGCAGAGACATGCGTATATGATATGCCAGTACTGCCTGCTCTAGATGTAATTTACACCTGCTGTGTAGTTTACACAATTTTGATATCCGTCCATTGCGGACAGCCACAATTAAGTCAGATTACTCGCATGAGGCCTCGAAACATCGTGCTTGCTTGAATTTCACAGTTTGGTGAGCTCCAGCCGTTTCAATCACTGCAATGTATTCATTCTCTTCACCAAACGATAAAATCGGCCACTCTTCTGACCCTGACTACACGCATTCTTTTCGGGAACTTTCGTTAGCCTTTTGATAATACACCTGATACACGCAGCTTCTAAAAGTGAGCCGCTTCCATCGTGTACTCATACCTCCGCCACAGGGCAATGAGCAGTCGGACATGTGCACGTTCCACCAGTGCGAAACCTCCGAGGTCCGATTCGTGTCCGAAAGCGTTAGCGCCGCCTGGCGCTCGGCGCCCCACCGGACGTCGCCTTCCTCGACGGCTGCATTCCTTGCCTTGTTTCCTAGCGTGGGCGCGTGGCGCTTGATCCTGCGCCGTCGACGCTTCCTTTGCAGGGCACGGGGCGTCACACTCTCTGCGTGGTTAACAAGAGACGCTGATACGTCGCCGCACATATTGGTCTAAAAAACATTAAAGAAGCGCAGAAAAGAAAAACGCGCACTATATAGTCCGTCACTTGCTGTTCCCGTGTTTCGCTCTGTTGTGTCGTCTTCACCATAAAGTAATTTACACCCTTACAAGTGAAAAAAGGGTGTAAATGTGTCTATAACTCGCACCCTTATGGTGTGCTTTATGTAACAGACAGCCTAAAGGTGTGAGTTATAAACACATTTACACCCTTTTTCACTTTTAAGGATGTAAATTATTTTACAGTGTTGGGCACAGGAATCCGTGTCAAATAAGAAGCTATCGTGACTTCCCGCTGCGTGAATCACGCGCACGGACATTTCACCGAAAGGTGAAATGGCTATTCCGCCACTGCTAATGTTCCCTGACTGAAAAAAAAAAAAAAAAAAAAAAAAGACCTGCTCTGACTGATCTGGTGCTGCGTCCTCTATAGGTCACTTTCTGTGACGCTTTCACGTGACGTTGCCATGCCTCACTGAAGCGACGTCCACGCATTCTGTCCCCGGGCTGAGCCAATCAAACTGCACTGAGAATGATACCCCGAAAGGTGATTGAGCGAGAAAGAGGCGTGTGTGTATGTATGTGATATATATGTATATATATATGTATGTGTATATAATGTGTGTATATATGTGTGCATATGTATTTTACTTTCTTTCTTCTTAGGTATTTTTGTAGTTTCACCTTTCGTTGACTAAGTCGAAGCCTTGTTTTTGTTTAATACGTAGATATGCTGCTTTTCTGTTCATTTATGCCCTGTCTCCTTAAACCTTTATTCCTAAATTTTTCATGTTGCCATTGTTGTATGTATTATTAATTCTAGTCATCATGCACAGGAGGTCCCATTTCAGTTTCTAACTACGGGACCTCCTTCTGTATATACTTATGTTGTAATTATCCTCATTTTGTCATGAATAAAACTGATTCTGATTCTGAGGCAGTTCGCTGGGTCCGTGTAGCGGCTGATAGAAATCAACGATCTCACCTTCATCGAGGGGCGTTCCTTCTTCCGTAAATTTCTGGGACGAAGAGATAAAGAAGTGGAAAATCAGGTCACGTTGATGCGGGGGCACCGCGGGAACGGCATCCATTTGCATGCGTACTGCTACGTGCGTGCACATATCGAGCATGTACGTGTATACCTGGCATCGTCCAGAGACGCAGAAGGCCCTTCCCTGTCCACCGCTGCAGTCGGTGCCGAAAGGGAAGCGTCCTTCCTCGAACACGTCCATCTGGTAGTGAGTGTCCTTCCACACACGGTCCTGGCATGCCACCACACACGACACGTGCGGGTTGCCTGCAACCACGGGTCCGGATGCGCACCACTTTAGTATCCGTGTATGGGCGTCGCCATTTCGTGCACTTTCTTTCGGGGACAGCCGACCTCTCTGGCAGAACAGCCCACTTATAGTGAGCAGTTTGTTTGTTGATTGTTCTCGTACCAATCCTACGCGTAATACATGCCAAACTGCTTCCAGCTTAGGCCGAATATACATATACCATGTGTCTCTTACCGGTTTGCAGCGGCAGCTGCCTTCCTCGTCCGCTGAGTAGGCTGGAGTATTTCCGCCGGTACTTCTCGCACACCTTGGTCGCGTACTGGTCTGCTGTCACCATACCCCGACACTGCACGGATTAGGGCACAGAAGTCACGGATTAGATCTTCGCATAACACAGCCGAATTTTAACATATATACGTTTTAACCGGCCTCTTCGATTCTCCGACACAATATCATTAGTACAACTGCGAACATCGGTCGCGATTCGCAAGGCCATTTGTACATAAGAACGGTTCGTAACAACGAGAAGCAGCCTGTTGTGGCCGCAAGCGAGGTAGTGCGGAGAAGATGCTAGTTAACGAAATTAACATGCAGAATTTACGAATAGTTTTCTGTAACTGGCTTCTGAAACGCTCCAGCCCCACTGAACATGTCTCGACTGCAGCATCTGGGGCGTTTTCAGCGCCCACTGGCGAACATCGTTGCCTTGGTAACCTGGTGCTAAGGGTGCTTCGAGGCCTGCTCCTGGCTATTTAATGCCGAACCTTCTTTGCAGTGAAACTCAGCCTTTTGGGACGCTTTTGAGCTCGCGCCCTAGATGTAGCACTTTTTTGACAACAATCAACGGTAACTGCTAACGCCGAGTTCATGACCTCCTAGATCATTATATAGTGATCTCGGAGGTCGTGCCAGACCGCGTCGCCAAGCGCTATGGTCCCAATAATCTTGCAGAAGTTTGCCGCAGTGTTCTACACGCATTTAAGCACGTAATCGCGTCAGCGCTCGCTATGAGACTCACCTTCCGTGTGGAGTCGCAGAGCTTGTAGGTCTCTTTCTTTCCAGTGCACCGCGATCTGCAACAAGGCAGTGAAAACAACGTCAAGGCAGTGTCGACCAGCATCGCTGTAAAATACTTCTTATCCACAGCGAAGTAGCGAAAGTGTGTAAATCACTCCCTGTACTGACAGCTTTCAGTTTTTATTTTCTGCTCGTAGCATGCGTTTTTGTTTTGCGAATTTCCCTTTTCAACGTCTCAAGCATTTTGCGAAATTACTTGTGATTTCCTCATTGACGTTGGCTCATTTCGGCTTCGACATATAGCTTTCATTAATTTCCGCGGCGTTTTCCCATTCTTGTTCCCGTTGTCCTTGTCAATAGGCACCTTTACATTGTTGTTTGTGCCAATATTTAGTTTGCTATATCTAAGCCTACTGCAAAATTAATTAGGGCTCCGCCAACCACGAGAAACTTAGTGAGCATTAACATAATAATTGGATTGGCTCCAACCGCGGGCCGACTCGGTAGCCATACCGAGAGACCTGACGTCAGAGGTGTTATGTCAAGTCAAGTTCCGCCACATTGGCGTTTTGAGCCAATCAAAGAGGGCGTAGCTGCCTTGCTAGCCAATCAGAGCTGACGAGGGGTGCTACTCTGGACACTGTCTAGTTCCGTCATCTTGGCGTTTTGAGCCAATCGGGGAGGGCGTGACACCCCTGTTGGCCAATCAACGCTGACAAGATGGCGGAATTCTCCAGCGTTCAAAATAGCACCCCTGGGCTGACGCATGGAGAGCTGCTGCGCACAAGATAATGCGCGAATGGCGTCTGCTCACATGGCGTTGCACTCTCGAGCGACGAGCTGGAAGCCCGAGCCGGCAGCGAGGCAGGAGTGTCGGCACTCGCTGACCGCGTGCCATGGTCCCCAGCCGGAGGGTACAACACCGCGGGGGCTGGCCGACGCGGAGGCTGCCATCAGGGGCGACTGGCGGACGGGACACGTGGCCTCGGCCGAGTCGTTCTCCGTGCTGCGGCCGTAGCAGTCGAACGCCTGCGAACACGAGCCGCTCACCCGTGACCAACGTTTCCCGTGACACAAGGATCGCGTCACTGCGCATGCGCACAACGGGCTCCGTCATTTCATATTTAGATGCGGTGACGTTTGCTGCGTGAATAATTGCGCGAACCTCGTGTCTTCAACGTTTCCGCGAGGTGTCCGTGTTTCCGCAAGGTATTTCTTGAGAGAGGAAAATCTAATATGGCTTAATGCGCTGACGCGTCCTGGGTCGGTATAACGTAAGGATTCCTTTCGTTAGGTTCTATTCCTTATCATCCATTGTTCACGGCAGGACGATCTCGGTGGTAATGAGGTTCGAGCGCCGCTCGGACCTCTGAGACGAAGCGCGAAAAGGAATAAAGTAATATAACTGTTACGTTGCCCGGCCCTGGCTCTCATTCGACGCCATTGCATCGAATGCCCCACTGGGCGACAGTCAAGGAGTTATCCACTTGCTTGCTTCCGTGCTTATATTTGGAGACGAAAAATAAAGTCGCAATTTCGCCGCGAAGCATTGATAGCGATAGCAAAGTATTACACAATCTCCCGAATTAAGGCTGATAGGTTTATCAGCCGCATAAATTGCAGTAAACGTTCGGTTACTAATAAGGAAGCATGGTGTGACGCGCTCACAGGCAAGCTTAAAAAGATACCATTCGATGACCGCCAGCACTCGCTGTCACAATGACGGCGTGGTGAGCGCCGGACTCGGGAAGCGAATGCTTCGTGCGTGAGATTGCGCGAACTCCAACACTAAGCACGCGGGATGACCACGCGCATAAAAAGATTAGCTATCTCGGCTGGCCATACCATTAATCCGCCGCAGGTTACTTCCAAGATAGGCTGTGCTGACAGCCATGCGCATCCACGGGCCGGCTAAAGGAGGGGCCGCGCCGCTCACCTGACCTCCCCCCCCCCCCGCCCCAAAGCGCACGCTTTATCACGTGACCTCCATCCAACATTGGGCGCGCTGAAGGACGGCGCGCATCGGGCCACCATCCTTCTCGGTGCACATACGCCTTTCCTCGCATTCACAACGCGCGGGGCGCGAACTTCATCTACCCCACTTTTCCTTCCCAAACAACGAGAATTTCTCTCAATTTATCGCACTTGGACTTTATACGGAACCTCATGGTGACGACGACGGCGAAAATTCGACTTGAGTGTCCATATTATCGCTGTCGCAGTGGAAAGAGATAGAGAGAGACAATATCCTTTACTGTGATCGACGCAGAATCGAGGCGGACGACGCACCCGGTGCCTGTGTGCCGTAATGGTGGCCGTTGCAAGCGAAGCTCATTCCGGTGATCGCGAAAAGAGTTGTGTGGTCTAACCACAGATCTATTTGATTGATCCAGTACGTCAAGCATACCTGGCACTCCCCGTCGACGCAGTAGCGGTTGGTGTTCCTGGCCTGCCTCCTCTGGCTCAGGCTCCAGCAGGGTGTGCCGTCGGGGATACGCCAGCCGTGGGTCATGTAGCCGCCTCCGCGCTTGCGGCACCACACGTAGCATGAGTGCGTGTCTGCGAGTGAGCGCACGCAATGCACGACCGTGGTGATCATATTCAGTTGGGCGCACAAGGAGGGACTCTAAGGGAGGGCTCTAAATCCTATGCGCCTCCTGGGTAAAAGCGTACGAGCTGCCCTATAGCTTTCCATTCCGATCAACGGACAATAACTGCAACTGGTAGAGCATCGCCTCCAAGATCGGGAGAAGTGCAGAAGAAAGATGCGCGGTCGGTATAATGACCAAGGGTACAAACGGAACTGTAGAGCAAACGCTAGAAACTCGTGCCTTTTTTTTGTCTTTTTCTGAAATGAGTATGAAAGATAGAGATTTATAATTTAGTCACCTTATAACTGTGACGTCGACTCCTTGTCACATATTAGCAATAAAAAAAATTCTGTGGGATACGAAGAAACGTCACAGGCCAGCACATAGCCCTTGGCACACTGGAAGATGCAGAGACTAGAGGCTATAGGACAAGTTGCAGCACACATTATATTGAGTCCCGACATGTACGCATATGCCGAGTCCCGAAAAGACACAAACGGCGCAAGTGGGTCACGCTTACCTAGCCTTGCCCAGTGCGCGTGTTGTTTGCACAAGTGATAAGTTGCGAACCTGGCATAGCTGAAAATGGTCCTACTTGCATCAGGCGGGCACACAGGAGGAACGCAACATTGTTGGCAAAAAGCAAGATGAATCCCACTCTCCAAGTTTCTGTTCATCGCATCTCGCGCTTCCCTTCTCAGTACATCCGACACATTCATGTGACGTCGCAAACACGTGATTCTGAAGAGCGAAAAGAACGTGCACTCACAGTCTCTGCTGGGGAACTGCGTGCCATACGGCTCGATGCTCTTGTCTCGTGCCGATGCCTGGCGGCAGATGCTCAGCACGAACTCGTCCAGCAGGCGTTGGTTCTTGGACGTCGTGCACAGCTGTTCGAATCGGCGCAGAAATAGTCAGTTAGTTCAAATAGTCAAACCCGCGGTATAGTCAATCAGTGCTCCGTTAGTGATGACGGCGAGAGCATGTTGACGCCCTGATGAATTCATCCTTTAGGTAAAACTCTATCAAAAATAGCTTTTAGAAAGTAATGCACGCAAGAGGGGTGGGGGGGGGGGGGGGGACACACATACACAGAGAACGACAGGCAAGACGACCGTTCGTCTGTTTGTATCGTCTTTGTATATGTGTATTATTTTCCGTCCCTCTACTAGTAATTGTGTTTAACCAACTGGCACGACAAGAAGTACTTCCTGAAACCCATGGTGACATGGCCGCCCCTCCACATAGCCGGAATCCCAGGTAGGATAGGATCCCTGCATTCGATATCTTAGGATATCGAACGGAGGTCACCATCAGGGCCCTCATTCCTGCATCACCTACCACAGGCATCCCAGCCTGACGCCCCATTTCCCTGTCCCTCTCCGGGCATGGTTGAATAAACCAAAACGGAAGTATCTCCAAAAAGCATAATAAAGAAGTTTTTCAAATTAAAAATTAAATATACGGGGTTTTACGTGCCAAAACCACGATCTGATTATGGGGCACGCCGTAGATGGAGATTAATTTTGACCACCGTAGGGTTCTTTACGAGCATCTAAATCTAAGTACACGGGTGATTTTGTATTTCGCCTCCGTCTAAATGCAGCTGCCGTGGACGTTTTTCAAACAAACAGACTCGTCGCATGCGAAGAAGGCAGTCGAAGCAGCCTCCTTTCCGGCGCGTCTTCTGACGAAACGGATGGTTTTGACGAACATGCATTTCGCGATTGAGTACTCGTTTGTACAGCTTATACTCCGTTATGTTCCGCACATATGCACGGCCGCAGGCAGTAGGAGTCGGATAAACTTCATGTAAGACAAATTTAACTTTATTTCGCAAACCATATTTACACCCGTGAGAAAAAGTATACGAACCACAGGGTCTCCGAAAAAAAGAAAAGCAGACTTTCTACGTAATTACCACGCATAAACGGAAATTGACCAGTGAACTAGAAAATTCATAATTCAAATTCATAAGTTTAGACTGCAGTCTTTTAATTTCAAGTTGCATTCACGGACACAGGAGAAAATAAGTTTTATCGTGTAATACCTGGTCCGTATACTTTGCTCACGGGTGTGCAAAACTCGTCACGTTAGGATGGGTCCCCATACGACGACTTGACTAGGTCTATAACTGCCAAATTAATACTCTAACGATCCTATTAATCTCCGCCACCGTTAGGAATTCGCGCCATTGCGAACGATCTGATATTGTACGCTCAGCCGCGTATCCGCCGCTACGGCGGAAGATTGACGGGAACGTCGACTTGTATGTCTCGCAACGCATTTACCGCGTCGATTGCAACTGATGTCCCGTCGATGCCGGTGACGCCAAGCTTCGGGGGTGTTCTCGGCCCGTTCGCCCCTTCTCGTTTCGCCTTCGTAACGTGCTCTTATATAGCGATAACAGCCCTAGGTGGACCTTACTTAGCGCTAAATGCGTGGCCCGCCGTGTACAGATTGGGAAATGACTTGCGCTTGAGAACGAGCGGTGACAGTCGGCCAGTGCTGACGTCGCGAAGTCTGGCGGCGTTCGCGTGAGAAGTGCGTCATCGAATTGTCCCACGTCGTTGTGTGCAGCAGGAGAAAAAAGAAAAGTAAACGCGCGACAGGTTACGTATTTGGTGATCCGAAAGCATTGCACGAGGGGCCACGGACTCCGCGCACGCGCGGCTGTTGCTCAGGGTATATAGAGCTTATAGTTAGTCCTAATTTTAACGATACTCTCATGCGTTGCATGCACCATGGAACTCGAATATGCTTGAATCGGCAGGACGCGCCAGGCGTGACCCAGTGCAACACCACCTAGAGAACACGAGGCCTTTTCACTCCGATCCATGACGTCATGCTACCTGGCCCGACTGCCATAGAATCTAATGGGGACGCTCCCAACTAGGCAACAGTGATTTTGACGTCACCGCTTTCTCCGTCATGGATCGGAGTAGACAGGATTTGTGCTATCTAGGTCGTATTGCCCGGCGCCGTGAGACGCATGTTCTGTCCGCGCGGCCGACCATACCGGATTGACAGACGCATCACACGCCGGCTAGAGCATCTCAATGCGGCGCGCTGACAGCAGATAACAGAGCATGACGTAGCTGTTCCTGCTCTTCGGAAGCCAGCGCCGAGCTGTTAGCCAAGCCTTCATGAGAATTCGAGCCGGACCTTGAGGTTCGCGACACAGTCGCGCAGCTTCGCGTGCGCTGCATACCCCATGCAGCTCTTGACCAGGACGTGGTCGCGATGTCAGGGACACAAATATGGCGTCAACATTTACCGGACCACTCTTGCCTGAAAAGAAGAAAGTGACATGGACACCGTGGAGCTCCGGTAAGATAAGTTTTATTTTTTGATGTCGTTTCTGCAGGCTAGGTATCCAAAATTGAAGTCTGCGTTTTCGTTGACCGCACGATACGCCTTCCGCGTGATTACCGAGAATGAGATTTCGCGGAAACCTCGAGAAAACAAGACGTTGAGGCTAACTTCGCAACGCCGATTTCAATGAAACTGTTCCACGCGCATTCCCTGTTGGTGCCGATTCGAGCACACTTGATCGCAGAAGTTCCACGGACACGTGGAAGCTCTCGCGAACGTGCCGTTGCGCAGCCTACAATGCAAATGCGCAGTGCGTTGCTCACACGCAGGACTATACACTGCGCATTTCAGTTTTGTGACGTGTGCAAGTTGGCAGCGAGTAAATTTCGTTCTCATGGCTTCGCTGTTACGCTTTCTCAGTCAACAGCGCATACCTATGTTTACGTGACTGTGGTTATTTCTAACGCTGCGTTTCAAGCCAAAATTGGTTCATGGTGCTTAACGTTCGAAAACAGCACTGGGGCTAAGAGATGCGCCGGTACGGTAGGGGGCTTCGGATTGATTTCGACCAGCTGGGGTACTTGAACGTGCAGCCAATGTTCGATACACGATAAACTTTGCGCTCTGTCCCCACGGGAATGCGACCGTCAGGGCCATGAACCGAACCCACGACATTGTGCTGAACAGCAAAACTCCGTAGCCCGTAAGCAACCGCGATGGGCTCGTGCGAGTGATTGTACAAAGCATCGCTACCGGACCTTTTACACTGTGCGGACAGAATCGAAACAAAGCCTCACCTCTTTTCCGCAAGAAGCCCTTGCACCGTGTTCTTTTACAAAAACCACAATAATTTGCAAAAGTCGGCTCACCTGCGTTGCATCACAGATTTGCACTCTCTTGTCGGAGCCCTCGCAGAAACGGCCCCCGCTTTGTGGGCTGCAACCGAAGATATCGCGCGAATTGACGAGTGTCGGTGACAAAATTCATGGCGCTCTTTGTCTATACCTAGCCCTTGCGCCATAAGCACCCATGTGTCATAATAAGTTGAGCAACCGAAAGTAACAAGCAAGCACAAATAAGGGTCAGTGAGCGGAGGATATTGGATATATTGGGTATACACACAACATGCACAAGTAACAGGCACAAGCTGTAAAAAAAAAAGAAACATTTGAAAAAAACATGTATAGAGCGTTTGTTTCAGGCCAGTGTCCCATATGAAGACAAATAGCGCCTTCGTTGAGCGCAAATCACTAGCACCGCTGAAACAAGTGCACTGAACTGTGTATCAGGAAGCACCAGGCCTAGCTGTGACTAGCGGAGTACATTGATTCGAATCTGGAGTGGTGGCATCGCAAGCTCCAGATATAGAAGCTTGTTGCGTGCTTATTACGACCACCGTGCAAGCAGTATACCAGTCGGACAGACACGTTAAACAAAACAGCTGGCGGTCTGTACTTTTCTGTACATCTGGTGGTCCCCAGGTACAGAAACTACAATAGCCTATTAACGTGTGGTGTGCAATCCGCCACATGCATTCAGTGAAGTCAGCTGGTACAATCTTATTTTTAAATATGTGACAGTATACTCTGGTAGAGATCAACCGAAGTTATTTCTGAACAATTCACATCGAGCGTAAAAGAAAATATTATCGGCTGCATCGCACTGCCTTGGGATGGAGTAAACAGGCTGTAGCCAACAGCTTCTCCGCAGCAGAACTTTCCACTTCGACTGCCTTTAATGGATTCGTCCAAGTATTTGCCTTTTGGTTATTATAATTTTGGTTATTATTTGCCTTTTGGTTATTATTAATGGATTCGTCCAAGAATTTGCCTTTTGGTTACTGCCTTTTCATATGCATCCGTTACACCTTCACTTTTTTTTCTTTCTTTTTGTACGCTCAATTGTTGCACGGCTACTTCATTACTGAAACATTGCGCAATGCATCGATGTGCAGCATACGCGATGCGTGCCGCACGCTGCGCCATGTGACATTAAATCGGATCAAAATAACATTGCCTTTGACGTCCCTGGGCATCATACGAGCTACGAGGGTCGCTGTTAATTTCAACCACCTGGGGTTTATGAACGTGCAATAAATCGACACTGGCGCTGTTTTTTAACTTTTCTTTCCTTATTCTTGCATTTTACCCCTCTCTGAATGCGGCCTCCGCGATCAGAAATCGAACCCGCGGCCTTGTGCTCAACAGCAGAACGCCATAGCCGCTGAGACAACGCGGCGGGTCGACATTAAATCACTTTAGCACGTGCAGCTACTGGAGGCCCCGACGGCGCTGTAACCTGTTAAACCTAAGAAACTACGCAAGTGGGCTTCACCTCACATATACCTTTATTGCGAGAAAGCCAGCTGTCACGAATGGTTTTAGTGAACAACCCGCACATACGCCCGCGCACGGACAGCTGTATAGTTGCGTGACATATGTAATAGCGTCAAAAACAAGACTCACCATGGTAAGGTGACTACGTCTCTTTCTTTTATTTTCATTTCAATAAAAAAAAAGACTTAACGGCGCATAAGAGTGTTGCAGCCTCCCACGTTACAGAAAAAAAAGTAAATGATTACAATTACTTCATTTAATAATGTAATTAATTGCAGTTATCAGTTACTTGCGCATGAAAGTAGCTGAATAATTATTTAATAGTAATCGGTTACTTCTACGTTATTTTCCTCCAAATTTTTTTCCGTAGGTATAGTAAACAGAACGAGCTGGCCTGGCCCTTTCAGTGCATTCTCTGCAGCCCTTCATACATTGCTTATCTGAACTAACAAGGAATCTTAAAAAGTTTCCTTGGTCACCGTCTCTCGTTTTTGTTGTCAGCAGCGACACCGAAAACTTGCTCGAGGAGGAAAAAAAATAGGTTATGCTCAGCACTGGGTCCTAGCACAGCGCGCTTCATTGTTGCTAGAACTTAGAGAGAACGCTCCTGGTCGGGCAAATACACCCCCCCCCCCCACACACACACACACACACGCACCGAAAAAAAGTCGTCCATATATGAGTTCCTGTCATTATCGTTCTTCGCTATCGAGCCGTACTAGTACCTGCTCAATTCATCGGCCAACATCTGATGGCGCATACCGAGCCCTCGGGTGTTCCTGTCTGAACATGCGCATTCGCGCATGCGCGTGGAACGATTTCGGGCGTTCTATTGCGTTTGTCGCCAAATTCAGGTTCTCGAAGATGCACCGTTTGTTACAGCTTGTCTTGTCAATAAAGTAACTGTTACATGTAACACGTTATATGTTACAGAAGGTGTGTGGAGGAGTGTACTTGCAGGTTCCGAATTAAAAAAAAAAAAAAGGTAATTACGGTGAGCCTTACTGAGTAAACAAAGAGATCGTTAAATTTATAAATTACCAGAAGACGTAGTTGATTACAAGTGATTAATAACGTGTAAATCATTACGTACAAGTCTGGTCTGCAGTCTCCTTTCTCCACTCCTGCTGTGGCCATTTTTTTTCTTTCTTTCATTCCTTCAATAGCGCAAAAGCCAGCCCATATGGAAAGTTGTTGGCGTAAAAATAACGCGTCACGAAATGGTCGTTTTTCCAGAGTTTTAACCAGAGAGAGAGACAAGATTCGCTATGCATGGTCATATGGGAATAATCGCAGTGAGGCCACCAGTACACGACTCGTGTATTGATCGAAAGGAGCATAAATGTTGTTCGATAGAGGCTACGCACGATGTGAGAAAAATAAGCGTTCGCAAATCGGCGCAAGGAATTGCAGCTCTGGGAATAAATCCAGCTTTAGTTTAGGCCTGCGGGCGAGATCCTCGAACGATCCCCCCCCCCCCCCCCTTTCTTGTAGGTAATCTGTCGCGGTGGAGAAATCACGTGCGCGAACGGGCGATAACATACCTCGGCCTGTCGCATCGGCGTCGAGACACCTTGACGCCGACGTAGGCGTAGTCACCCCTTGCCACGCAGTCTGAGCGGCAGGTGCCGAATGCCGACCAGGGTCCCCAGCCGCCGTCGACGGGTGGGTCCCGCGACCGACGCCGCTCCAGCTCGTCCCGGCGAGCCACACAGTAGCCAGCCCGGCACCACTGAATAGGTAGAATAGACGGTGCAGTGGATAGTCTTGTTTTTTTTTTGTTCTTCTTAACATTTATTTACATAGGTTCTAAGGGGAGGACTGTGAGTGCTCAGTCAATGTGCGTATCATAAGGGACCGTGCACGATTTGCATTGCCGCGTAGAGGGGTTGGCAGGTTAGCAATGAATAGAAACAGTGAAAAAAAAAAAAGAAGGAAAGCAGCTTTGAAATGTCACAAATACCCATTTACATGTTCATACGTAACAGAAAATATAAGGCTCAGAAGAGGCTTCAAATCATGGACAAAACATCGTGGTGATAAATGGATACAGTGTCATTTATCGTGGAACATAATTCACGGCCTGAGGAGCTGTGGGATAGAATTCGCGGCACAAAATTTGTAAGGTTTGGAGCAATGAAGGTTCCGTAGGGGTACTATTATGCTGACCATTGACATGTCCAGTTACATGCACAGTTGCTTTGACACTTTTAGCGAAGATTGGAAAATAACTGAACGATGCGTTGCACTCGATCCTTTGAAGCTCTTGACTTCGGGACAGGCGCTCCCTTACCGATTGTGCCTTAAGGGCATGGATAACATGTTTCTTTGACGTAATAAGCAATAATGCTTACGTCTACATCCGGGCATAAAATGGACCGTTACCTTTCTCCCTTTCGCTTTCGTTTTTGCTTTTCAAGAGTGTACTGAATTCCACTGCAAACTTTTGTAGAGAAGATATATAGGACGACAAAGAAAGTACAAACGCGCACAGAACGAATGCGCCTTCGTAGTACTTATAAAGTGCTGCTATTGTGTATTCATTCATTTGAAGTTTCCTTTTTGTGCGGGAAATACTTCACGGGCTTACCTTCCGAGTTTTTCTTTTATTGCGATAAAGACTTGCCCTTTTTTTTGTTTTTTGTTTTTTAGTTTTTTGTTTTCCTAATTACTTCAATTGTATGATGCATTTGCTTACGCGACGTTGAACTTCACATTGTTGTGGTTGTTAAACTTTTGTGTTTTATATTTTATCTCATATCCATGCGGCTGCAGTGCCGACAAATTATTTTATGTGTCCACGGCTCTGCGAAGACGAAAGAGATAGCTTGGCAGATCAGGCTAGTTTTTCCATGACCAATCCCCAATTGTGGATATGCGTCAAATACATTCAGGACAACAGCAGCAGCATCTTTTACTGTGACATCCTCGGCTATTATGTCATGACAAAATAAAAATAATTGAATTGAATAGTACAGCTTTGTTGAGTGAAGGTAGTGCGTTACCATATTCTCAGCACACGGTGTTCCTTCAAGAGCAGGGTGCGCTGCGAACGAGACTGGCGTGATGCCACGGTTCATCTCGCACCGCAGCATTCGGCAGATGTCCTGCAAGGAGGATTATTATTAGTTCGGTGCACACGGCATTACTGTAGACGTGAGGTGGTCAATGTGGAACAAGCAGGCAGGGTTCCGCTGAACAGGCGCTAAGCGTCGCCGCCGAGTATGAGAAGAAGTGGTGGAAGGCGAAAAAAAAAAAAAACGAAAAAAAAAAATAAATAAAACGACGCGCACCAAACATAACAGTAACGTGAACCAAAGTCTGCGCGACACCAACTGCAGAAAAAAAGAGAACTTGCCACTCCGTTGTGGGCCGAAGGCGGTTTACACGGTTTAAAATACATGCAGCTTAGCTACTTAGCCGCACCATTAGCGCTAATGTAATAACTAAGGTCAATCAACAGTGTTCGAACGAGAGACGATTCTGCAGGAGGCCACGTTTCGACAAGAGGACTTGTCTTCGCCACACCCTTTGTCGGAATGTTGTCACCAGAAACATTTCTTGCGCGAACACCGTTAATCTCGTCGTCTCCATCTTGCTTTGAAGGTCTGTCCAGTTTCAACATTGATAACGTTAGAAAGTCGAAGGCCGAATTTTATGTCTGAAGATTTCGTAATCTGGCCGTGACGGCCTGTGGCACATGCGTTTTACGTTCGGTCATTTCAAGCCCGTCCGTAGGATCGTGACACGACAAGCAGACTCGCCTGAAGCGGTTGTTGGGCGGTGCGGCGGCTGGCGGAACCGAAGCGCAGCGCGCACTGCCGGTCGGCCGAGAAGATCTCGCCGGGCAGCAGGGGCCCCTTGCGCGCCGCGAGCAGGTTGGCGTCGACGTCGCGGGTGCCCCGCTGGAAGACGCAGGAGGCGGCCGGCAGCCGCAGGAACTTGGTCACGTACTGGCGCGAGCAGGACGACCAGCTCGTCTTGCCGGCTCCCAGGGTCGGCGACATCACGTAGTTGTCCACGTCGCACGGGTTCCCGTCCTGGGAGCCGTCGTGCTCCATGCCCAGGCTGCGGGCGCCATTTCGGTTTCGACACGGCTGCCACCGACGCTTTCGCGAAGGGTTAAAGGCTATGCTTGTAAGCCGCCGGCAGTATAGTCACGTTGCTTCGGGAGCGGGTGCTTTGAAGTCGGTGTAAAAGAAGGGAATAAGGAATAAAGCAGCGTCTGCATTCCCCAAGTGTAGGGTAACCAACCGGGCACGTCCTTGGCGCGTTCCCTCTTTGTTTCTCTCTCTCTCTCTCTCTGTGTGTGTGTGTGTGTGTGTGTGTGTGTGTGTGTGTGTGTGTGTGTGTGTGTGTGTGTGTGTGTGTGTGTGTGTGTGTGTGTGTGTGTGTGTGTGTGTGTGTGTGTGTGTGTGTGTGTGTGTGTGTGTGTGTGTGTGTGTGTGTGTGTGTGTGTGTGTGTGTGTGTGTGTGTGTGTGTGTGTGTGTGTGTGTGTGTGTGTGTGTGTGTGTGTGTGTGTGTGTGTGTGTGTGTGTGTGTGTGTGTGTGTGTGTGTGTGTGTGTGTGTGTGTGTGTGTGTGTGTGTGTGTGTGTGTGTGTGTGTGTGTGTGTGTGTGTGTGTGTGTGTGTGTGTGTGTGTGTGTGTGTGTGTGTGTGTGTGTGTGTGTGTGTGTGTGTGTGTGTGTGTGTGTGTGTGTGTGTGTGTGTGTGTGTGTGTGTGTGTGTGTGTGTGTGTGTGTGTGTGTGTGTGTGTGTGTGTGTGTGTGTGTGTGTGTGTGTGTGTGTGTGTGTGTGTGTGTGTGTGTGTGTGTGTGTGCATTACGCAGAGATCGCACTTGTGTCCTTTAATGAGTCTGCAAGGACGCTGATGTGGAAGTCAGCGGACAGATCTTGTCGGTGCAAAGGTTTTATATGCGTTTGCAGGTATAAGCTATGCCTCACCTATATTTTTTTAATAAATAGGAGAGTAACGCTTGAAGACGTCTTCATAGGCATTGGATGGAATGTTTGTAGGTACACGTAACTGCAGAACTGAGAGCGAATTCCTGCTGGAATTTTCAAACATCCTTTGTATAGCCGTGTGAGGTTACGTCCAGCCAAGCAAAACTGACAAAAGAAAGTTGATACCAAGGAAATATTAATTTAGAAGTACATACTTTTGGGCTAGTTGGTGTACTGATACTGGGACCACAGCGCTGAAGAGGCGACAAGAAAGACAAGGACGGTGCACCAACTTTAAGCTAACTTTCAGAGCTAAAGTTAGCGCGTCGTCTTTGTCTTGTTTGCGTCGCAAAAGTGTTGTGGTTTCAGCATTAGTTTAAGGAAAATGGGACTGTTAAGGCGTTCAGGTCTATCTAATGCATGAAGGGCACTCTACCTTCCGCATGGTTCTATATGACAAGGTATGTTAGCGCCTGCCCTCACGGCGGGACCGGGAAAAATCTGTGGCCTTACCTGTGTCCCATCTCGTGGCTGGCAACATATACGCTCTGGAAGCTGGTTCCCTCGCTGATGGTGCAGCTGTTAAGAGAGTTGCACATTCCGCTCACCGGGGCGAGTCCTGCACACACGCCCACACCGAGCAGGCAAATACTGTGTCAGACAGTCTGTCGAGACCTCACCATCACTGGTATTTTTTGGCACAGTTTACCAGGAACTTTGACACCCCTGCCCTTAAAACGGCAAAAGCAATCGCAATTCTGTAGTAAAACCACACTTGTATCTCTAGGTCACAAAAGAAAATTTTGTTCGAATGATTGCGCGGCATATATGACTGGTGTCAGCAGCGTTCTCCCGCAACGAGTATTATTCGATAGCGTTCTAAACAACGCAACGGTGAAAAATGCATATTATGCATATTGTCGAGTTGTAGTGGCGGTGAAGGACCAGTTAATGCCAAAACTGTGACTCACAAATCTAATCTAACTCTTTACTACGAAAACGGTCGCCGGAAAAAGATAGACGATGTATGTACGCGTGTAAATAATATAGGAAGTGAAAGGGGCCCACAATGGGCGAGTTTATTTCTTTCAACCTAGAGTTACTTTATATGCTCATTCAACCTGTCTATTTTCTGTCATCTCTCTTGCCCATGCTTTGCTAACATCCAGTAGGCAGCACCAGCTAAAACGCATGTTCGCTCCAGTCGGGTTAGTACCAAGGCCTCTGCAATTCTGAGCGCTGCTACAATGCCAACGATGCCCGTAGTTAAATTTTTCCACTCGAGTCTCAACGCATTATGTCTATTTTACGTCGCTTCTACACCATGACAACTAAAGGTCTCACCGACGACGTGTCTTTTTCGCAGTCCTTTCTCGTCCACGACGAACATGTTGATCCTGAAAACCAGCAAGAGACAAATTGATCAAAATGCTTGCAAATCAAAATGATTTATTACGATCACTGATCAAAATGCTTGCAAGGGATACGGGTGTGTCTCACGCGAGAGGACACGCTATTCGTGCGTCAAAGAAGTCCCCGAGAGTTCTGTTATACCTTATGCATCGCCAGCACGTACCCTGATAAGAGAAGCGCGTGGTCCCATTTTGGCGTGCCCTGGGCAGAGGCGGCCCTTCTTCTCTGGTGTTGCCACACGCAGAAGTTGGTCAGGTACGTGTCGATGTTCTCCGATGGGCTCAGGTCCTGCATCGTCAGCGACACCACGACCAAATGCCTGATTTGGAGACTGTTTAGACCAGAATCAAATGGATGAATGACGTTACTTGACACTATATACAGAGGCACACAAGATGGAGACGAAGTGATCGACGGTGGTTAAACAGGTTATGGGTGTACCGATTCTGGCCAGCATTGGAGATAGTTTACATTGACAGCTAAGAAGACGTACAGCTTCGAGCCCTAGGGGGAACGCACCTGGAACCGTCTGGAAGACGTTTCAGTGCCATGACACCACCTCGCGTCGACAAGATAGAATTAAAAAAGAAACACGTGTCACAGCTGCATTTTAACACTTCGCGTGTGCGAACCTATGGACATGCAACGTAGTTAACTCTAAGCGCATACGAATTCGTGAATACGTTTTCATTTGAGCAGCCGACCTTCACGTCGACTTTCCAAGCCTTCTTCTCAGTCATCTTGTTTGGACAGCAAATAGCGGGCATATTTTTTTTACTGCCGCGATGTTTTCTATAAGCTGTCTCTTTTGCCGGTTTCGTCAGAATAGGAATGAGACTTGAGATTACCGCTGTCCGCTTAGCTGTCTAGTTAGCCGTCTACGGCGAGTACTAGAACGCAGCCTATGTCTCTGGAGCTGACATTTCTACAAGGGGACTTGTCTGTGTTAAGGCAACTGCTTTCCTTTTTCAAGTGCTGCTGAGGACAGTGAGCTATCATATAAACGGTTGTCAAAGAAATTAGTTGTCGCCCGGACCATGACAAGTCCCCTTATCGGTACGTTGGCTCCGGAGACATGCATCCCTTGTTTGACTGGTGTTGTCCAAATAACAGCAAAAAAGAATTGACATTAACTTACCCTTGGTTGGAGTTTCAGTACTTCCAGCTCGACGACAGTCACGTCAATGTTCTTCCCTAACGATTCATGCTTGAAGAGCATTTGTACCTAGAAAGTGGAAACATAGATGCTTTAAGGCAGCAACATTTCTGAACCTTTCAGTGCAGTTTCGCGTACACAGCAAAAATAAGTCATTGAGACGAGAGACCAAACTGATTTTTTTTCTCGCGTCATTAACGACAATCTGTCAGGGTTATTTGGTTCATCGCGGAAGAATAGAACGCTGCGTCATCTATTCAGTGAAGAGCATCGTGGACTCGGTTCCTGTGTTTGAACGGCGAATGACATTCGAGGCAGCTGGTGCTCCCGCACTTCCTATTCAAATGAACGTGAAGCACATCACTAGGCAACCGCTTAACCAATTTAATTTAATATAAAGTCATTGCTTCTAAATTAAATATATCTCTCGGCAACTATAGATACCAAGGATATATATATATATATATATATATATATATATATATATATATATATATATATATATGTATGTATGTGCGTGTGCGCGCGCGCTCGTGTGTGTGTGTGTGTGTGTGTGCGCGCGCGTTTGGAAGGCGTTTGCAACATACGAAGTCATACTTGATGTGCGACGTATATAATTATTAATATAGACAACGGTCGGGTAGCGAGTGAGTAGACGTGGCGTACCGCGTTCATGATGGTCAGGACGTATGTGATCAGCTCCCGGTCGGTGTCCTCGCCCGGGAAGGCCCTGGCCATAGCCTGGTACAGCGCCTGGTCCACGAACACTGCGGTCTCGACCAGGGCCTCGCCTCCGTCCCGGTGGTTCCTCCGTCGGCCGCCACTGTTGGCCGACGGCGACGGTCCCCCCACCCGTCGCCTGGTCCTGGTCCTCCTCCGTCGGGACTTCCAGTCGTCGGCGGGAACCCTGGCCGAGCGCGTTCCGTTGTCCGGCCGAGAACCCCTCTCGCCTGCGTCGCAGAAAGTAAATGACGGATTCGTTTAACACGCGTTCAAAGTCCAGCTGTAGTGCGTTCGCAATACCATTACTGTAAACTCGTGAAGCACTGGCGTTTCAGGGGATGCTATGCGACCCGCCGCGGTAGCCCAGTGGATATGGCGTTGCGCTGTTGAGCTCGAAGGTCGCGGGTTCGATCCTTCTTGCTCCGGCGGTCGCATTTCGATGGGATGGAGGCGGATTGGAAAAACGCTCGTGTACTTGCATTTAGGCGCACGGTAAAGAGTTCCAGGTGCTCAAAATTAATCCGAAGGCCTCCAGTATGGTGCGCCTCGTTCGTGGTTTTGGGCACGTAAAACGAAATAACATAATTAATTAATTAATCAAATAATTAATTCACATGCTGTGTGCTTCATGTCTGCATACGCGCACGAATAAGAGCGCTTGAGCGGGAGTTGCTGTTGACTTTGTTAATATAGGGGTTCATCTTGGAAGAAATCTCACAAGAGAGAGAGAGAGAAAGAGAAAAGCAAAGGTAAGGCAGGGAGGTTAACCAGAGGAATCTCCGGTTGGCTACCCTGTACCTGGGAAGAGGGAAAGAGGAGGTGACACATTACACTAGCCAGCAGGGCATGCAACATGAACAACTTCGTTTACTGAAGTCAGTCTAAGACGTATATCCTTGTACTGTCGTCTAGTCCTATGTGTCAAGCTTTTTGTGCCGTTTCTCTCATGATGGATAAGGGCGCGGCCACGCAAGCTCGCACACACAAAAAAGCGTACAAACACACTGATTGTGGTGGTGGTGCAGCAGGCGGGATCAGCCTGGTATTCATAGCCGGCAACTGTTCCGCCTGAGCCTATGTGCGTCACCAGGTGTCGAAAAGCCCCGTGTCTCACATGAAGACAATCAGCAGTCGTTGCACTCTCTTCCTGATTGCCGCGGGGCCCTTTGGGGAAAACACACTGACTTATAGATGTCAGAATTCACTTTCTGCTACATTTTGCACATTAATCAGATAGAGTTCTATACTTCAAACTCCGGCATAAGCGCCATCTGAACCCATTGGTAGACTTGCCAGAGGATCTATGTACAGTAAGGCCTCAACAGAAGGCCGCACCAAACCGCCCAATGAGACGTTCGTTCGAGCATAGATGCGGTGTCCGTGTCTGAGCTTGCGTGCGTACTCACAGTGGCCGCAGCGTAGCGGTTTGTGCGTGTCCGCCCGGGCCAGGATGTGCGGCGACGAGGTGGCGTTGGTGGCGGCCCCTGCTCCGACGCCCGTCCGACGGCGGTCGCTGGCCAGAGGGTAGATGGGGTACACGAAGTACGTCGCACCCGGCAGCTGGATCAGGCCCCTCTGCGAGCGAGTTCCAATTTCCTCTCTTCTTTATTTATCGATATAAGGAGATGCTGACGCACAATTTATGACGCCTGCTACTCCTTAGTTCTTGGATGGGTCTAGCCTACAACATACGGGGTTCAATATTACATATCAAATAACCTTTTCATACAAGCACCAGGACCTGTCAAGCAACGTTTTCACAGTAACACTATGACGAAAGAAACATATGGTATACATACAATATACAAGTTAAATGACGCCGCAGGTCTGTAGAAAAAAAAGTCTCAAAAATACAGATGATACCTGTCGCCTAATAACACAGTCTCTAGTCAGCGGGTGGTACATACATCGTGTAAATTCATTATCGCATATAGTCACAACAGCGCACTCAACATAACATAATCCACAAACACATACATATATACAGCGACATTGAGGTGAAAGAAACAACAAAAGCGTTAATAACGGCCAACAATGCCGTTATCTTCTCAACTGTTGCGTGACAGCAGTCCACGAGAAATGATAACTGAGCATAAATATCATGTGCACGAGCCATTAAACTAGGACACTGCTATAGCTCAAAATCGGCTTCTATGAAAAAGACCACGGTACAAGTGTCCGAAGCAGCAGGAATCGGGATGCCGAGCTGCAAGTTTGCGGGGAAGAGGAGAGATGTAGAGGAAGTCAAATTTGGACTGGTCGGTAGCGATTCATTGCGATGTCGTCGGCGTCAATCAGAACATAAACTGAATAGGACAGACAATGGCTTCTTCGGTGTTCTACTTGGCGCCTAAGACATCGCGATGAAAACAATATGGAGTTCCGAATGGCTCATGTTCGAGCCATGTAGCAATAGTGTGAAGATCACCGCTATTGTCGCCGGAAGGCACTAGATTTTGGTGGTCGCCGACGTTTCTTAGCAGCGAACTTGAATCCCATTCTCGCTGCCGCAAGCGCCGCCACGTTCAGCACCAGCACAATGGAGTCGGTAAGCTTGGGCTGCGAAAAGAACTGTGGCCTTTCTACTTTTGCCAAAGACTGTATTCGCGAAATTGTACTCTAACAATCACTGTTCAAAACTCGAAACTCAAATGGTTTGACCATTTCATTCGAATAAACGAGAACAAGAACATGGAGCGACAGGGTAATAAATATTGGTGTTCAATCCATGGAGAAATAAGGATCGCCATATGTTTGGGTGGGGGGCACGCTGAAACGTTGGTGCTTCTAATGCTCATTTTCTCTCGAAAGACAAAATTAACAATCAGTGCCGAGTAAACTTTCCTGTCGAAAGTTATTTTTTAGAATTGCAGGCAGCATAGAGGCAAAACAGTATTCCGTTCCTGTCTGCCTTCCCCCCCCCCCTTTGTTCACTTAGGCGTTTCTCCAAAGTACATGTGGCAACGCCCCATTTGTTTGCGAACAGGCAGCTTGACCAAAGTGGGGCTCAGGCTACTGCTGTGTCATATTTTTGCAACTTAAGAAGCGGGATGGGAAGGGCGCAATTTGCAGCTCGGTGTTAGATCAAAAGAAACTGGATGTAGTGTGGTAAATGTATACTTGTGCGCTATACAAAAATACTCCGAAGTACACTGATTCAATTACACGAACGTCTATTCGTTCCTCGTCGGAATGACAACAGCACCGCATGCCATTCTTGAAGGTGGGACGAAATTATGTACAACACATTCTGTGCCACTCTCCGTCCTTCGACTGTCAATTATATGCTCCGCGTACGACAGTCTCAGCCGCTTAGACGACAGACTGTTCTCGGAAGTAAAGATCCTGGTACCGTGGCCGAATAACTTTAGCGTTTTCAGGGCCACCAAAGCGCTAGCGCTTCTCAAAGCCGATTGCCCTATACAAGCGCTTGTGACTATCGACCGCGAACACTCATCTGCCCGGATGTGGGCACACTGATTTATCCTTCCTCCTTCTTATCTCCCTCTTCCTCACATGTAGGGTAGCCAACCGGGTGAAACCCTTCTGTCTTTTCTTCTGGATCCTCTCTCTCTCTCTCTCTCTCTCTCTTCACAGTCCCGAAAACCTTCGCCGTCGTCCTTTGACGTCCTCGTTTAAAACAAAACGATGGGGTGCCAGCACATTATTTTTCTTCTTACAGTTGCTGCACTGTCTCTACGCTTGCAATTTTTGACGTCGCCAACACTGTTTTCGTTTTGTCTCCCACAGAACGCGATGATAAATAACAGAGGCGCTACTGTTGCGTCAGCAACACGTCAGAACTCGACTCTTAATTGGCACTTTTGCCGACGTCAAGCCGGTAGAAGCAAGTAACGCTGGCTGACAAGTCTAAATTGAAGAAGGTCGCTTCTCTGCAAGCCCTCGGCAGCCAACTGTAGGAAGTAACACAGGACACAATTCAGCAAGCAGCGAAGAAAAAAGAATCTCATAATCACGGCTAGCCGCGGTTGCTCTGTTCCGACGATCATGCTGCATCCAACAAAGTTTTAGATTTGATTCTGAGGACTAACAACTACCACTCTCGCACTTATATTCACGCTGTAGACGACCTATTAGAATCTTAACTAGTTTCGTTCATTAACGCTGTTCGTTCACGTGTTTATCGCCGATTTTTAGTGACAGCGAGAGCAGACGACTGCAGAAGGCTTTCGCCCCGTAGAGGAAGAGATGTCCTTCAACAAATTAAAGGTGGAGCGTTTTATATCCATAGGTGCTCGAAATGGGCACACGTTTAACTTCAGCTAACGTGCTGGGTCGCAGTATGACCTTACCAGACCCGAGCAGACTGACAACGCCGCCTTGCTTCGGGCGATCCCCCGCACGTGCCCCTGGTAGAAGCAAGAGGCGTCCGGTAGCTCCTCGCCGGAAGTGACGTCTCTGCGTCGGCGCCGCCTTGCGCTGCTATTCGAGGCGCCTTCTTCCACCACTTGGAATTGGCTCGAGATGAGCTCCTCAGTCTGCGTGGAGGACAGATGATGCTAATGGAGACCGGTGTGACATGATGTGCATATATTATAACTGCAATTTTCATGCTCGTATCTTCTTCCGCTTTTTGTTATTGAAGCGTATCTTATGTGCATGTTGCCGCTCAAATATTATGCTGCAACGTCTCGCAGAGTTCTGGGCTGTAACTAATCGTGAGTTACGAATGTAACTTACCGTGAGTACGTTTTATAGTCTTGCTGACTGGTTACAAGCATTATTCTGAACGCACACGTATAGAGTACAGCATAAGAATTTTTGCCCCTCACGCCGTAGGTACCGAACAGAAAGATGTATTGCCATGCGTGCACACAGTTGGACGTACTAGACTTCCTCGCTCTTGGCTTGTACTAAACGTAAGCTGGTGAGAGCTGATGTGAGGTCAGGCTACAGAATCGAGCCCAGTTATACAAAATAGAGCCTTTTTTATTTGGACCATTTTGCTGTTTCCCCGTATAAAGTAGTGTAACTGCTTGCAATGGCGACCCCATATAGATAGGCGTGGAATACTAAAACAACCGTTTGGTGAGACTTTGGTGTTTCGTAATGCAGGGGATCAACATTGTTTGGAACATTCGAACATAGTGTCAAAGCACTGGTCAGTGCAAAGACGTTATTATAATTAAATCATTCAATCAAATTGAGCAATCAGCGCTCTGCCTGCCAAGGACATCGTCCATGTGCGTGTAGGGTTCTTCGTAAGGTGGGCCAAGCTATCGTGCAGCGTCCCCCCCCCCCCCCCCCCCGCCACCCGCTCCCTGTGTTCCCATCTACTTTCTTTTTCACGAGCTATGGACCCTGTGACATCACGCGGACATTCAACAAGAAATGAACTGTCACCACAGAATATATTAGTTATTCCATAATCGCTCATCGCTCTCTACTTTGGAATGCGCTAGGATGTTGTGCAATGCGTATTTTGTTCGTAGCTTATTTTACGCTACCTGCAGCCATCCTCCATGCACTATAACACAAACTCATGCAAAGACACAACATTAGCGACTTTCTCTCTTTGTACAAGAAAATCCGTAAGGTGTTGATTTTCGCACAGCCATAAATGTGCTTCTTTTGAAAACTATCCTTAGCACAAAGACATTTATAAAGTGACATCCTACTTGAAATGAAAAAACAACTACCACATTGATTTCGCATTGCGCTTTTCAAGGCAACTGGTGTTAACAACGCAGGACGCTAACATGAATAGTATAGGTAAAAATTTTAGCGGTCCATGTCCTCACGTATTTAAAGCAAAAGCCTACATTATTTGTAGCAGTACTGAATGATAGAAGCACAGCAGGTAGACAGAGCAATGCTCTGCTTCAACAAAAGGCTAAATGCCCTCCATCCCCTCCCACTCCTATCTCTCAACAGGCCAAAGGAGGCCATGTTTCCCCGGCCCCACCCTGTGAGCGCGCCTAAGATATCGACATTACGAGAGAACTCCACCTGGATTTCTTGAGGAGCATGAGGCGTTTGATTTGATGCTATATACTCACCTCAGAAAAATTGTGTCGAAGGCTTCAAATTGGAAATTTTCAAGTTAAAAAAGAAAGCGTAACGCAGGCAGCCCCACGCACGACTCATCATCGGAAAGCGTCTCACCAAGAGCATTGCCAACGGCAAAGCATTTCATTAAACGAATGGCTGGCCACGGATACGCCAGTCTCAAGACTCCTGAAATGTGAAACACTTGTTGACCCGTGCGCGCGTGTACACAAAAAATACCTGTCCGAGGTCCAGCCTCAGCGTCTGCCCGAAGGCCGGCAGCTCGAGGCTCAAGTCGGCGGTGCCTCCACCGCTGCCTTCCTCTAGATGTCGCCGCCGCCGCCTTCTTTTCCGACGACGTTTGCGCGTCGCGGGCCGCAGGTCCATGTGCGGCTCGAACACCTCGTACTGCAGCGCCTCTGCAACGACGGTGGTTGGTTCGTTGTTCTTTCAGAAAGAAACGGCCGAACAGTGAACCAGTCGTCGAACTCTGTCTCATAGCGTTAGTATACCACCACGTGATGGGTGGTGTCACTAGGTATGGTGATTACGGTGGCGAATCCAGTGCCCCTGCTCTCCCCACCCCCGGCCCTCCTTCTCCTTGAGGTTGACGTAAATTATGCGTCCCTGAATTATGCGGCCCGAGTTAGAGTCAGCGCTCTTACTTTGCATGACTTGCCATGAAGCCACTGTACACACCTTCCATGTGCAGACATCGATGGACAATGAGAAAACTGCAGCGCTTCTTTGCCGCGTTCTTTTACTCTTGTCTATACAGTCTACCTGCTTGCATCCTTAGCATTAAATTCTGTACAGTGGCAGACACAATTAAAAGTACTCTTATTTTAAATCTGATTATATTTGGCGATTTCTCCCAGTGCTTTCTTTCAATTGCAGTCCCTTTTCATTGCATAATACGGGAAGTGACGTCCTGAAATTGTAGAGGGGCTTTGCACGGCACCCCTAACTCGCCCGGATGCAACTTCTCGTTTAGTAGGGACTACCAAATGTTGTGTACAAGTTAAGGCAGCGCAAGTATAAGATTTTTCTCACCTGTATTCCCCGACCCGACCATGAGCAGCTTCTCTACTTTGGCAACGACTTGGTTGATGAACTGGGCTTCCAGCTGTCGGAAATATGCAAAAAGAAAGACGTTGGTGTCAATTGATCTGAGCACACAAGTAAATGTGTACATATACATGTGCTTTGTAAGTGTGTTATTAGTGTATTACTTGTATGTCCTAATCAAACTACTAAAGTGTCTGCAAAATAATTTTTATGGCATATATAAGCTTTCTGGCTTTCAGACTTGCTTATAAGTGATAAACGGCTGGTGATACTTTATCGTTTTTATTGTGTGAGGCCTAGTAACCAACACCATTAACTGATGCCAACATTTAAAAAAATTAAATTATGGGGTTTTACGTGCTAAAACCACTTTCTGATTATGAGGCACGCCGTAGTGGGGGACTCCGGAAATTCAGACCACCAGGGGTTCTTTAACGTGCGCCTAAAGCTAAGTGCACGGATGTTTTCGCATTTCGCCCCCATCGAAATGCGGCCGCCGTGGCCGGGATTCGATTCCGCGACCTCGTGCTTAGCAGCCCAACACCATACGCCAACATTTATCTAAGCTTTTATTCAGTAAAAATAAAAGAAAATACAAAGGCAATAAGAGCATGCATGGAACTCCTGCTTTACAAGCAATGGAAAACTCCACGGCTGGCCCGATTCTCGGGCAGCTGACCGAGGAGCATTGAATCGGAGTTCACCGGGGCACTCAAAAATCGTGCGTCCTCTGTTTCAACAATGCCGAAGTAAAGAGATCAGAAAAGTGAGCGTATACGCGGGAATGCGACCGCAGCAAACAATGACACAAAGAAACCACGCGCGCGCCACATCACTGGCGCGGCAACCATCCACAAGCGACAACAGCGCACGAAGCAGCTGCTCTGCCTCGGCAAAGCGGTGCAGTGTTGGGAAAACTGTACACCGCACCGTCGCAAACATGCAGTGCTGGTGAGCAGCATCGGTAGTGGCGCCTACTACTGATGCGTACCGTTAACCGTTTAAACTGGCTGTGTCGGATAAAAGCCGTAGCGCTTGACGAGCGGCATTTTCACGTGCTCACCACGCTACCTAATGCCTCAAAGATGCAAGAAAGCAAGATTGAAAGGCGTACTTGTCTGATTGAAGAAACCCTGTTGGCAGCAAGTCGTTCCGGCAAGGAGCTTAAGAAAGGCCAGTGGAATGAATGACGCCAATGGCGCCAATGACAGTCGCGATGCTATATGTTCGGCCCATCTTGCCTACGTATTAATTAGCTAGTGACATCACAGATACCTTGAAAATCAAAAGATACGGCGTGGCAGTCCAAAGTGTCGCTCCGCAACGTTCCTGTTCTGCATGCAACTGAGGCAACCGACTCGCGAACTCCCGCAATAGAGACATAATGAAGGACTAACAGAGAGAGAGAGAGAGAGAGAGAGACAGAGAGAGAGAGAGACTGATAGACAGAGAGAATCTCTAGAAACTCAGCTGTAATTTCTGCGACGCACTATAGCGAACGGCTCAGCATGGCAGGTGTTGCGCTTCTTGAGGGCCTCATCATAGCACCCGTCATAAAGCAGTTCCCTATTTCTGCAGTTTCTTACGTCTCTTTATTGCTCGTTGTGAAAATCGGAAAGCGAGCAAACGAGGTACGTGACACCTACAGCCACGTAATGTTTGGCAACATAACTGAGAAGCTTCCTCCTTGTTGCACGGTTTTCTTGAGACACAGTATCCTAGGTTTCTCGTGGACTCAAAGACCGAAGGCGTGGCGACCTCGGCCCCGCCGTAACCATTATGCTTAGCGGGAGGGAGTTTTGCGGAAGAAGAGAGCTTTTGACGGCTGTATAGTGGGCGCACGATGCACGCCGCGGTCGTTAGTCAGTTTACGGCGGAATCGTCGCGAATGCTGTTACGTTTGCGGATCGCTGCGGTCCGAGTAGAGAGACATTGGGTCGCGAGCGCACGACTTCTGCGGAAGCCCATCGGTGTCGACGAAGGCGGCTTCCGGTCGGCCTAGAAGGAGCGTGACGTTGATTTCACGCTTTTAAGCCCAGAATCGCGCGGCAGCTTTCGCGTTTTCAATGAAAGGCGTGCTGTCGACTTCACGTTATGCGAATGCGAAAAACCAGACGCGTCGCCAACGGCCGAGATTCAGGCCGGTCAGGCCATGCATTGCGGACACCACCTGCTGCTCCACCCAAGAGGCCAGCAAGCAACTATGTGTGCAACAGGGACGCAGAACGTAATTAACGATTTGGAAAAGCCTCCTAAAGAGAGAGAGAGAGAGAGAGAGGAATACCTTTATTTGAACGACTCGCTCTGAGACGGAGTTTAAAGTGGGAGGGAAGGTTTCGTTATAAGTACTATACGGTGTGTTCTAGATACGACAGCGGTTGAGGTTGCAGACAGTTCAAATTTTATTGAGCTATAGTCAGAAGGTTTGGCGTCGTCATTAGCGGAGACGGGACTTAATCAGGAAGAAGTCGGCGAAAACGTCAGCGACTTGTTTTGTTTGATCAGCTATTTGTTTTGTTTGGAAAACCGTGCTGACGACAGTTAAAGGGATCTACCTGCTTTACCGACACGTATTACTTTCTAAAAGATAATAATAAACTTTCTTGACTTCTTAGGAACGGTGTTGCACTGGTGTCGCTTATGTTCTGCTGTGATTATTGTCGAAAAATCAGAAGCTTGTGAAGGAATCGATAAGAGGTCAGGGGGAAGAGGTGGAAGAGAGTGGTCAAAAACAGAAATCCTTTGCAAGAATTGCCTGCAGCTCTGGGAACATAAAGACGAACGACGAAGTGCTCTCACTTGCGAGTTTGACTCTACCAAGACAGTCGAAAACATAGCCTCGCCTGCTTCTACTCGATGCTTCCGGTAGCTTTTATATTTGAGTCAAGATGACCAACGCATCCTTTTGCTCTAGCAGTGCGCGTATCTCCCTACACATTAAGGACACCTTGGGTTGTTTAAGCAGTGAAGTAATCGGAGGTCGCTGGGAGGGGCATTCACCCTCCAGATGGACGCAAATACACCGACGATGAGCTTAAGCCGCGAGAGTGGTAACTGAAATTACTCGGAGCTTAAAAGTTACGACATCGCCCTGTAGGGTGTGTACCACTCTAGCAGATCATTAGTGCAGTACCGTAGACTATAGAATGCAACAATCGTTATAAGAAGTGGTTATGTGTTGTATCTTATCACTCGCGTTTTACTGCGCGACAAGAACTACAAGAAAATAATAATCGGTCCCTCGTTTTAAGCTTGCGTACATGTTGCGTCGGTCTTTTATTGACGGCGCACGCAGCAAACGTGACTTCTGTGTGAATGCCAGGTTAGCGTTTCGCTCAACCGCGCTCCCCGCGTTTCTTCCCACCCCTCAATGTGACGTGCAAAACGGCCGTTGTGTTATGCACGTTATATACATCACCCCTCGACTCGTTCCGCTGACCGCCTTTGTTGCCACCTCTTGCCCCGCTCGTTACACGAACGAAATGAAAGAAGGTGGCGAAAGGAAGGAGGCAGGGCGAATAACCGGAGCTGACGTGGTTGCCGGAAGATAATCGGCGCGTCACCCAGTTTCGCAAAACCGCACAACGCGGCGCGCTGCGGCACGTGCTCCGTTTAAACGGCGTCTCATTTTGCCGGGCCGGCTCGCACACGCTGCTTCGCACTCACTCCGGTGCGCAGGTTGATTGAAGACTATATAGGGCGTGCTGCGGCATCGCCCTGTGACGTCACGGGTGAGGGTGGCATCGGCGATGAGAATGACGGTGGTGACTGTGCCTTTCTTCTTGGTGATTATGGCGATATAGATATTTGCTAAGGGATCAGTTGGAGAGGCTGTAAGCTTGGGCTTCCTGCCCTTACAAGAGTTAGTACATAGAGTCTGTTGCGTTTCTGTTCATTTATTTTTTTTAATTGTTGTCCTCAGTAGACATTCTGTTGGGATGCAATTGAATGGTCTGTGTGATTTTTGTAATGAAGCTACCAGGATAGGCCTACCGCGACCGCTGTTCTCACTCACAAAGAAATTATCCTAATGCTCTAGAACTTGGGCAGGTGTGTCTTGGCATATACGTTGTGTTTTTAAAAAATTGTCTAAATCACAGGACACTTCTATAAAACGTAGAAGGTATATTCAAGGTTCGTTCGCATCTCTTTAAGTCTTACTTACAACATTATTTCAGTGTGTAACCATAGGGGAATGAAGGTCTCCTCTTGATAAAACAGCCACCGGTTTTCCGCGAGGTAGCACCATTTCAGGGCCACTCCTGTTCGTTTTATATATTGATCGCATTACATCAATCAATGTATGCCGACTTACGATACATATGCTGAAATCATATCGTCCATTCTTCACGAGCAGTATCATACGGAGCCTGACTGATTCCTGAAGTTGAAGCCAACGTCAACAATATATTGCAGCGGTTGGGTGCATGAAGCCAGTACATTTCATTAAGGATAAATTCCGCGAAATTAAGCGAAATCAGTTCTCTTCCATTCGCGTAAAAGTCAACTCGCAATAAATTGTAAACTATATCTTGACTGTTCCGCAATCGAGTTTGTAGATACAATAAGAAGTCCCGGTGTTCTCTTTCATAAAAACATGACTTGGGATTTTCGCATTGGTTATGTTCAGCCACAAGTGTCCAAATGTGTCGGCGCACTGGCTTAACTTTGTTACGCTCAATCAAGTTAATGATCTACAACACTATTCTTGTCTTATATAAGTTATTGCACTTTAGTTTTGGGCAACTCTACAGAGAAATACATTCGCAAGGTGTATCTGTTCCAGAAAGGTGTCGTTAGATTATTTGCAATCGTATGTTATCGTGCCCACACAGAAAAGCTGCTTGCATGTTTTGACATTATACCATCATTTAACCTAAAACGAGAGAGAGAGAGAGAGAGAGAGAGAGAGAGAGAGAGAGAGAAGAGAGAGAGAGAGAGAGGTTCACAGCACGGTGTGGTTCACAGTAACCTGGATGCTTCAAGTGATTAACAGTAGCATAGAACAAGACATGTAGCTGAGGCCAACGATTCTACAAGGGAGCAAGGTTTTCTTTATCATTATCATTTATTGTCCCTTAAGGGCCCCTTTCAGGGTATTACATAAGGGGGGGTGGCAAAAGTATCAATAACCACTATGGTCATTATTATACAATGGTTAACTAATTTGCACAACGGTAAACAAAACTTAGTATACATGCTAGTAGACGATGGGCAAGAAAAATTAAAAACAAAGCAAAGTAACGTACGAACCGGCACTAGAAATGGCAACACAACCGGCACTATAACAGAGCAGTAAAAAAAGTTAGGCGTAAGAGTAACAGAGTAGTAGTGGTAGGTTAAGGGTTTAAGAAACATGACAATAGGTGCCTAAATTTATCTGGATCACTTTCATCGATTATACTGTTGGGTAGCGCGTTCCAAAATTCAATAGCTGGTTCTTTATGTCCGCAGCTTTGGCTTCTATGACATTCCTTGTCCTTCCGCTGTCAATCACGATTTAACCTGTACTATTCGAACTTAATTGTCAAATACAGAAGGTTTGTCCATCAGAAACAACATACCTTGATAGACATTGCTTAGGTAAGCACTAACATAAGCAGTTACACTTTCAGGAACCTTGGTGTGTATCATATTGCCGGACGGAAATTTGAAGACAAATGATCTGCTATGATTTGCCGCGAATTTTGAACACATTAGGAAATGGCAATATTATTGTAGAGAAATGTAGCATGCGAGTGATCAAACGCCATTTTTATTTACTCTATAAATACATGTATAGCATTCGAAACTACTGTCACCAGTTATTTCTTTGTGTCTGATATGTTATATATTTTGAATTATTAATTAACTCTGTCCGATAAGCGTTGGAAAAGGGGTTTTTGTACACTTTGTTTTATGCTTACATTGTGCCGTACTCATTCGCTTTATAGGCACATTTGGTTGCTTACATACTGGCGTTCTTTTTCTCGTGTACAGTCGGGCGCAAAGGTCTACAGACCATGGCTTTGCGAAAATGTATGAACTTCTTTTAATACAGCCGTGAGGCACGTTGCATCACGTTGGTCGAACAAGCGTACATAGGCTGTACGACTTTATTTCAGCCTGCATGTCTAAGCTGCGAAGAAAAACGAGGTTTTTACGGCATCTTCGCCCTCCAGACTTTAACTCGTGACTCTACAAGCGGGACTCGCGTTTTCTTAAAGCGAACTTGGCGCTTTCTTGCCTGCCTAGTTCCACGTCTTGATGAGGTGAGCAACTTAATCAAGTCCTATCAAATCGAATGAAAGTTGTGCTCAGAAAGACACTAAAATTGCAACGATAGCAGCGAGCATGGTCGTCGAACTTGATCTCGCTGGTCAAGTATGTCCGTTATTTACACCTGACTCATCGTACATTCCAGAGTAGTCACTGGTGCTCGCGTACATCCGAGAATGTGCAACCCTACTTGCGTCTCCAGCGCAGCTTTATTGAGCAAGTATCTTTCGCTACAGAAGTGGCGACAACGTTTAAGAGATTTCGGATACTGTGGGCGCGTCTGGCGCCGAGCGACAACTTGATAACAATGATAATCAGGTGATAATGAACACTGGCACAAAGGAAAACTAAACAAAAGGAAAACAAAGGAAAACGACGTGTGTCAATCTTATTACTAATTCGTGGCTGATAACAGCGCGGTGAAGCCGAAGGCGAGCGACAGAGTTAACAAAAGCGCTATGTTCGCCGCAGACACATAGATATTTGCAATGGACTCCATTTGTTTACAGACGCATCAAGTCGGTTAATTTTTCGTTTGTGTGTCCAATCCCTCGGGTGTGTGCCATATTGAAGAGGGCCCAACATCAACTAGTGTTGCTTGCTGCAGCGCTTGTATTGTGCTGCTTGCGTTCGTCTTCACCGTTCTTATTATTATTGGCATAAACGAGCCCGCACTTTCCCTGTTCTCTATCATTAATATTGGAGGGAGTCGTCGATGGAACTCCTCGTATATGCTCGAATATACAAGAAAAAAAATACAAGAGCTGCAGTCGCTGCTTTCCTTGACACGGCTACAAGTGTGCCAGGTGGCCCGAATATTCGGCCTGTTTATTTCTTCTGCGCTTTCGCGTGCCTTCAGAATTGAACCCGGGCCAGCGAGTGCTTTAATTCCGAGCTCGCCTTTGAAGATTGCGCTCGGTACATGTCAAGCGGGCGCTATTTAAAATGCACCTCGAAACTTCGTAAGAAATAAACACGAAAGAAAGCGCCAGCTCAAGAGATCTTGGCTAACCGGGCAATCGGACTTCTTTTTGGCACCGAAAAGTTTTCATCGCGTCCGTAAACAAGCGCCTTCCTTGATCCCCCATTTAGATTTCTGTGAGGACGCTATCAAAAGGCAGGGCGGGGGCTCTCGCTTGTGTAAATCGTGTTGCGTTTTTACGTGCGTTTACGCTTGTCAGTGTGCCGGCATAGCTCCTTCGGGCGCCAATGGACCTCTCCCGGCCCATGTCACGCCGAGTCGGTCACAGGACTTAGCGGTACACGCGGGAGTGTTCGGTGGGTAAAAAGTCACGCTCAGTCACGTGAAAAGTCACGTAACTCAGTCACGTAAAAAGTCACGTGCGCTAGTATACGTGCTGACAGCTTCGTATATCGCGGGTGTTCTTCCTTTTTTCGTGCGTACGTTTTGCGCGCATCCGCCGAGCCGGTTGGTCATGCCGGCGGTTTGTCGCGTAATCCGCACGAAAAAGAAGGCAGTGGGATCGGCGTTCTCCGTTTCCCAGAAAGACGAGAAGCGGCGAATAAGCGGGTGCTGGCAATGCGCGCCGCGACGAATGGCATCCGTCAGACGGCGACGACTTAATCCGCGGAGCTAACTTCCTCGATCGAAACGGCTGTTGCCTTGGCAATGTCCTGCTGCCTTCATGCTGGATGATGTCAATTTGGAGAGCCAACACAGGAGGCAACAGCCGGGACAAATGCGGTCACGTTCGCACTTACGTGACGAAAATAGCATATGTGACATGGCTCCCTATTTGACGTATTTTATTAGATTAGTGTGAACTATAAGACAACAGCGCTTTGCTACTGTTGCAGACAGCATTTAATCCTCCTGCATCATTGACTTATGTTCCTGTCACGCGGCCACGTTAGATCGCGGTCGAGCCAGCTCCGGATTGAGGGCTGCTGCACGGGCGCTGCCGATCGCAATATTGCTCGCCCTGGAACCATTTAATCGTGATCGACCTTCTTAGTCGCGATCGTGCATGCCAAACGTCCGCACCCTGAATGCACAGTGAGCTTAACCATATGTCTGCACATGTCTCTCCTTGGCAAGACCGTATGCTTTTTCACCGAAAGGTGGTATTGCTCCCATGGTAACCAGGTGTTTTTATATAGCAGCAAAAAAAAAAAAAAAAAATAAGTTGCCTGTGACAGTTAACGCAATTCTAATCGTTGAGCTAAATTACTCAATGAGGCGGCCATTACTTCTACGAGAAATCAAAATGCTTATTTGAGTGAGTTGTAACATTACACTAATTAACTTTTTAAACAATTACTTTACGGCATATATTTCAGTTTACAAATTATAGCCGGTGATTCGAGATTTCGAGATTCGTTCCAAGTCGATACGCCTTGCAAACTCACTAGCTACAATTGGTAGAGTGAAATATAGATGGTAAAGTAATTGAAAAAATGTAACTATTCTTGTTGTGTTAATTATATAATTAAACATTTTGATTTCTCGTAGAACTAATGGCCACATCATCGGGTAATTAAGCTCGTATATGTCGCTGAATCGCACGTTCGGCCAACATTTCGGATTGTTTTCCAGCCGGCTTTGAGGCAATTGAGGATCAAGGTACTGATCGCCCTAGGTGATGAGGTTTTCAACGTAACCGCCGTATTCAGAAACGAGCGTCGAAGCTCATGCTTCACTTGCCCAAGATGACGCCTGTCGTGAACACGCTGAAGGAAAGGCAATGAGCATCTTGGGCACGTTGCCACCGGGAGTCATCTTGCCAATGTCAAGCATGGGCTTAAATTAAGTGGCATCTTTAAATGCGGGGATAAGGCTGAGAGGCAGCTTCTGGCGGCCAACTCACGCGTACTCTGACAAATCCATCGCAGCAGTTGCCAGGATAGCCTTGACGCGAGGGAAATGTTTTGCCCACCAACTCCTTGCACACGTTTCGCACTTCACCTTGTGCACGCACCGTGACGTCACGTTGTTTACGAAAGGGAGAGGTCCATTGTTTCTTTGAACTGAAAATTCAGTTTCACCAGATTTCTTGCATCTCTATATATAGAAACATGAAAAGCGAACAGCTGCACCGACGCATTATTAATCTTCAATCCCTCAGCGAGTTTTTTTTCAGGTTTACAGAACGCAAACTCCATGCGGGAAGTTCCTACAGGATCGTCAGATGTAAAAACAATTAACTGCTTCGTGTCGGGCATACTTGAAAAGCACCTCTCCAGCCACTTGAAAAATATGCCTGATGTAGAACACCGTGAAAAACAATAAAAGAAGTGAACCCGCTACGTTACAACTTATTGAATACGAGCGCAAACACGCAGCCGTCTTCCTTACAACTCGTTTTATTTGAAACACTGTACGCATGTTATTAAAATTTGCAGCACAGGTATAATCAGAAGTGCCTCAAGATGTCTTCGAGTTGTTACCAATACCTTCATAATCAGTGCTCTTGCTTTTGATGCGTATTCCTGACGTGCACATGCAGTTGTCCACACGTCACATGGTATAGCACAGTCCGCTAGATAAGGCACATGAGAACATTGTAAGATAAGCTTCATTGCTGAATTGAACTTCTGCAATACCAGAAACTGCACTCCTACCGTTAAAAAAAAATTATGGGGTTTTACGTGCCAAAACCACTTTCTGATTATGAGGCACGCCGTAGTGGAGGACTCCGGAAATTTCGACCGCCTGGGGTTCTTTAACGTGCACCTAAATCTAAGTACACGGGCGTTTTCGCATTTCGCCCCCATTGAAATGCGGCCGCCGTGGCCGGGATTCGATCCCGCGACCTCGTGCTCAGCAGCCCAACACCATAGCCACTGAGCAACCACGGCGGGTCCTCCTACCGTAAGCAACGTTTTGGTAAGCCCAGAAAAGTTACAAAAAACAAAACGCGTGCTTGACGTTCCCTCGCTAGGTGGCCGTAACGTCAGGAGATTTGGATACAATCTGATCGAAACTATAGTTGATAGTTTATCCATATACGAGGATTACATTGGCATCCTAGAAGAACCGACGACTCAGGCTAGTGAGTTCTTAGAGCTACTCCTGAACTAAAATTGTCCAAATATGCGCGAATACGTTGAAATTCGTGGCGTCGTACAAACGTGCCGACGCTATATGGTTTCCAAGCGTAATTTGAAAAGGGAATGTTTTGCCCTTAATCTTCTCTACGTCTTGTCTAGGAGGCTTAGAAAAATGCAGGAATGCAAGACGGTGTATCAGACCCCTCATGCCTTGTTCCACCACTCTTGATCACGCCATTCATTCATTCATTTTCGGACGACAACAATATAAAAATGGAATTTGGCTTGTCTAGAAGGCAGACAAAAAAGGCAGGAATGCGTGACAATTAAAGTATCAGACCCCTGTCCCATATACACGTTACCCAGTCAACAGATCTCCTTAACGTCTAACATCAATGAAAACACAATCAATGTACAAAATAAATTGCAGGAAAGATACACATGATTTTTATTTCGTTTTGTAATGTTTAAACGCGTAGCGTACATGCGAACGCATACATACGTGTTCGGTTCCCGTGGTGTAGTGGTTATCACACATACATACATGTGCATGCAAACAGTTTTGAGTACTCTAGGCTTGAATTTCACTATCATACATCTTCCCGTGAAATTCTGTCTTACATCGAGCTTCGCCCGCTTCTGGATCTTCTACGGTGCCTTCGCTGCTAAAAAAAGGACTGCCGGTATAACGCTTCCAGCGGACGCGCGATCAAGAGACACTGACGCGTCCGAGTGCCGTAGCCTTGCCGCGTGTGTCACAGCTGTCATCGATCAAAGGCCTTCCCAGAGTGACGCCACGCTGTCTGGTGGTTCGACGTCCGGCCCTTGCAAAACGTCATGTCACGCATCAACTAAGAGCGCTCTGGAAGCTATATTTATTTTCAATATTTTTTGCCCTAAATATCGCATGAGCATTACATAGGGTGGAGGGAGAGAACACACAAGCACAGAAAATGCAGCATTTATTATATAATAATGATGTGTCACAGTGTAAAAAGAATCCGAGATACTAAAATAAAAGTTGCGACTCCAAATGCGCAGAAGCAAATGCGCGTCGTAAATGCATTCAAACAAGTAAAACTATACGTATTAATTAGTGCCCAGCTTCAAAGAGCACACTTCAAGTGTGGTTAGTTTAATTATTATCGTCTTTGGAATCTCCAAGCTTGTACATGAACGCGTCGGGCGCAGCAATAATATATGCACAAGAAATTTTGGAAGGGGATTTCTCTATATGATGGGCAGGTTAAGAAAAGAAAAAACGTGCACAGTTCCGCGCGCGCATACAGTGGCTGAATCTTGAAGTTGTAATGAAGGCGCCGAGATATAAAGTGCGCTGCTTGAATTAATGCTGTTGTATGGATAGTTAGATTGTCGTAAAGTTTGTGCAAGAATGCTAGCCTGGAAGTTTCCCTTCCACTTTCCAATATTGGCAGGTCGAAACTATTCTTTATAGCTGAGGTGCTTGAACGCGTGAAGAAAACTGCATGTTTGTGATGAACTTATGCAGTTATTATTATTATTTTGCAAGGCTTACTATTTGTTTATAAACTACGATTTGTAAGGATGTTCATGTAAATGACGCTTATTCAACTTTTGATCGTATGATAATGGCACATGAAAGCAGGCTGGTGCGCTTTTTAGCACGGCGGAGTGTGCGATGAATATCGAGTCACGCTGAGACATTTCCAAGACTCCACAACAGCGATGGCGAACTCGTCATACGTGAAGACTTACGCCATTTGTCGTTCGCCCAGTCTTTGTGTGTTTGGCATTTTCTCCTATAGTGCTAAAAATCAACCTCGTAAGATGATCTCTGTGTTTGTAGACACGTCGATACATTTCTATAACAAAAGCTAATGTGGTCGTGAGCCTTTGTTCCCGAAATGCTTCGTGTCAAGATGCAGATATCATATTAGATAAGGTTGAATATTGAAGCCGCAAAAGACAGAAAAATAGAGAGAAATGAGATGGTAAAGGAAGCAAGGTTAACCGAAAAATCACGAAGAAGCATCGTTGATGAATATATATTGGTAATGGGATAGCATTTTAAGATAAGCGCTCACGATGGCGCGATGTTATGCTTATCGTCGTGGACACAGTTGGTGACTAGATTTTGCCACGTCTTGCTGTAGAATTATGTCGCCCTTTAGACGTTCTAGTGCTCGTGACAGTTAGTATAGGTGACCTTGTATAGTAAAGCATCAAAATAAAAGTACTATTAAGATACTGAAGTACCCAAATCTTCCCAATTTTGAATTTTATGTGCCTCTTCTGAATATGTAGCCTTTGTAACCCCCTTTCTGTAACGTTTTAAATCCACTTCCCTCTGTGTAATACCTTTGTGGTCTTGAGGATGCAATAAATTAAATTAAAAAATAAAATGGGATTGATTACACCCCAAGCACCGTACACGAACGTTTGTGCGTTATTACAACAAAGATACGCTTTCTTTGCCCCTATGGTGAGTGATCGACTATATAGAAAATGCTTTACGTTTCGCTTATACGAGATAAGCGGTAAACAGCGACTGATAACCTTTTTTATGTTGTTACAAAGCGTCTAAACTCAAGAACGTAGAAGCTACAAAAGGTATTTCAGCTCTTTCTGTAAAACCATTGGCACAATAATGCTATTGAATAAGAAGCAATGTTGTTTTTTTGTATAGTGTTTCTATACCTCTTATTATTGAGTGTTTATTTGTTTATTTAACGCGGTGCTTTCTTTCTGTCAGCGGCTATACTGTTTATTTTGCATATGCTTTGTGTTGGTTAACTTTGTCATTTGTGCCGACCAAGCACGTTTCCAGTACATTCGTCAAATGTATGTGCAATGGTAGTACCATTATTGTTTCAGTTGCTCTTCGCAACCTTTTACTCATATTTTCCCTGCTAATCTGCGAAATTTGGTATGTTAATTGCTCTTCGCGTTGATTGTTTGAAGGGTAAGGGCCTGTCATGCTGGTTCCAGTTTCTATTTTCCGACCTCCACCTTTATGTATGTATAGAAACTGAACGAACGATAGTAAACAGTCGAGTCAAAGGATGTTTGTAGATTTTTCAAAACATTGCCATCCTGACCGCTTTAAACAATCCCAAGTGGATTTCTCGGCAAGTATCAGTGCCGCCTACTCCAGTTTGTTGCCTTGCAGGCGCTTACGTCGCCATTGAGTTGGCTTTCTGTCCTTGGGCGTGCTCGTGACGCAAAAGAATGCAATAACTCATTCGCACCCGCCGACCTTTCTTGTTATTCTCGCAGCTCGTAAGACTGCAATAATCCGTTAGCGTGCACGCTTGTTGCTTCCCAAAACCTTTCACTTCTCACACGTTGTCAGGGAGCGGCACTTTCACGGCGTTCAGCCGACCGGAGGCCGGACGTCACATTCGTCAGAGTGAGACGAAGTACTGGAGCGAGCGACAAGGCGATGACCTTCCATTGTACAAACGAAAGGTCAGTGTGCGGCCGGTCGATTGACCGCCGGCCTTGGAGGTCACCGAACAACGCGCCCTGCGCGTTTCAGAGCCGCGTGGTTATTACGCCAGTTGTCTCGTGCGAACTTAAGGAGCTGGCTCGCATCTTGCACGTCCAATAGCGCGTATGCAAATGGACCCCCTGGTAACTTGTCACGAGTCATTGCTGTGCGCAAGGCTGCCGGAAGCATCGAAGATGCGTGGTCTCTGATTGTTCCAGTAAAAATACATAAATAACACTTACATGAAGTTACTATATATATAGCTGATGCAGTTGCTTGGATGAAATTTGTTGCATTGAAATTGTTCAGAATACTCAAGAAACGGAGTTTCGATTTTGGGCCCTTATAGTGTTGTTACTTTTTCAACGGCCTATCGTATTTAAAATGTTCCATCAGTGACAGGTCATTAACGATTTTCGACATTTTGCTTCGGAAGAACAGACGCACCGGCACACACAGTGTAAATACAGCAACGCGAACAAGATATCTTAATTGCGCAATCTGACGACGTTAGCGTTTAAAGCTGACAAGGAATTGATATGTCATAGAATACTCCCCGAGAGCAGTACTACTGTGTGAATGGTAATTCCGTAAAATTTACGTAAACAGAGTAACATATACGTGGATTTTGGTGCCTCGTTACGTGGTTTTCAAGCCTGGTGTTTCAATATTTCTTTAACATTCATCTATTTGCTGTACTTTTGACGGTCCTTTAAGGAGATGCGGCCGCAGCACACTCAAGTCGTCTTCACTGCAGTATAAGTAAGAAGTATACTGCCGACAGTTTCTACAATTCAAAACTTTCTCTTAAATCCAAGAAAACATTCGTGCGAATCGGTTCAGAGGTTCTCTGGTGCGTACGTAATTGTATATCTATGCCTTTCATGTTTCTTAATAAGCAAATCGAAGTCGGCCCCGAGCTCAGGCTACCACTTAAGTGTACACGCCTCTTTCATTTCTGCGTGAGTCATGGTCGCCCGTGTAGCCGCAGACGCGATGAAGGAACTATGCGGGCATGCCGTAACCGCGTCGACGCCTCTGAACTTTTCGGCGACGTGTTACATCTGTGGGCTTTATGTAGCTCAAGCAGACGACGCCGCGCGGGACACATAGAACCGTCGTCCGTCGTCGCTGCGTTCAACTTTGAAACAACTGCACTGCTAGTTGGGATGGCTTCCGCGTTGACGCGCACACACACGCACACGGACGTGTAAGATGTCGTCTAACGCGCGCATTACGAAGGTGACACATTAAACCCGCCCTCCTGCATACACTGCTTCTCAGACATCTCTGATGACCACCGGTCCAGAGTACCGGTGACGAAACTACACTGTGAAATTCGTCCATCTCCCGTGACGATAGCTTTAGAACTTTAGAACATACGTACAATCGGCCACAAAAGTTTTGCGTGACACCGGATTTGCGAAAAGAATGAATTCGAGCGCAGCCCGGGCACATAGCGACGATTTCAAATTTTCAGTGCGTAGCGGGCGTTTGTGTGTTCCTGTACGGTGATCTGTTAAATTAAAAGCGTTACGGTTCGCAAATAGAGCAGAAATTCACATTTGTCGCTTGGGTCCCGTAAACTTTTGTGGCCGATTATACCGGCGTTAAGCACCTTAATGTATCCTTACCGGCTTCCAGTGACGCCATGTGTTGACGACGTCTTTCCAGGGCTAGTTGGTTGTTTATCTACGAACAACCAATACATTGCATTAGAAACTAAACGACGACTCAGCTTGTCAACTTCTGGGACATACTTCTGAACGAAAAAGTGTACCAAAGTCCTGAAATCACCGCGCAATCCGTGGCGTCATGCCCGGCTGTCCGAACGAGTTAATAATAATAATAATAATAATAATAATAATAATAATAATAATAATAATAATAATAATAATAATAATAATAATAATAATAATAATAATAATAATAATGAAATGTCTCTATTTAATTTCGCCTATAATGGGAGCCTTCTTCAGCCTTGGAAATGCATGTTCTACTTGCGTATACTCATTTGGGGGGGGGGGGGGGGGGGGACTATCTATGACGTCTGCTTCAATATGTGTAGCTGCGAGCCAGTCAGAAAAGGAAAGCGAGGACGTCGAGTGTTGTCACGAACTAATTACTCGGTAGAAGACGACGTACTCTTTGATGCGAGCATGGTTTGCTAATCCTAATTAACCTAGGCGATGTTAATCTTCTATGCTCCTAAAATCGTTGCCGGTGTTTTTATGACACTAGCTGTTGTAGACCCGTGGACAACCGTCGGCGTAGAGTAAGTAAAGTCCTAGAATTTCTCCATAAAGCGAGGAACTAAAGCATAGCGCTCTAAAAAAAAAAAAAAAAGAAAGCGTAAGTTGCGACCTTGAATGGGCACTGTCCGTCGGCGCTCTGTTACTTGAAATACTCTTGGCAGTTAAACGTTGTCAGAGCACTGCGAACTGATTTACCGTGCCAAACACCGGCGCATGATGCCGAACTCGTTTGATCCAACACTTTGCTGTTTGCAACCCAGCCATAAATAAGCGCGTGTTGGCTGTTATTGCCGCAGTCGAGCAAGGTGGCCTCATCACCACCGGCAAAATAGTACGCGCGGTGCACCAACTAAGCAATCTTCCGACGAATTGATCGAATAACACCGTATAACCGGTTTGCTTAACTGGTTAATGAACTGGAGTCGCGTCAGCGAGTTAGGATGAAGCAAGCGTTCCCTCATTGAGTTCTTTATTGAGATGGAAACGGCTGAGATAGTCTGGATATATAGTTATCGCCGCCTAGTTAATTGGTTGCGTGAAGGCTGTTGCTTGTCCGGATATAGGTACCGTCCATTCATGTCGTCCGCCCTCTCTCGCGGCAGCATTTCGGGACCCGTTCGGTCGGGGGGTGTACTGTCGAAAAATGCGGGCCTCGTGTGATAGCCAGCAAAGGCATTTAGGTGACTGCATTGTTAAAGCCGCCTTTTCAGTAGTTTTGATATCGACTTGAAGATGATGAAGGTTGATATGACCTCAGCAAAGAGCTGTTTCGTGTAAAATGGGTCGTCTTTCTTCTTTTTTTTTTCGTCCGGATGCGGTGCAGGTGAACGAAGAAAAGTAATTAATTCATTTTCTAATTGATCAGAGGCTGCCTATTAATTGGGTGGAAATTAAAAAAAAATATTTATAGAGTGGTGCTTTCTTCCGCGCCGTACCTCAGCATTCCCGGTGTTGGCTCCGCATCGACGCATTTGTTCTGATTAGGCAGACACTGCACGCGCTGACGACAGTGTTCGCGTGGCCCATTAGGACGGTTACATCACTGACTGGGGCGTGTCGATTGAACGCGACCTTCTTCCGAGGCTTGCTTCAACGAAGCCTTGAAGAAGCCGACGCCGTTCGTCTCGTTTGCAGACGTCGCTCGAGCGCGAACGACCGGGTGCCGCTAAAAAGGCCGCGCAGACATGGTGCGGCGGCGATGGGCGGAGGAGGAGGAGGAGGAGGAGGAGGAAGGGGAGGCCGGATTACGTCACGACGACACCAGTCCGCGGATGTTGCGCGGCGCTGCCGGATTAGCCCGACTGATGGATGCCGGCTGAGGGCCGTTCCTGACAACGATGCTGCAAGGTCTGTGCACGCCGCAATGCAGACAAGGCACTCGCACTGCTCTGCATATGTGCGTGCGTGTGTACGGCCGCGTGCACTGGGCCTGGTCGCGTGTTGCGTGCTGGGGTTTCAGAATGAACGCCGCTAAAGCTAGCGTGCCTCGAAGGCCAGCCTGTCTGGTCTATAGTGGTAGCGTGCGAGGCTCTTATGCCTCGGTCACACATATGCGGCGACGTCGCTGTTTTCTGATCGCAGCCTCTCGACAGGTTTCTTGTGATGACTCATTGCGAAGCCCACTTTCTCAATTGAAAAATGCAAAGCTCTCGTTTGTTTCCTTCTATATTTATTTTTTTTCCCTCTCCGCGAGGATATCTACGGTGGATCGCTTTCGCATGCTGTACGTCCGAGAGAGAGAGAGAGATAGAGAGAGAGAGAGAGAGGAAGAATGAAATATTTAAAATATTTATGGTTAAGCGATGTTGCGAGGCTTATTTGGAGAATTGGACAATGAGGAAAGAGATCGGGCTAAGGTGTGATTCACAATGTGCTGTTGTGGTCGTGAAACTGAGAACGTTCGCCGCTTTCTTATCGAGTGCTCGAAATGCGCCGACGGAAGGAGTAACTTTAGCGAAAAAAAAAAAGGAAGTTTGGATACGCGCTTCGTTAAAATGCACAAGTTACTTGTATCGTAGTCACGAGAAGAAAGGGGATTAACCGAGGAGCCCGATTTTTATTAGTCATATCATAAGAAGCCAACAAACAGTGACACCAAGGACAACATATTCGCGTGCGATGCTCTACCATTGAGCTACCGCGGCGCCGTTTTCCCATCTACTTTCTTGGGTATTTATGTGTCCGAGTAGAACTCTGGGAGTGTTAGCCAGCGCCACCACTCAGAGACCTTGGCGGCGGACGTGGAACGTCCTTCTTGCCGCAGGCGTCACGAGAACGTGATCTATTTAGGGTGAAGGCAACTGGTCAATAAACCCATATATGCTACCTGAAGGCATCAATGTTAGATGAGCGTTTATGACAAGTGGTCCCGTTCAGTTACACACGACGTGACCTTGACGCGTTCATGCTCTGTAGCGCGGACGGAAGTTGAACGGAGAGAGAGAGAGAGATACAGAGGAAAGGGGAAAGGCAGGGAGGTTAACCAGAGCGTAAGTTGAACGGAGGTGTCTGTTTGGACCTACCATCCCTTTAGTACGCAGAAGACTCTTCCATCAATGCAGAAGTACTACAAAGAGTATGTAATATTTGGCTAGCGGCATAGACAAACGTCAAGTGAAATATCCGTGTCGATGTTGCTATCTTTGTGGTTGTCTCATTTTCCCTTAATTAACTACTATTTTTGTTAGTTTCATTGCTCTGTTTGTTCATTCGTTTTGATGTGAAAGCGTCAAATGGCCCATTGAGCAAATAATCCGGCGTCTGTCATCTGTAGGAGCGAAACAGCACCTAATTTCCTATTGGCTGCGAGGCCACGTCACAAGCGCGCCTCGACGGGGCACAGCGGGCGAAAGGGAACACTTGCTGTTGCGATAGCGCTCCAGGCGTTGCATGAGGGGAGATGGCATCGCCGCGACGCTACGTCACTCTATCTCTCTCTCCCGCCCTCTCTCTCTCTCTCTCTCTCTCTCGAAAGCTCGTGTTATCCGCGCGTTTCTTGTCCGCGCAAGAACTCGCCCGCGTTCTACCTGCGCGTCTCAACGCGCTCGCAAGCTCGCGAGGAGCGCATAACTCGAAGGAATCATTCATTCTTTATATTTCGCTGCATAACATAATGGAGTAAACGTGCTGTACTGTATACCTCAATCTCTTCTTAGCAACCCCTGTATAACAGAACAGAAAGAAAGCTTCTTAACTCTCCTTAGTTACGTCGGCCCATGGATAGACAGACTGAGTCTTCGAGCAACGCCACCTCTGTAGGTCGGTACTTTTCCAGCATGTGTGAAACATTGTGGTAACATTGGCGAATCAAAGTTCTAGCTCGTGGCGCAGGTGGGCGGTACAACATAGCCACGTAGTTAGGACAACACAACACACTATACCACACCCATTCTTGTGGCAGCGGAACGCATAGCGATTGACAAAGAACACGACAAAACTGTAAATAGCGCCAAGCAATGTATATCACCGGCTACCAGAATAGGTGTAACTCTCAGGCAATTTATTCACTCGAGAGTTGTAGTACATTGAACACCGTTACCTTTGTTGCCGGATGTAGCGACATTTCTGTTTTAGGAATTTACATTGTTTTTTCTTTACCCCGCAGAGCATGCACTTGCGTTATTTTTACCGCGTGTTATAAGAGCTGTTAATATCGGGCGCAACTGTTGATGAGCTTCTTCTCCCGTTTTTAGGCGGTAACGACGTGAGTGAAAAGCTGATACTTTTTTTTTTTTTTTGAGGGACGAAAACACCATTCTCGTACTGTTGAGGTTTGCATGCGAAGCCTCCATAGTGCGACGTACTCCCCCCCTTTCTTCCTCCCTCCCCACGTGGGCCAGACCCTTCTTATTAAGTTATTCTCCCTCTCTCTTTCTCTAGTTCTCTTTCTTTCTCTTTCTCTCTGTCTCTCTCTCTCTCTCTCTGATTGGTTCTCGAGGAACGTGTTTTGGCGAGCATCCTTTATTGCATCAGTACGGCAGGCATGAAAGAACTAAACTGCGGCGGGTTACGACCAAAATCAGGAAGCGAGTGGCAACGCAGAATTGAGATGTCGACGGGCACTATTCAGTTAGGTGGGCCGAACAAAAGGGCGCGCACTTTCATCCATCTTTATTTTTGGGGTCAGGCATCCGTCACATCAGCGATCACTTTCCGTGCAGCGCACTTCGGCGGCTCGCGTTTTCGCACTGCCACCGCTGTAACGCCCGCTTCTTCCGCGTTTCGGCCACTGCACCGACACGACCAGGTGAAAACGAGGCAAAAAAATATAGACGTAAAAAATTCTCGTTTGCTGTAGAGCCGCCTGTTCACGGCTGAGCAGCTGACCTGATTTGCGCAGTCATTTCTTTCTTTTTTTCTTCGCTCGAGGCTTGAACGGGCTTCGGTTGACCGTACCTGCTTTGCTTCATTTGATATTTTGTCCTGAGCGTGTCCGCCGAGCATTTGCGGGGAAAGTGATGGATCAGTGACGTGCCACTGCATATCGCCGGCTTTTCGGGAAAGCGATTACGTAGCACTACACGGGCGACGCTGTCCCAGTCTGTTGCTTTGTCGTGCTCGCTTATGGCCTGTCACTGTGCTGCATCCTGAAAGCCGAAATTTGTTTTCTCTTGTTGTCTTTATTTTTGCGCCTTGGTCAGCGTATACTGTAGACGCTGCGCCACAACCTAAATTACAAACGAATGAAAAAAAAAAAAGGTCGGAATAAGGACATCGCTTTATGAGGCGCAACAACAGAAGTGCTAGGTGGCATAGTTTCACCTCTCTTTACTTATTCGACCTTTAACGAGCAGAAACTTGATAGAAAAATTGAGGATGTGTCAAAGCCAGCGCTATGCGAGAGACATTACAGGGTTTCCCTTGGTTGCTGACACACGTGTACGTTGTAGGATGTCGCCTGCCTTGATACTTGCGCGTCGCGGAATCGACTGCTGAGTATATCCCTTAAGTGCCAATGGGTTTCTCTAGCTGGGACTCGGGCTTGTGCTATCACAGTACACTTCACTGTCAAAGGGAACACACGATCGCATGACTAGCACGTTGGCGGCGTTAGGCGGATACACTGCGCAAGCTCGCAGAGTGTAGTGCCACTGATCCAAATTCGTTCCGGTGAAGACTCGGACTCTTTGAGGATATATAGCTTCAGAGTTAAATCTGCTCAATTACGCCACGGTCCCGGGCTTGCCTTTTCACGTTATGATAAAGCTTTAGGCTAAAGCCTGACTCCGATTTCCTTAATCACATGCATGCGAAACGTAGCAATTATCTCCTTGGGAAGACCGCCGAACTGAATAGCACCTGTTGCATCTCGGAGACAGTGGAATTCTAGCGATTTCTTGCGAGCAGAACTTCGATTTATGGAATGAAGCATTACCCGCCGCGGTGGCATAGCGGTTGTGTATGATGTTTCGCTGCTAAGCGCATGCTCACGCGATCAAATCCTGGCCGCGGCGGCAGCATTTTCGATGAGGGTGAAATGCAAAAAAAAAAAAAAAAAAAAAGAAAGAAAACGCCAGTGTCCCTTGCATTGGGAGCACATTAAATATCCCCTTGTGGTAAAAATTGATACGGAGTCGCCCACTACGGCGTGCCTCATAATCAAATCGGGGTTTTGCCACGTAAAACTCCAGTATTCAATTGAAATGAAAGATTTTATTAAAAATCCTGAATATCGGTGAAATTCTATACCTTTGAAGGATCACGTGTACAACTCTAAACTACCGACCACGAAAAAATATATCTGTTCTGGAAACTGAACTATAAAGTGTATAAAGTGGAGAGACGATAATTGTAGATTACTTGATATATTTGCATGCCGCGCTGATTTGTGTGCTTTGCAAAAGAGCTGTCCGCGAATTGTTCGTAAATTTAGAGGCGCTACATAACGTAACAATTTTGACCGTTTTGAGCATCCTATAACTGATGCACTCTGCAAAATTGTGATATATCTTTACATTCCGCAGTAAGAATTCTATAGGCTTAAAGTTTCATGGTTTGGGGCGCTATAACGTAAAACTATACCAAACTTTTCTATTCCAATTCTGCAATCAGTCCACTGCGATTGGTCAAAAACGTTTTTGGACCACCCCCACTTCAACTGTTTGTCACGCGACGTCACGAAAACCGCGATAGCTCCCCATCTGACATTACGTGTACACACTGATTATGCGTAATTTGACTGAAGAAAACAAAAACAGTTATTTCTGATTCGACGCCTTTTTGCAATTAGCCCTCGGCTGTTAGTCAAAAGTTTTCGGGCTGCACCCACTTCACCTGCCTCTCACACGACGTCACAAAACCGCAAAAACTTACCGCGTCAAAGTGACGCGTACGAGTTAAAGATTCATTAATGTGCCGAACTAAACTGAATTTCCTTCTGAATAGCCGCAGGCTGCCCCGTTCCGAAAGGAATAAAAGATGGCTGTCGCCGATCGCTCCGGCACTAGCTCAGTGGCTATGGTGTTAGGCTGCTGAGCGCGAGGTCGCGGGATCGAATCCCGGCCACGGCGGCCGCATTTCGGTGGGGGCGAAATGCGAAAACACCCGTGTACTTAGATTTAGGTGCACGTTAAAGAACCCCAGGTGGTCGAAATTTCCGGTGTCCTCTACTACGGCTTGCCTCATAATCAGAAAGTGGTTTTGACACGTAAAACCCCATAATTTAATTTACTCGCCCCTGTTTGAGAGCATGGGTTTTTTTGCATGTGATAAAACTTTTTGCGTGGCCGTGTAACGTTTTCGAGAACTTTCGGCACATTTACGACCTCGTTCTGCCAACTCTTCTTTGCTGAGGATCCGTTTTAACGTCATTCTTAAGTTTACGTTGCATGCCGCCGAGATTGCCGATGAGTCACAGCAAGCTAACAGAAAGCGGACCAATCGCAGACGCTGCCACCACCCTCTTCATCCGGTTATCGATAGTCAGTGCAGTGGCTCGGCCCCATCGAATCCCTCTCCACTTGAGCACGCTCCTAGCCTCTTGTGAGCCAGTTAGGAAAGAGAAGCCGCTCAGTGCAGGCAATGTTATTCGTTTTTCAAGCAAACAAAAGTGACCTCCTATGAACGAGGGGAGCCTTTGATTGGTCTTTTTAGACAACCCTGCGGGTGACCGCCCGATGCTTGCGTCGGCGGTTACGCAAATTTGACGTTAGGAGATTGGAATAAAAACATATTGGAATAGATTTACGTTACACGGCCCTTGTTTTTAGAATGTCTTAAATTTCGATTTTTCTTTTTTTTTTAAAGTTAAGCTATCAAAGAAAAAAAAATGTGCTAGGGATCAGGTGGAGAGGTTGGAAATTACATTTCTCGAGTGATGAAAATTACTTTAAATAAATGCTCATTAGCATCTAATAAAATGAAAAATAAAGTTGGAAGACGATTTAATCTCTAGCATAAGTCAATCAAAGACAACGTGTTCCTGATTGAGGGCGGAAAGCTGAGAATGGGACGTTGTCACTGAGCCCGGCACTTCGTCGCTTCACTCCTCACGCGAAGGGAATACCAGGAGCGTCAGACTGCTTAATTTTTTTACTTCACTGCCTTCGGGATCGGCCCACATTCTTGAAGACAAGGTCTTCTTAGCTGACTTCACATGGCTTTGGCGTACTGCGATCTGGGTATCTTATAACCACTTCCAGAAAAAAAACCTCCCTTTTGGGCCTCCAGAGCGTCTTAACGAGTCGCAAGATGTATCAATATGTAGGTCCCAACGAGACAAAAAATGAGTATTAGTCGCAGGGTAGGTCAAATTAACTGTACGGGCGCAATTGACACCAATATAATCTCAATTTAACCACATTACTTTATACCCCTGTAAAGGGTGCACCGCTGTTGATATTGACACAATGAGGCAAAGCCGCCATGCTGCACACTTTCAGGAGATGGAGCCAGTTCACTTGGATTAAGCAGGGCTCGTGCGAGGCAATGGTGTCTGCAAGGCGACATCAGCGGTGCCCACAATAAGCGAGCATTAGTCCCAGAGTAAGTAAAATTAAATATACAAGATACGATACAAATAAGATACGAAATGAGAGAATAACGGAGATGGCAAAGGTATAATACAGAGGCACGCGTATAATAAACTTTTAATCATGGAATAATGTGAACCACCGTGTACGTCGGCGTTGTCTTCTGTAGTGCCTACACTTGGTATACCTTTTCTCATTAGACAGCACATACCCACGAGAACAGCCCACATATTTAGACTGCATTACCTCCAGGATCGGCCCACAATTCTAGACTGCGTTGTCTTCAGGATGAGCCAACAGCAACAAAAAAAAAAAGAAGAAGAAAGCTTGAATCCGAGACACCCGATACAGGAGAGCGACAGTAACGCGCTAAAGAAGACACTGTTTTCAAAACAAATAGAGGATAACGTAATGTCACAGTTAAGCTCGAGGTGGAACTAAAATAACCTCCCGAGAATCCGTAAAGCTCTCTCTTTAACATGCTACGCACCCCGTCAAAATTGGTTTAGTGGACGCTAAGCAATATGATTTCTCCGTTCGTATGCTTAGTAGGAGCTCCCAACGCAAAGCTTCCTCTTAACAGTAGGTAGCATTTTACAGTGATGTTTATCTTTATCGAAAATCTTTTAAAATGTTTCTCTTATAGGTTAAGGCGCTAAAACTGTCTGGCGGTGTTCACGGGGTGCTCATGCACGTGACGCTGTTGACGGCGGAGGATGGATACGAGATCCTTCATGAAATGTCGTGCAGTTCATGGTGCAGTAGAATTGTAACCTGGTTCACGAAACACCACGAAGATCCTGTCTCTATATACACTTTTCGTGTATACCGTTCGATTGTTGCATAAGAAAAATATCGCGGTATTCGCGCTAAAAGCGGTGCGCGTCTCCAGCGGTCGACCCCGTGGCTGTCACACCGTCCATTTGTCAGCGTTGGATGTCGCAGGTTCGGATCCCAGCTGGCATTCTGTCTTTCCTTGACAGAGACTTGACATAAGTGTCACTCTACAATTTCGATGAAACGGCGCTTCCATATTATGCTTCCCTTGGCTAATTGTTGACCTCTAGGAGAAGCATGCGTGGAGACGTGCAAGACATGATTAAAAAGTAGGCTTTCCCCAGTGCAGAGTAGCAGACTAGAGCGCACTAGCTCAGGTCGACCTCTCTGTCTTTCCTATCAATAAATTCTATTCAATTCAATATAGACTTGTTTACATCATTCCGAAGTTTGCGCCCCCGTTCTTAGTATGCACTGTCATCCACAGCTCTTGCCCTACACTTATTTTCCAACCGCACTTTTCATACGACGCCAATTTCTTTATCAGTAATAAAAAGTAAGTCCGTTACGTAATAGGAAAAGGATGACGTTACACATTATGCAGGTACTTTTGCTAGCATTTTTGGGTTGAGAGTTACTGTGTAATGACATTGTGTTCGTCAGCTGGTAGCCGAGGCCAAGGCAGCGAAGGCCCGGGAACAGCATGACGGTTTCGGTTAGACGGAAACACATCGCAGCGGCAGTGACAAGAAATAAATCTTCATGCGGAGGGTGTGCTTCGAGGGGACGAGGTAATGGTTGGCGAGGAGTTCGAGAGAAGTCCCCGAAATAACACTATGTAACCTAACCCAATTTAAACTAAGGCGTTACGTTGTAATGCCGTTATGTACGATTTATTTGCAATTAAAAGTTGTTTGCCTACACAAACTATACGCACTTGTGCAAAGAAGCAGGTGCGTACGACACTTCCTGATCATGAAACACGGCGCGGATGTAGCAGGTGCCGCATCCGCTCTCCGCGTTTTCACAGTTGCAGTGTACGGCTGTACACACGCACCGCGCATTAGTGGCTTTTATTGAACTCACTCGGAACTAACGAATGGGAAATAAAAGAACGGGAACGAAAAGAGACAACCGAAGCTGCACAGGAGGCGCGCTACCAATCTCTGGGAGTTACGCGAGCGGCCGTCGGTGCAGGAAGGACACGCGAAGCGGTAACGGTGTGTGTGTGTGCTCACCGCACAATGGAAACGGCTGCCGCCGACCAGCACCGGTGGCGCCGCTCCGGAAGTCAACACGGAAAGGCCGGGCGATGGGGTTGGCGCCCCTCGTTCACTGCACGCCTTCCATTCTGTTCTCCGGCTGCTGAAAAGACCGAGAGAGGCGTCCGAGCCTCCGCCCCTCCTCTATAATACCGTGCAGCGCTGTGCAGGTTACGAGACGTATCGAGACAACCGTTATGTGGGGCGCAGCGGGAAGAGAGCGCGAAGGTGTGGGAAAAGTTTACGCTCTAAGAAAAAACTTACACCATTTACGGCTTATCTTGTCCGCAAACAATAATCACGATCTATCTTTAGTGCATTTCTTTTCTTTACCGCGACGCACCCGATGCTTTTATAATGTTCACGAACAGGCATGCTCGTATCAGCGTGACATGGTCTTGTTTGGTGATAAAATAAACCACACTGGGTGTAAAAATGTATTTAGTGTAGGTCAATGGTTCCGTGAAATTGAAAACGCGCGAAGGTTTTGTCGTTGGGTCGCGTTATAATGCTGTGTACAACTCGTATGCGCCACGGCAATCACGAGTGTACGATTTCATTTTCCCCGATTTGAAGGTGCTGTGCGTTTCGCGGCAGATTTCTCAAACTGAGAGGCACACATGCCTATTGCACAAATGCCACTCGTGATGACTTAATGCTGAGTGCTTGAAGTTAAAGCTCCCCCAGGTGGCGGGAATTATTAAAAATAATATACTATAAACTTGAGCCTCAAATCCAATCAATCAATCAATACGACAACCGAAAGTAGTCTGCATAATCTTCATGCGTGTGTGTATCCGCCTGTGTAATGTTACAGCGCTCCCCGAGACCAGGACGCTTTCGTGTTCATATTGTGTAACATCACAGTTTGGGCTGTAGAGTTCTTAAAATTGTAAATTACAGCAAACTATCTTGTGATTCAGCCTCCGCAATACCGCGCAACGCCTGGGACCGCATTTTTCGGCCCATCATTACAAGCCAGTGCGTGCGATACCCGTCTCTCTGGGTGCTAGGTCACTTAAAAATGAAAGCATTCCCAAAAGTTCTCGCCCTGTCTGTTCCTGTTTCTCGGTGCCGCGTATTTCGCGCTGCTTTGTATCATGTGCAGCACATACAACTTTACCCAGTTTCCGCTTCTACGCTGCTGATTCACCAAGAATACTGCCCCGTGACAGATGCTTTAGCGGAGAAGCCGGGTTAATTTTGCCCGACTCTTAAAAATGCACGCTCCTGGCACGTGAATCCGAGTGAACAGGCGTTTTGCGCCTTCTATCCCCAGTCGGAATGTGGCAGGTGATCGAACACTCGACCTCGCGCTGAGCAGCGGAACAACGCCGTGGCGACCGCGCCCTCGCGGATAGTAAATGCCGCACGGTTTTAGTACAACACGAGTGAGAACGCGGAGGGGGGAGAGGCAGGAGGGAGGAAGAAAGAACAAAGACGGCGCGCATCGGACGCCGCCGCATTGTGGGCAACGCGTGACCGTCGTGGCCAGCGGAACTCGGCAGCGCCAACGGGCCGCCGGGTTCGCTAGGTCGCCGCGCAGCGCCGGGAAGCGCGTCGACCAGCCAAGTCGACCAGTGAAGCGATCGCGTTTACACTATAGGGGAGGCCAGCGGCCGCTTCCGAAAAGCTCTTCGTCGCCCTTTGCCCCCCACTTCAAACGGCTTTTAAACTTCTCAAGTTATTATGTGTTCCTTTTACCTCTGCGACGTTGTGGGAGATGTGACATAGTTCCCTGTTTCTCCTGTGAAAATGAGTAGTGCCGTCTCTTGCATTGTTTTTTTTTTAATCGCGCGGTTTGTCATACGGCATGTTATTGTTAAATAAATGCCCACAGCAGTCCTTATTCATGAAAGCTGCATAAGTGGTCCGTGGCACTTATCGTCCACAATTAACTTTGAGGCGGTCTGTCCGTATCACGGCACCTCTAAGCCCCTTTTTTTTAGTCTTCTGACCTTTGTCCCTTTAGATACAGCCACAGCAGAGGTCGAGAAACAGCTGCAGACGTGAGGTCGTAGTACTTCGGGCCCTTCACCGGGTCTTCAGGTGCTGGACCCCAGGCCCGGGTTGGGGAAGGGGTAAGGGCAGACAATATTTGCAAGTCGAAATAATCGGCCCGGCAACATGGCCTATTATTCGTATCTTGCTGGTGTTAACAGCGCAAAACGTAGTCGGGACACGAGACGAGAAGACGACACCACAAGCGCTGACTTTCAAGCGCGACACCGCAAGCGCTGTCTGTTATTCGTACTTCCGCTTTTGTCTCCCGGGAAAACAATTGCACCGTCAGCGGTGAAAAACAACAAACATAAACAAAGGGCGCCGACGGCACAGCCGCTCAAGGGCGCGCACTGCGGGAGCGCCTATTAACGGTGCGAGAAAAAACAATTGCACTGCATGCAAACAAACCGAGCGGGCAGGCGAGCCAGCGACGTGCGTGCGTGCGCGCGTTCCCGTTGTTGTCGCTGTGCGAGGCGGGTTCGCCGATCCCACGCTCTCGTTTCCGCCGGATCGCTCGTGCACCGCTTCTAAACGGGCGTCGCCGTCGGGTACGTGACGCGCACTTGCAAACAGTCCTCCGAGACCCGAGCGTGCAGCGCGCCGACTGGTCCCTCGTTGCGCGAGTGCGAAATGCGAACCGTCGAGCGATGTTACTATACTGTACCGCAAGATTATGGCGGGCGACTGCTTATACACGGCGGGATCAGTGCGGGATTACGAGGTCGGTACCGACGCCGAAGCGTGCGACGGTCTCCGCGCCGCTTATTTCGCGGCGATATATTCTGTTATAGGAACTTTCCAGTCGCAAAGGGCGAGGGAGGGGAGAGAGAGAAAGAGAGAGGCGAGATAACGAGCTAATAAAGAAAAGGTAGGGTAGGCCATGCGTAGGGCAGATAGCCGGTGGTACAATAGTTATACCAAATGGGTGCCAAGGGAAGAGAAGTGTATAGTCGAGGGCGGCAGAAAATCAGGTGGGGTGATGAAATTGGGAAATTCACAGGCATAAGATGGGATTAGCTAGTGCTAGACAGGTGTAATTGGATGGCATGCGATTGAGTGGACATAAAAATAGTGTGATGAGGATGATGGTAAAGGTAAAAGGTGCGCGGCGTCCGACTTGGCTACCTTAACAACGCACATTTATGGGCTAGTTGGTTCGCACTTTACCATTTGTGCACGAGGAAAAACACCACAGCAAAGAAGACAGGACAAGCGCGATCCTTTCGCGCTTGTCATGTCTTCTTCGCTGTGACCTTGTCCTCGTCAGATCGATACAAATTGTTACCTTTCACATGGGAAAAAGGGAAATAAGAAGTGAGCATCACGCAAGAAGATGCGCAGAACGACAACGCTGTTAGTCACTCGGGTCAGTGAACTTCAAGAGCCGTCCTTGCCAGTGCAGAGACCACAGGCGACGTTGTCACCAGTGGTCGTCGCTCGTCACGGCTGGATATACTATCTAACTACATGCCGCAACGGCAGAATCACTGCTGCGCTTCCCTGAACAGCCTCCTTTGTACCTGGCTAATTCCTGGTGTTCAGGAAAACGGTGATCACCGGCCATTCGCCAAAAGGGACTTTGCTGACCTGTTATGCTGACAGGCATACCGCACGTAACGCACCACAGATTCCTAGGAGGGATGATTGACCGAAACTTGTTCTGGTCCAAACAAGTGTCGATGCTGAAGTCCAAATTAAGCAGCTTCATACACATGCTTAAATATATAGCAGGCATGAAGTGGGGCACGTCAGCGAGAGCATTGCTCCAGCTATGTGAATCACTTTTCGTAGGCTACCTACGATACAGTTTACCGATTATTACAAACATTCGCCCATCCTACCTACGTACACTGGAGAGCTTACAATCTCAAGCACTGAGAACCTGTCTTGGTCTTCCACGCTGCACTTCAACAAAGGGCGTGATTGCAGAAGCACGTGTACCTCCTATATACGCTTATCTCTCATGCGAACCTTTAAGGGTATATCTTAGACTATTGACCCGCCATGAACGTCTCCCTTTATCGACGATTCGCATTCTACGTCCAGGCAGCAATTTCTCGAAATCTCTTTCACGTCATGAGAGCGTCCTTCCGCTTTACTACGGCAAAAACGAGCGGTCGTGCCAGCGTGGACTTTGTCAAAACCTGTGGTGAACCTATCCATTCCTGGAGTCAGGAAAAAATCCCGTGTACCCTCATGTGGACTTAAACAACTTACTTTAATCCATATATCTGAAGAGTATGCCGCTTCCATAGATATATTTACTGGCGTGTTGGTGTCAACAGCCACTTTAACCGCGGCATTCGTAATACCGAATACCGAATACCAAGCGCTTCCATCTCGACCATCAAACTACATCAACGGCCGCAGAGATTGTTGCCATTCAGGAGGCAATTCGTTATATATCGATGGAGCCGCATCAGACTTGCACTATATAGTTTGCGATTCCAAGCTGGCACATCAAGTGATCGATTCTGCACTTAGACGAGGACCTTACTATGTCCTTGCTCTAGAGGTGATCGAATCGCACGATGTCACCCTAAGAGCTGGCATAAGGTTTCAGCGGATTCCGGGACACTGCGGCTTACATGGAAATGAGCTCGCCGACATGGAAGCCAACATGGCCCACATTAATGCCACACCAGTGTCCATCCCATTTTCACGACCAGACACTAATGCCCTAGTGTAGAGACTTCTGTGCGATAATACCGCAGTATATTGGACCTTGCCAGGTCATCGTCATCGCCGCCTTCACGAACTCGACCCGTAGATGAAAATACGGATGCCACCCACCATGAAAAGGTGCAATGCAAGCTTGCTGCACAGATTACGATTAGGTGCGGTCTTCACCCGGCGCTACCTGCATCTCATCTGCCGGACAGACAGTCCAGATTGTGAGGAATGCGGTATCCCTGAGACTACAGAAGACCTCACGTGCGTCTGCCAGCGATTTGATGTACAGAAAAAATCGCTGACAGACATCACGTCAAAATTTGTCGTTGCACCATTAACTGAAAAGGTTATATTGGGGCGTTCGCCTGATCCTCGTCATCAGCCTGATATTCTAAAGGCTCTCAACACATTTTTTATAAGAGAGCGGACTGGTCAAGAGACTTCGAAGAGTCCTGAAGCGTGCAAGGTTTTCCCCACCATCTTCATCCTCGTGATCAACGTATTCCCTGTTCTTTCTTTCTACACCCATTCCCGTTCCCCCAACGCCGAGTAACAGGTCAGAACATTCATTCAGGCCAACCTCTCAGCTTTTCTCTTATAATAAATGCCTCTCTCTATATATACCTCGTACACAGTGCCTGATTTATAGATGTTCCAACTGCGCATATCTACTGCTCGCTCGCGCCTGTACTCACTCGTTCCCGTACGCCCCGCATAAATTGAAACGCAAACGCGAGACAATAGGTGGTAACGCCTTGTATAGTAATACGTCTGATTAGTTAGAAGCACGACGTGGCACCGCTGCTTAGCTGTTTGTCAAGACAGCGGGAAGCAAGGAAATGCATGGTGGTTAACCAGACGCACGTCCTGTTTGCTACCCTGCATAAAAAGGGGCGACAAGACAGAAAGGAGAGGAGAGAAAGAAGCGAAGTTGCGCGCGCGCACGTGACGGTGCGCGCATAGAGTGCATAAGTGGTCGTGGAGATTTGCCGACAACCGATTCGTTGTTCTGAGTGGCAGCGACGCACACGACCATGCTTGCGCTAATGATATTCGACTATTAAGAGAGTTTTGAATCGAGCCGGTTTAATGCTGTCCAGAAACAGAGACACTGGACGTCGTAACCGCAACAAAAGCACAGGGGGCGCTCGTCTCTTCGTACCGGCGCCGGTATCCAGTGGTGTGTCTCCCTCACGTAATATGCGTATATCATGAGAAGCCAACAAAGGCACCAAGGACAACATATGGGAAATTACCTGTACTTGCTAACTGAATTAAAGAAATGATAAAGTAATAGAAATGCAAACTGATGAAAAAAAGAAATACTGGCCGCAGGTGGGGAACGATCCCACGTCTTCGCGAAGACGTGCGCTCCCCCCTTTCTCCCCCCCCCCCTTCAAGAAAAACAAACAAACATGAAACACACGTGCGCTCAAGTCGAGCTCATTTCGAAGCGTCACAATCGCGACGAAGGTGTATCGCCGAACAGGCGCCTACGATCGTGCCGTCGCCGGTGCATCCTTTATTTCTTTAATTGTTCGACACGTGTTATCGTGCTGTCGATGCCATCGTCCGATGCGTCGTCGGAGCCGTGGCCGCCCGTTACATAAACGCGTTCCGCAGCAGCAGCAACAGGCCCGCTCTGTGCGGAGCCAATGAGCCTTGACATCGACGCCGCGCCGCCTACATTGTCATCGCGTGCGTTAATATGCCGTACGGCTGGCTGCGTCCACATGTGCCGCTGGCGTGGCAACGTTTCGGTTCGCCTCGCCCGCCGTCGGCCCATATGTGCACGCGCTTGTTTGCGCGTTCGGCCCACTTTTGCCGCTTCATCGTCCGTGCCGCGGAAGGTAGGGGGCACCACGGTGTACGGCGATTAATGGGGCGGCCATTTCTGGCTCTACATAATGCAAGGGCGCGTCGTATAGCCAACGGCTAAAATTCGAGAGGACAGTGGGCGACCGTAAGCTATAATTCCCATTGTTTTCGTTCTTTCACGCCGCTTAGTAGTTCCAGGCCTGGTTTTGCGCTTGCCTTATTGCCGTCTTCGCCCTTATCTAAGTGTACAGCCAAGAGTCATTGCAACCACGTTAGGGCCGCACACTCAGTCTGCGCACTGCCGCAGGCGAACGTTCGGTTTTCGTTGGTGCACCGGTTGTGTCAGGTTCCTTTCCGGGTCGATATCTCCATTCTGACCACCGACGTGAAATTACTGTGCCCTCCGGTTACAAACGTTACTCTGCGATTTCACTATAGTTGTCTGCAGTGACTGTCTTTCGTACCGAGTCACCTCCAGAAAACCATAGTCAAATTATTCGAGGAAATATTTGAAAACGAACACAGTCAGTATTCGGGCACTGGGACGAATGTAATAAATTTATTCTGTATGTTCCTTTCTTTTAGCTCGCTTAATAATTATTTAGTTTCTACTTATTCTCCTTGCGAACTTCGTAAAGTGTCATGGTACGAGTTCCGGATGAGCTGTAGCAATAATTTGGGAGTGATTAGCACTTCATGCGGGAAGCTATGTCCAAAAGGGTGGATAGCCCGAAAGGACGAGTAGGTGGGCTAATTGGTAATGCATGTTTAGAAAAAACTTTGAGCGCAATAAACACACAGGGCCCAGAAAAAGAACACATACCACACGCGCGTGTAATATGTGTTCCTTTTTCCAATAAATCTATGTTTTACAAATGAAGCTGTGTACTGTCCTTCCAGATGTACAGCGTCAACGCCAATTTCGCGAGCAAAGGCATGAATGTGCAGATAATGGCTTATGTTTCGCAAACCTACGAATCCAGCGAACCCGCAAGTGATATCAAAAACAGGTTATCGAAAAGATGTTATCGAGAACATGTATCCTGTTACCAGGACAGTGTCGGCAAAATTCCAGCAACCGGAGGCTCGAATAGTCAACATCCCGTTGTGTTCGCAGGAGCGCGTTCTTGCGGGAAACGGTTAGGCTTTCAGCGCACGCGTTACTTGCCTTTGTTGCGCGTCATTAGAGAGAAATCCCGCTTCATTCATATCGAAGACGCTGGCCATCGAGCGTCAGCGACATTTACTATGTTAGGCTTTACAAAACACGTCCTTTCAACGTTCGTTCACAAACCGTTGTCGACAGGTGGCTTCGCGAAACATGGATGGGTGTGCCGTGTTCCGCGCAGTCACTCACTGACGCTCCAGCGTTTCCTCCTCCGCCTGAGCGACTCGCTCGCGTCTTTTCGAGGCGTCCCCGTCATGCCCGTTGTTGTCGCGCTGCAGGTCAACGCAGGTCGGCATCTCGAAAGATCTTAATGAGCTCACGAGATGTTTCTCCTCGCGCGCTTTCGAAATGTTGTGAAGAAAGTTAGGCCGGATCCAGATGGCGGCCCGGAACGGTGGGTTTTGAAACTCCGAAAGAGGTCACTGCTTTCCCAAGCGCTTGTTCAGCTATGACAGACCTGCGTGTCGGAGGAAAACCTTAACAGCGCTTCGCTTCGACTGCTGCAAGCAAGACTGTGCTTGTTTGAGTGATCACGTTATTCGCGTATTGCTGTATCCGTAGCAGGTGCTTGCGTATCGCTAAACCTCAATCCGCAAGACCACGCGTACTTCCATCGCTTCACACTTAACTCAGCCTGCAATAACTTCAAATGCTTTACTTTAAGTGCAAAATTCAGTGGACCGGCTCGTCAATGTGTCTGAATGTAACGCTTTTGACGAATTACAACATGTGCTAGTTACCTAGGTGACTACTGCCGCCACTCGTCAGAGGCGTAATCTCTGAAGACCGCACTGCACTTGTAGCGTGACATTAACTTGGAGCTGCGGCACATTCTCGGTCCGTGGGGAAACAGCACATACATGTTGCGCCTTACGAAGGCGCTGCTGCTGTTTCTAAGCTCTGTATGCATTAAAAAAATTTGTGAGTAGCGTTATTGTGTGCCTGTGAGTCTATGTGCTGTCTGGTGTGATCACTGTGTAGACCATAAATAGCACCCAGCACCTGGAGTAGCATGGAAGGCGACCGGCCAGCCTATAATATCGAGCTTATCATTAAAGTCTGTATCTCTCTGAGTTTCCAGAAGCAAGTTGTTGCATTTTAATTCAATGTGTCATTTGCTATGGTCCTAAACATGAGCACAGTCGAAGTCGTCCGCTTTGCCCTTGTTACGAAGCAGTAAGCGTCGCAGCAGAACACACCGAATTCCGTCGTACATGTACGTCATTTGTACATTGATTGAATCGATATCTTCGCACACTCTTGCTATACTTTTCAAGCTCAGCGCAGTCAAACTTGTGTTTCGTCGTCAACACTCTGAGTGAGACAGTGAGTGAGTGAGTGAGTGAGTGAGTGAGTGAGTGAGTGAGTGAGTGAGTGAGTGAGTGAGTGAGTGAGTGAGTGAGTGAGTGAGTGAGTGAGTGAGTGAGTGAGTGAGTGAGTGAGTGAGTGAGTGAGTGAGTGAGTGAGTGAGTGAGTGAGTGAGTGAGTGAGTGAGTGAGTGAGTGAGTGAGTGAGTGAGTGAGTGAGTGAGTGAGTGAGTGAGTGAGTGAGTGAGTGAGTGAGTGAGTGAGTGAGTGAGTGAGTGAGTGAGCGAGCGAGCGATGGACGGACGGACGGACGGACGGATGGATGGATGGATGGATGGATGGATGGATGGATGGTAAGGCTGACTGGTAAACAAGAAAATCGTCCGGTTGACCACCCTGAGATCATTTAACGCGCACTTTAAATACACGAGCGCTTTTATATTTCGCCCTCATTGAAATGCGGCCGCCACCATCTGCAATCGAACCCGCGACCTCGAGCTCAGCAGCGGAACGCCACAGCCCCAGAGTTACCGCGGCGGGTCATCCATCATATACCACTGTGCAGTTTCGGGACGTTAGTCGTTTGTACTGCGCGCAAACTGCCTTTCATTCTGCCTCATGCTTAACTGTGACCTTCCGTGATTCGAAGAGCGGCCTTTCTTTTCTGCTGCTGCACTCCAAACGATCCTACTCGCAAACGTCATGCAATATGGAGAAGAGTAACGATGCTGTAATCCGCGAGGTGTCTACAACTACGTGAATGCGGTGAGAAACATTAAACGATCACGAATTGCTCGCAACGCAGCTCTCTGGACACGGCGAAGGCGTTGGAAGAACTCGAGCCGGGGGAAATCCACCGGTCCGTATTTGCATGCTCGCGGTCTTTTGTGTATAAGCGGAACACGCCGTGCTTGCTCCGGTTGTGCCAGCCTTGAGATTTGCATTGCGGCATGTCCGTTCCATTGAGCGCTAACGAAATGCAGCGCGCAGAATGCGACGCCGACTTAATCGACCAGGAGCCGGTCCAATCTTCTATAGCCACAAAGGGATCGTGCCCCTTATACCTGCCACGCGCATCTGCCGAAGGAGCCTGCGGCGCAGCGGCGAATATCATCTCTCCACTCTGCGAGACCAGAGTCTTCGGCGCTTGCAGATGGAAGCCATATTTTGCCGGGGTCTGCGGGAACAAGTAGAACGAACGGCCGCGATAGCACTGTCTGTCGTTTACGCATGCTTGCCTCCAGTATTCCCTTGCCGTAGCTTCGCTTCGAAAAAGGTGCTACATATGTGTTGGATCTGCACAACTTTCTATCGCGAAGCATTCTTTGCCTCATTCCTGGTACTCTGCGGTAGGTATAGGTAGGTTACTGGCTCGCCTTGCTTTAATAAAAATGATGTGTGACCGATGGTGCAGTTGAACCTCTGCCGTGGTGCATATCAGCTTGGTGCTCTAATCACAAGGCCACGATCGTTTTGTTTCTTCATTCTCTTTACTCAATTCACACGCAAATACACTGTACAATCATACCAGTCCAACAAGGGCTGAGGAGAAAAACAATGAACACTCTGGCATGTACAGTCGCGGACAGAATATTATGGACCATGAAATCTAAGAAAAAGCTGAATATCTCCGCAACCTCACAACGCAATCTGGCATTTGCATTTTGGATCTCGACTAGAATATGCTAACAACGTTGTCGTGGGCAGTTTTACTGGTTACTGCTACAGGCTGCTCGAGAATTGAACATTTTCGGAGATCCCGTGGTCCATTTTATTCTGTCCGCGACTGTACGTCATTCCTACAAACTTAGGAAGCCAGTCTGGCTCTGGTTATTGCAGTTTATACACTTGAACCATTCTGCTTACAGATTCGCGAAAGTAACTCCTTATTAGTCGTGCATCCAGATCTGCAAGGCCGATAGGCCATTCTTAACAACCAAATACTATGTAGGCCCAGAAACGTTTATCTTGTCAAGTGGCATGCCTTCGTTGTTATGAACCGGTAAAAATCTAATGCCATATAAATATCTATGGGTAAATCTTCTTTTAAAGTTCTGTGAAGGCTACTAAAAAAAGTGACCTCCCCAACAGTCTAGAAAAACGAGTTAAATTGTCTCAAAGTTCCTACGAATAGAACAGTGATTGCCCCAAGGTACGAATATCCATTTTTCGTCCATGTGTGTCTTTACGTCCAGCGAATTCGTATACAGTTTGAAGAAGAAATTTTGGACACCACCTCTGACAGGCATGATTTCTACCATCTTTAAAACGTCTTGACCTGGGCCGGCATTGTATTGGGTTCTATACAGGGGAATGTGAAGAAACACATCCCATGAGTCTCCATGCAATTTTTTGTAAGACACACCACAGCGAGAAATGAGCTTGTAAAATACGACACGAAAGGTCCACTTATCTCACATACCCAGAAATGATACCTGGAATACACTCCAACCACAGTGGTAGTAAAGTGAATTAAGGTGAAGTAAAGTGAATGAAGGTTGATTGAAATAAATTACGGTGTAGTAAGATCGGTACAAACTTGAGCAATGTGGATTAAAGTAAAGCTGTGAAGGACATGTCACAATGTATGAAGTCTCGTATGATGATCGTAACCAATTAGAGAAGTCAAAATGCTTCCGCATACAAATCTCCTAAGGATACTTGACTGTCAGTTTTGTTGTTGTTAGTAATAACTACACGTCTCCCCCCTCTCTCTCTCTCTCTCTCTCTCTCTCTCTCTCTCTCTCTATCTCTCTTTTTGTATACTTAGTATACTGCTATGTCTGTGGAATGTGTGTGCCTGTTCTTTCATAAAAGATACTCCGTTTATGTAGCGTACTCCTAAACGACAGCAGACGTAACAAACTGGACGTCACCGTTCTTTCTCGCTTTCTCTCTGGGAGCGAAACTGGCGATTCGGCGGGAAGTGCTGCCGTTGTTGCACGTGGTCGTCCGTCGCCTATTTCACTGGCGTGTGTTGTGGAGACGGCGGCCGGATATTTGGGTGAAGGACCGGCCGGAGCTGTGCTGCACGCTGTACGCACCGGAAGCGCTGCGGGAGGAACAAGGGCAGCCGTCGCACGACTAATCTTAGACTCGGCACCTTGGGTGGCAGCCACGGCTCCTCGTCTCGTCCTCGTCTCTGCTTAATTGTATGCAGTGCGGTGCCATGCTAAACTGTGCTAGCGCGAACTGGCGCCGTTTCCCTATTTATTACATTATGTGTAGGAGATGCTGGCGCCTTTGAGCGGCACCTGCTACTTCTTTTCACATAGAATGGATGAATACTAAAGATGAAATAACAAGCCGGCTGTGAGCAAAAAAAAAAAGAAGGATAACAATGACGAAAATGGCAGGTGACATAAATTCACTGAAGAAAAGCTCGCAGCAGAGATCGCATGAAACACACCGTGACATCATCTCGCGTAAATGCAGAAAAGAGAAATCACAAATGAGATCCCATAAAACACACTACAGCGTAGAGTGAGCTCACATAAGTGCGCTGTAGACAAGCGCTACTAGATTCCAGTGACGTTGCTACAGACAGCTCACCACTGAGGTCCCAAAAAACACACTGGAACCTCGGCGCCGTCATTAGTGCAATAAGAAGCGGTGCCAAGTTACGGTGCAAGTTTTAGTAACAGTCCGGCTTTGGATTTAGGAGCTTAGATTATACAAATCTTCCGACGGGCCTTGCGCTTTCTCAGGCTTCTTTTGCAAATCGTTTTCGCGGATGATGAGGAAACAGCCACTTGCCGGAAAATTGCGACATGATACACGAAACTCTTTTTCCCCTTTTTCTTTTCTTTTTTTTCTTTTTAGCGGTAGCCTAGTTCCAACTCATCTGTGGTGCTGCAAATGCTTGGACACGTGCCACCGTTAGATGACTGAGGAAGCTTTAGTTAAACGAAAATAAAATAAGGAGAAGAATGCTGGAGAATGAAGGTCTGGGTTATTATGCTGCGCGACAGATGTCCAAGCTAGTGTCATTAGTTTCGCCAGGCGTTTTTCTCTATACCCCGGAATGATCGCTGAACATGCTACAAAGACGATCGAGAAAAACAAAGGAAAGAATATTTTTCATGTATTACAACGTTTGTTGACTTCAAGCTCCGAAGTTCAGTTTCCACCGCCACTCCTGTATATCCGCTTTTTCCATCTAACACCTTTGGCAAATTAAAGAAAGATCCTTTAAAACTCCTTTACTTTAAAACTTTAGAACTGCTGTCCTGTGATTGTACCTCTCATTTCACTCTGATACATTATCACCGTTGGCATGGCATTCCGCGGCGACATCGGAACGCAAGAAACCGTACAGCTGTCGGCGCATGTTTAGGAACCCACGCAGACGAAAGCCGATCGGGAGACTTCGAGTGCAGCCTCTTCCGCAAATGCCTGCTCAAAGCCCGATCAATCAACAGTTTGCCTCAAAAGTGGCGAACGTTCCGGCCAACAAACTGTGATGCGCTGCTAACAAGGTGTAGCATCCGATGAGCTGTCATAAGCCGACCCGTCTGTCAACTGTCACGAGCCGCTCGCTCAACTCTCGTACGCCCCGACCACTAGCTGGCGTCAGAGCTCACCGCGACTCTCACAGGAGTGCGCGCAACATTAGTGCGTGCGTCCCGCGGAGTTTGTTGCCGGAGGCGCCAACCTTGGGAGGCCTGCGAAGCCGCCGTCTGCACTGCATGGGGCGGCGCCGGACGCTCGCGGCGCCAAGAGCTCGGCGTCAAACTCTCACAAAAAATAAAACCGGCGCCAAGGGCTTCCCTTGAGCACTTCGCGCTGGAACTGCTCGTCCCACTTCCCCTCCCCTCCACTACCAGCCCTTGCCGGTCCATAGCTGATGAGCGAGCAAGAACAGCAACCCCTTTTAAGCGGCGTCTGGCACACGCTGCACTTCTGGAGCGTTGAAGCAATGCGTTCGTCAGAAACAAGGGCCGGCAAATGTTTGTCAAGGCGCGGTGAAGAAAGAACTTGAGCGCTGAGACGGTATCAGTGAAACAAAAGCCAAGGCAATCCGCGAGATACTATTATAGGAGCCCGCACGTTTCCGGAGTCGTCGGAAGTAACGTTGCCACATTGCCTCGAAGGTTCTGGCACACGTTAATATCGCTTACCTTGCACTGTAAGACATTCGCGAGTACTTGGAAGCTGCCGGGTACGATATACACGCGTACGTATTGTTTAACCATGTTACACGTTTCGTACAGCCGTCAATCCACCGCGTCTCTCCTTCACTTCCAGAAAGCTTTACGTACTGATTTTGTTTCGCAATCTTGTTCTTTGTTCTTGGGCTAGCCTCCGGCGATTTGCCCCGACAACGGTGGCGCCGTTGTCCTGATGTCTGTTGTCCTGCGGTATCGCTAACGCAGTACAAGTTTCGCGCAAGTGTCGCTTTGTCCTTCGAGAACATCCTGTGCGCCCACTGCTGTTTCGCCCGTTTTCGTGGTTGGACTTTCACCGCCAATACTAAGGCGCCGATGCAAAGGGCACGTGCCGTTTGCCAAACGCCAAGAGTAAGTATATCTGATTAAACAACCTGCGATGCGATCGTAGTTCTCATAAACTTATAAGTTTGATATATGGAATTTCAACGGTAAAATAAATATTTCGTCAAATCATATAAAAACATCCAGGGTGTTGCGGAGGTTGTGAAAATAAGCAATAGGTGACAATGCAAGCGTTGATTTCGAATTCGCTGTAGACTTCTCTTGGTAGAATTGTGTCGTCATTGTGACTCAAAAGTGTTCGTATCATCTTTTGGTGAAAAGAACTTGGAGGACGACGCTTAAGCTTCGCCTGAAACGCGATAGCATTCAAAGATCCCTGATTGTCGCTCACGCTTCCCTGCAGCTGCAGCTTATGTAGCCGTAATGTTTACCGGGAAACGCTGGTGGCGAACGCTATGCACGAAGGCGAGCTTTCTTATAGAAACGCAGCCGTTTGCGTGGGCCGATACCGGAGGCTGCGCGCAGCCGCTCCAAAAAATTACATCATTTTTAGGTTTCTGTTTTTTCGCACTTTTAATATTTCAGTCTGAGAAGATTTCACATAAAAGGCGTCCGCTGTCAATGTCTTGTTTCATGAAGTTTGTTTGTGGGCTGTCATTCTCAAAATTGTGAGGAATAACTGTGTCAAGAATCTAACACAAGGCATGAGCACCTTCAGTGGTAGAATGGCGCGGCGATATAACCTGCATATACCGCATGTCATATACGAGAATTTTGATCACGAGGACGCCGACATCGACACCGCATCTTCTATGACACGGGGCCCTTAATGCTTTCGCGTTAATAAACTTTTTCTAAACACATGTAGTATCGTCTTCTGTTGGAATAAGCTTTGTGTAAGCATAATGCTGCGCGTGTAAGCGAATAGCCGGGCCTGCCGACACGCGTGATGTTGCGCGAGAGCTTTGGGAAGTCTTGAGGTTTAGTTGCTGTGGTACGCGCTATATCCGTACTGAGTGCAAAAGAACCGAAACCCAGTTAGGGCTCTTGGTATGCACAGTTCTTTTTAGTTTTGAGCACGCTGAGCTGTTTACTAGTTACAAGTCCCTGCTGTACCTGGATGCTCTGTTTTCTTTGTCCTCTCCTGTGAAACAGTTTTCAGCTTGACTGAAGTGAGTCAGATGCCGGTGAGGACCTAGCGCTTTCTTTCGTTTCTTTCTTTTTTTCTCTATCTGTGTCTGACTGCCCAGTAGGCCGCTAGCCAAGCCAAGTGCGGTGACACACATACACACCTATAGTAGGCATGGTTCGGGACAACTCACTGCGGGCTAATTGTAGCGCGTTGACTGTGCAGTACACCCGAAGTAAATCGGAAGGGTTACACGAAGGAACTCACCAGTGGTAGATTGTTTACACTTTGCACTCACCTTAACTCCCTTCCATGTCTTAATTCCCCCCCCCCCCCCCCCCCCCTTGAAAACAAACGCGCAAACAAACACGCGGCGCGCGCAAGAACATCCGTAGCACGCATATCGGAGGCTATTATAAGTTAAATAAGGCACACTAAGGTGAAATATACTTTATGCTGCTGCATACAATTCGAAGCTTAGTTGGCCAGAAAAAGCGCAAAAGGAGACACGAATGGCAAGTGGCGACGCTGCCTTCCGGCACGAGCTTGCCGTGACGTCATGGATTTGGACGGTGTCCGGAGTTAAACTTTTCTGGGCAAATAGAGATCCCAGTGTGTTCTTAGCAAGCGGAAGTAAGCAAATTTTAGCAACATTTACTGCCGTTGCCCAAATAGTGGAAAGATACGTTGATATCCGTGGCGTCCTGCCGACGTGCCAGCGCTGGGGTTTCGGCGCGAAGTTAAAAAAAGAAGAAGATGAAACTTTGACCGTCAATCAGTTCCCAAGTTCTATAGCAGTAATCAATGTCTTACCGCGAAATTAACGAAAATGGGACAACGAAACAACACGTTATCAGTCTAAACTGATCGACTGTGTCTCTTTAGGGTTCCTTGAAGCTAAGGGCCAAGACCCGACTTCGAGATATATGTATCTACTGGGGCTCGTGTTGTATTCGCAACGCTGCACCAGACTGAATAAATGCATTTACTTCTCGCTCACCGCAGCTTTGCCAGCAGTGACGACAGGGACTCTAGCGCACGTGCGACCTGCAGCAGCAATTCTGACAGCGGCCCGGGAACTTCTGGTCTCATGGTGGCTCTCTGGTCTCATGGGAACTTCAGGTGGCTCATGGCCACCTCTCTCTCTCTCTCTCTCTCCTTTCTTTTTTCTTTAACACCATATACGCTCCCTCCGTTCGGCTGACCTCATAGGATGGCTCGGCGGCTGTCGTCGGGGGGTGGCCGTGTGTCCGCGGATCGCCCGTGGTGCCGCATCCGGAAGCAGCTTCCGTTTCGGAAGTGCGCGGCCAAACCAGTCGCCGCCGACGTCGGTCGGGACACACAACGGACCGTGGCCGCCGCGACCGACATTCGAAAGCGGAGGCATTGAGCGCGCACTGCGGGGCGCAGCCGCGCTGGCTACGTAACACGGCGACGACCACCGATCGCCGTTGCCGCTGCTTATTATTGACCAGTGCGGTACAGACCGGCTAACAAAGGGAAACGTGCAGTGGGACGCGTAGGGGGGTCCCTTTTTCGACTAACCCAGTTTGATAAATACAACCACCTCGATGCACACTCGCACACGCGCGGCGAGTACTGTATACAAGAGGTGGAAACAGTTTGAAAGCGGTGTGCAGTAAAGTCATCCGGAGCCGAAAATACAAGGAGAACATTGATAGGACGCTGGTGATTGAATGTGACAGGAACTCCGCTTACAAGGTATACAGACGACCAGCGTGATGGCTTTTGAGTTACCATCCGACGTGGCCCATATAAGCTTAGGCAAGGAGGAGTGTCGGTGGAATGGTGAGTTCAAGTTTGTCTAAGTCAGCAGTTATACAGAAAATCGGGAAATCGTGAAGACTGACTCAGAGCGGGCTCGCATATCTGTGGCACTACGTGACAGATTCAAACGGATCCCAAGTATGCGAAGAAGTTATAGTTTATTCGCTATTCTTGGGAAGCGAGAGCCAATGGCCGATGCCGCCAGTTGGCGCTATGTCTCTGAGAACTTGTCCATGTACTTTACACGCTCAACACGAAAGTTTACTCCATCCTTATCGAAGTGGTCGATCGCACGCAACTCTTGCGGATGCAATGGGTCTGTATAGCAAGATTCTTTACGTGCTATTCTCGGCCGCTTGCAAGTGTATCTCGAACGAAAAGATCCCGAAGCTGTGACCGAGAAATTCGTGTACGCACAAGGTCACGGAGGCGTTACGACACTCCTTGAGTGCAGCAACAAACTCCATGACCACGTGGGAACGCCTATTAAACGTTAGCCGGCCTGTGTGCATAGGCTAACTTATCTTTCTTTTCCCATTACCCAAAGGAATTGGGGGCGACACTTTAGATTCCTTTTTCTCTCTAGATTTCTTTCTTTCTTTCTTTCTTTCTTTCTTTCTTTCTTTCTTTCTTTCTTTCTTTCTTTCTTTCTTCCTTTCTTCCTTTCTTTCTTTCTTGAAGTATGACACCTGCACACATCGGTGACGGCAGCACTGTGTGAAAAGATTAAATAGGTCGCAAAGTCATGCGTTACACGTTACGCAGTGTAGTTGGCAAAACCGAGAAAAACAAAGAACTGAAGAAATATCGATTGCTATTGCATGAAATTCATCTGCATGACGCAAATGGTCAGCGAAATACTGGTTGTTGCTGGCTCGTTGCAAACTATTGCGTGAAACGTTAGGCGATTCGATAAAAAAAGGAGAACAAGGATGGGTGGAAACTTTGCCTAACGCAGCTTAATAAATCATACTGCAACTTGAGCAAAACAGGATGACGAACGTGCTATACTAGAAGCCGGTACATGTCGAATAATGACTTCGAAAGGTTCGTTCAAAGGACTCCAGGAGAGAGAGAGCCGAAGAGACCAACTACACAGAACGGGCACTGACAATATCGAGCAATTCTGCTACACCCGTCAAATGGTCATCAAAATGAGGAGACGATTGTATCGTATAGACGTGCGCTTCAGCGTTTTCGTGGCAGGTTTACTCAGACGAAAGTTAAACGCGGAAAAAAGAAAGAATGATATGCCCCATTCAGAGCACCTTCTTTCAACACCGATGATGATCAAAGAAGACTGTGTTTACATTCGAATAAAATTTAAAAGGGAGGGAATACGACCTCCTGCGAGGTTTTTGTCGAGCAAAGAAAAAAAGAAAGCAGATCGAGGAGAGGAGGTTTGGAAAGCAGAAGAAAATGAAGTAGCAAAAACGGGGACAGCTAAAATAGCCTTTTGACTACAGTTATCAAATCTATGCGCTTGAGTCGCTGGAGCTGTAAACGGGCATCACAGCAGATTGCTCCAGTAATTGAGTCTTTATCTTTCAGAAAAATTAAGTGCGTCGGTTGAACAACGTCTGGGAGCACATAATCAGCGTAAATCAGTTTTATCCGTGTGTATTTTTTGAAGTTCACTCCCTCCTGTCGCCTCTTCGGAGCCGGAAGCCTTGCTACGTCACCTGCCTAGCTAACAATATGTCGGAGACGTGTGAACCATGACAGGAAAAAAAAGTTGGCCCCATTAACGCTGAAACGGTGAAAGCGGCTAGGCACGCATTCGTTCGTAAATCACCGTGTCGCACGAAATATAGCTGCCAGTGGGGTGTGTCTGGTAAATGTGGAGGAGTGTGGCTGCAGATGGTGGCCTGCTACAACTTGCCCTCATTACGTTCGGCGCTGTGTAATTTCATTTGATTTCATAGAAGCCAATTACGGAAGTCACACTTCTGGTTACGTTGCAAGTTTTGCTTGGCTACGTGCGCGCCAACGCCTCCTGAAGGCCGATAAGTTATCCTTATTTCCTGTTGCGTTCGACGTTGTGTACAGGTATATTCGTAAAACTTGGCGAACGGTAATGGAAGAGCGATAAACTTGATGGGCATGTGTTTGAATATAATTGCAATACTCAAAATGCGTGTTCATGTTCTCTCGTTTGTATCCGTGTCTTGCTTGCGCTACATTAGTATATTCCAAGATGTCGCACAAACGAGCGTGCATCGAAACTTTCGTTGTTCTTATAATGGATCATAAGTTTTTGTCATGGACTTGGGGAGCGTTTTTATTAGTATCTGTCGCTCACTTTGGAAGTCAGAACAAGCATATTTAACTTTGCTCAGTGGCGGTGCGGGGCATTTGATAATCAGTGTGTGTAAGTTGATAAAGTGGAACACGAAAAAGAAAAGTGGGCCATTAGGCAGGCAAAATTATATTATCGGTTGTTGCGTGCCGAGACGATGATCTGATTATGAGGAAAGCCGCAATGGGGGACTCCCAGTTTATTTCGACCACCTGAGGTTCTTTAACGTGCACCTAAATCTAACTACACGAGCGTTTTTTGCATTAAGCCTTCATCGAAATGCGGCCGCCGAGCCTGGGATCGAACCACCGACCTGGAGTTCAACAGTGCAGCGCCGTAGCCACTGCGATACTGCAGTGGGTCAGCAGACGGTATGGTAGAAAACACTATTTGTCTGTGAAAGACGTGTTGGGAACATAACCGGTAAATTTCAATTGCCGTCCTTTTTTTAATCATTAAAGTTCCAGAACGAAGACGATTATAGACCAGAAACGAACGAAGCTAGCTAGATGTTGTTTGCGTCACTTCCGTCTAGTCGTGTATCTTTGAAAGGAAAGTGTCCATTTGACTTGCGACACAGCTGTGAGTTGGTCGCGTGCCGCCTTGTGGCGCTCTGCCTTTCCTATGTAGCGTTATTTTATGACAAACTACCCCTGGGACAGTGACATCGATAATGTGATGTCGAAGGAAAACCTCGCCATATACTTCTCTGGATTCACCTCGCACGATTTCTTGCCGATCTCCCACAGTCGATATGTGCCACAGTTTATGTGCCACGATATATGGCCAGTGTTATAAACACGTCATATATCATCGACTCGCATTGATCTGAACATCAGCAACCCGGCGGAATTGTGTCCCCGCCGTCACAGAGACACAGAGACAGGCCCGGTTCGAGCCTGCATCAAGAGCTGTCCGAGAAACAACGTCGACCCCCATCGCAGTCGTCGTCTTCTCGCCGGGTAAGGCCGGCCCAGCAAGGGCACCGGCGCGAGGGAACCGATTCGTTTTGGACAACCGCACCCGACCCTGTCCCGCGACGCGCACGCATATTGAGGCTTGTAACACAAGTCCCACCCCCTTGTTCCTTCTTGCGTCTATCTTTCATCTACACGCGTAACCTTTTTCGTATGCAACCGGTCAGCTACGTGTTACGTGCTCGGCACGCTCGTCACGTTATCGGGGTCACTTTTTTTGGTTTGCGTTGGTTCGTCTCTTTGTCTTTTCTTCCGCGTCGTTCATGCGGCGTCGCCTTGAATACGGCGGCTGCCTTCTATGCGCGCTAAGGGAAGTCCGAGGCCTCGTGTCTTCTCCGCCATATCGCGATGGCGTTGATGACGCCTCGGCCCAGCGATATACGTACGCGTGGCAGCGACGCGGCATTATACACATCACCGCCGAGATCCGCTTCATTATTGCGCAGTTGTCCACCCGGAGGGTTCGGAAAGCAAGCAATCACCGACCGCTATGCAAGCAAATCCGTCTGCCTCTGTCAGCCCGAAAGTGGCACACGCGACGTAATTCGGCGGAGGTATCGTCGGAGCTCGCTGTTGGTTTTGTTTTGTTACTATTTTTTATTCTCGCCATTTTCTTTGGTATCTTTTTTATTATTATTAATATTGTTCGTGAAAACGCGCTGCGTGAGGCAAAAGCGGCACGAGCAGCGCCGCTTCTTTTTGATACGTCTTATGTTTTTCCTTGTCTCGCCGAGGCGTCATCAGTGACATGGGCGCACCGACGTGGTTGACAGCGGCTTTCGCTAATGTTGCAGGCAGGTGTTTTGGGGGTCGGGATGTGTGCTGGAGTTTGCAAGCGAGGCGGCGAGTGTTTTACGGTTCGGGATGCCACTCAAAAGCCCGTCAGAGCTCTTTCGGTGGCATCTCCAAAAGCGGCGAGGGGCATGCGACGGAGGAAAGACTAGTTGCGTTCGCTCAAGGCTCGGCGCATATCGCCACGTACGAGTGGAGTGTTGCGATCACCGTGTAGGTCCACGAGCTTTCAAAGTGCCACGCAGCGATACAGTACCTTGGCCGGCGACGATAATGGCGACATAACGTAGATGACGGCAGGACTTCATGCATGAAGCCTATCACTTCGAGGACCGAAGATCGAATCCTCGGGGGGTAGAGAGCTTTCTTTTCTGGAGACTTTCTGCTAAGCTAAAGTTCGACAAGTATAGCACCATTATAATACCTGGCACAGGCGCCACGAAATCTGGATCAACAGCGCTGCCACTGTATATAGAAATACGAGCTCTCTTGTCATGTTCTCACTACAAGGACACGTTTTTGTTGCGTTCAAACATTGAAAACAACGTCGTGTGGATGTGTGCCTCGAAATCGTTCTTGTGTCATGTACATTTTAACTTTGCCGCACAGGTATTTTTCCTTTTCTTTCCTTCTTTTTTGACGAAATCGTGAAAACCTGTAGCGGCGCTGCTGAAATATTGATTATTCTTTTTCCAGGCGCTTAGTTTTGCGTTCGGAGAGCGAATGAATTAATTGCAATGGGAGTGAGTACAATATGCGAATGACGTCGAAGCCCCGAATGCGGAACTCCGCCATGTACAATAATGATATTTTATTGCGATGGCAATTATATGGCACTCCAGGCGCATTTCTGCCGTCGCCTTGATGCTCCGTATAAGGTCGAACGGCGATAACACCGTCGTCGCGCGCCGTAAGCTGTATGTGCGAGTGAACGCATGCGAGCGGAGCTGACGATCGCGGCTCAATCTCAACCGCGCGAAAGGGAAGAAAGCGGGGACGAAGCGCGCCGTCTTCCATCGCGCGCGCGCGAGGCACCCAACGTTGCGAGGCAGTTAGGGGCTGTGTTCTACTCCGGCTGCAACTGCGCACGTGGCGGCGGCGGGCGGTCGCGCGGTTAGAGCGATCTGCGTCGACTGCTCGTAGCTTTGCGCATGCCGTGTGCTCTAAATTTAAATTGTGGGGTTTTATGTGCCAAAACCACGATATGATTATGTGGCACGCCGTAGCAGAGGACTCCGGAAATTTGGACCACCTGGGGTTCTTTAACGTGGGCCTAAATCTAAGTACACGGGTGTTTTCGCATTTCGCCCCCATTGAAGTGCGGCCGCCGTGGCCGGGATTCGATCCCGTGATCTCGTGCTTAGCAGCCCAACGCCATAGCCACCCGGTCTGTGTGTTCTTGGCGCTCAGTTTGCGTTGAAGCGATAGACAGCACGAATGTCACTTCATGCGCTGCTGCTACCGTGTTTCCTCGTGCCAGCGTTTCGACAGCGAGTGTCCGAAGTCATCGAGTGTGATGTGTTCCATGTTTGCTGTGCGCGCTAACACACTGCTTGTTAATTTAGTTATCAAGCGAATGTTTGCATATTGATACGGCCGATAAAAGTACTATCGTTACTTCGTATGGCTGTCTGCTAATTTGCTATCGCAATCGATGCTTCGCTTTTCAGGCGAAACTGCGGCTCTATATCTCTTTTCCGATTAAATCCAGTCTAGTCAGATTTTTTTTTTCAGAGGGGTGTTTCTCGGCGTTCGTCGCAGCTTCACTATTGACACCTTTGTCGTTAAGTGTACGAGGTGATCAATTTTAAATTTTCTGGAATTATTAAGGATCACCTGTGGCAGATAAATTAATTCTTGTCCTTGATCCGGCTTATTCGAAGAGCCGGACCATTACTAGCACGAGAAATCGAAGCACATATTCAACTAATTAACCAAAATTCGCTACTTCTTATTTTTTTAGGTTATGGCACATATTGCAATTTGAGAATTTTAGCCGGTGAGTCTGCAAGAGGTATCCACTTGAAATTAATCTCCAGGATGACACGGAAAACATAAAAATGATCACCCCGGATAATTCAAAGCTGCTTCCATTGTACTGACTAAACGATAATTAAGCAAATAGAAAAATGCAAATGGTGAAGACATATTGACACACGGTTGATTCTGCTCGCGCATAACCCTCTGTTATATTTTTTTATAGTGCAGATGATACTTTGAAGCGTGGATAACCTGATAAATAACGGGGTCTCTTTATTTCTTAGCTGGCTTGTGATTTTGATCGCGTGAATGTAATCGAAAGTATACATCTGAAATCATGCGAAAGGATAAGGTGGCCCCGTGACGGGGCTGGTTCTGCAGATGTGAATTAATGCTACTTTGTTTCCTCTTTATGAAATCATCTTCGGTTTGGAGTGTCAGGACTTGGCGCTCTGCGGTCCTTTGTGTTCGTGTAGCGCACTCGCTAGCGGCGGACGTAGAAACCAAAGAAGGTGGCCTATACCCAGCGCACCGTAAGATCCAACCACAACTTAAATGTAAACTTATAAGATGAACTAAATGTAGAGGCGTAGTCACGGCCGCGGCGGCCGCGTTGGGGGCGAAAGACGAAATACTCTTGTCTAGTTATATTTAACTATACCAAGGCAGTCAAAATTAACTCCACGTGGTCGAAATTCATCCGTAACTTTCCATGTGGAGTCCCCCATTCCACTGTGCCGTTTCGGAAGCATGTCCCGATGGCGGTCTCGGCCGCCTGCGCCGGTCTCGCGCCGTCGTTCACGCCTCGTTTGCCGAGAACGAAAAAAAAAAAGGGTTCATTGCCGAGAGTCGTGAGGCATGTCGGTCGTGAGGCGGTGACTTGCCGATTGCGTCGATACGCCTGCTCCCCTCACGACACGACCTGCGCGTGACATCCCCGATGCATGCCACTGTGTCGCGGCGTTTGTCGCAATATTCCACCGTGGCCGCAGGTTCCACGGGAAAACGGTCGGCGTCAGCGTATACGAAGCTGCAAGCCGCGAGCGTGTCGTGCCCAGTCGATCTCGTTTCCACTTAATGCGCGGAGCGTGCGGATTACGTTAGTTCTGTGTCACAAGCGACGCGACAACTTCTCAATTGTAATTACGCGGCGCTCGAGAGAGATGTTACGTCGTAGGTGTTTGTCGAGCGTGGCCGAACGGTTGTAATCTGTGGTGCAGTCCGTGGTGATTTTTCTTTCTCCTGTTCCTACCCACGCTCCCTTTTATGACGTTGTTTTACCGTAGTCTTTGTGATCTGTCCTCCTTGACTTTTTTTTTCATTTCTCTCGACTTCCCTTCTTCCTATCTTCGACTTCTATGGCAGTGGCCTGCGGCTACCTGGAATACGGAGGCCGCCCACCCAGGGCGCAGACTGCGCTTGCTCAGAATAAATGTTTATTCTCTCTCTCTCTTTCTCTCTCATTGCTGAAGAGGAGGCAGGTGCCGTGCTATTTTCTAAGGTATAATTGCCAGTTTTTTATTTAGGTTTATCACTAATTTTCCTCTGTTTATTTTATGCATGCTTTCAATAATAATAATAATAATAATAATAATAATAATAATAATAATAATAATAATAATAATAATAATAATAATAATAATAATAATTAATCTACATACAAATGCTCCTCATAGAAGCGTAGACAAAATAACAGTAACAAATAACAAAAATATTGCCTGCGATTCTTGCTGGATCGCCCTTAGACGAGACAGTCATTGAGGTCATCATTATGTTCGCTTGAGGAACTACGGCTTGACAGATTATGCTTTTCTGCAGCCTACAGAGCGCACGCTGAGAGCTACACAGAGGAGTGATGGAGAGAAAAGAAAGAAAGAAAGACGAGAGGGATGGACGAGCGGTCCTGTTTGGAAACGGCGCTATAGTGCTCTGGAGGTCCGAGCGAGCCTCTTTCCCTCCTTCGGCAGCTAGCCGCCAATTAGCGTAAGCACCCCAGAAATCGACGGTGCATTGTTTCGATATCTGAGGCTGCTCAGCGAGCCGTAATGGCTCCTCTTTTGCGGATGGAAGAACGCGCGGACCATAGATGAGGGGAGAGACCACCCACGGAAAGAACCGCCCATCGATCGGTTTCTGGTCGACCGCCTTCCAGTGCATACTGAGAAGAAAAGAGCAAAAAGAGAGAAATAACAAAGATAGAAGGAAGAGAAACACACACGAGGAAACAGAAAGTTCAAGTTCCAAGGGAAGCTACACGTCAAGGGCGCCGGAGAGTTGTATACGCACATCCGAGCACAGTGACTGCAAAGAAGTATCAGCTAGTGTTCTCCCTTTGACAGACAGTCTGGCAGACGGCCAACAGACGACAGAATCAAAAGCGGGAAGGCGTCACAGTTCGGTCCTGCGGTGGCCAAAGAAGCTAAAGACAGCGAAAGAACAGACAATATTGTTAAGAAAGATGAAGGAAAGGCGAAAGTGAAAGGAGTCAAGGCAGAAGCGCGGAAACAATGGCCTGGACAACCAGAAGACGAGAAACATACATCAAGGAGAGGGAAGCGACTCGATCGGGAAGTGCAACGACGCGTGTACGGTGTGGCCGCGTAGCTGTGGTCATTGTTGTCGTGTCCTAACTCGGCTACGAGCCGACCCGAGCATCGTTCGCATCCTTTCTTCTGGCACAGAAGGCGGGTAGCTGCAACCGAGAGCTTGTGTTTCTGTCTCTGCGTGTTTGTCCGTGGTCACTGGCGTATGCACAGCTTGCGCTGCGGAGGGCACACAATGCGGCCGTTGCGAATGAGTCTTCGCCCGAGACCGATTTAGAAAGCGTTCCTGTGAGAGCGACTCCGGTGGGCTGCGGCTGTCGATGTCGATGTCGCTGCTGCTGTGGCCTGGTTTGACCGGTATGCCGGGCAGAATGTGCCAGAAAACATGGGTTCCTACAAAAAATTACTGGAGGGAACTCTGGCGCGTCCTTAAGGGTGGCTTTCACTGGCGCCGCCAACCTTAGCGCCATGTCGATGAACCACATATCGAGCAGCTCCCTCGTCCGCTGGCGACTAGCGCAGTTCCAACACACTCCTAACACAGCCGGTAGCTGTAGGGCAGGGACACCTCCTAATTTTCCTTCCTCCAAGGAAGCAGGTTACCCGCGGCAGTGAATACGATGCACTGACGTCATCCTATAGGCGCTGTATTGGAGAACCGTCACAGTGAGAAGCTAGTTAGGTTCGTGTTGCCATGTGCAAGATATCTTAGTACGTGGCTTCGTCTGACATCCGTGCTCGTGGCTTCATACGTTCTTGTGGCTTTATTTACCACGCTCTACGTGCCTTTACTAGCCCTAATTTCAAAGCAATCGTGCATTTCTAAACGCAGAAGGGATTGAGACTCAGCGCGCAAGCATAATCGTCGTGAATTTTCGTATTTAAAACACGATTTTTCGTTGAAAATTATCAATATGCAGAGCCGCAAAGCTGTTTGAAACCAGAAGGAAGAAGTTAAAAAAAAATGTGTTCTATTCATGATCCCCATACCGGCTGAACTGTCATGCTTGCAGCTCCCGTAGCCAGAGGCGCCACAGTTCCATCTAGTAATTTTTCTAAGAAGCTGGTGTGCCATAATACTACAGGTGCTTTTTGTGACCACAGAAGATTGCAACAACGACAGCAGCGATATCGAAAATTTTCGCTATAAATGGCTGTGGTCCTTTGACACGAACGACGGAGCCGAAGGAAAGCGCAAGCTGAGTTTCGTATTTGTCTCTGTCGGAGAAACGATTTCGATCGAATATTTAGAGGTTATGTCAGCAGGTCAGAATGTCGAAAATGACATCACTTTGATAATTTCATTTTTTTTCTCTTCCTAAGGAGGAGAGAGGATGGGTGAAGAGGGAAAGGAATGCTACGGCAGTGTAACTTCACCCGAAAGCCATATCTCAGGCAACTCGCCTTAGAAGTCCACAGAGCCAGGACCATCACGGGGGTTCGAAATGATGCGTCTCACGCCGCTCCGTTGAAACGGCGAGTACGCGTAAACCTCTTCGGTGGTTTTCAGCTCTTCTTTTTTTCGCTCTGCGCGAATGTGTAGTTGCGCGTGTACTTCGGATGCTTGTCTATCACAGGTTCAGCGCACATACAGACGCATACGAAATGTTGAGTTACTCATTGTTTGGAAGGTTAGTACTTGCAGCCGTAGATGTTTGCTGTAGTGGCGCCGTTCCTTCGCTGAAATTAGCGGTAAGCCACCACGAGCATTGTATGCTGTCCTCAAACGCATTAGAATGCCAAACTGGATTTACCTGCAGGACCAATTGGTTGTATAGTGCTGAACGTTACCTACGTCACTGGTCAGCGAAATTATTGACTGTATTGAAGGGGAGGTGCACTTAAGACCTCTTCCATTACTAATCTTTTGGTATATGCCAGTTATTTCTTATATACGGACTTTGAGCCATTGGGTTTTGCTAACTGTAGGGTCTGTTCATAGTAAACACTGTTTTTCATGTCTTCAATCATATCCAAGTGCTTACAAGTGCAGTGTTTCGTGGCTGACCTCGTGAAATAGTCGGTTTTTGTCTCTTCTGTTGTGAACTATGTTCGTGGTGTACCTCTTATTCTTGTCTGTGCTGCTCCCTATATTGTATTTTGTCTCCTGTATATGCTAGAGCCCCTATATATGTTGAAAAGAAGTGCTTTGAGAGAATGTGCGACGATAAACTCTGAAACCTCAGGATTATGACTTGCCCCTACCAGAGATGAAGTACTTCGCACAGTCCGTATTTGGCGGCTGTGTCTTGTATACGCCTGTCTTGTTTTGCGGTCTCCCTTACGCATTGCTAGGTCTCTACAGCCCTTTCTTTGCTCGTCCTTCGGTCCAGCGGTTCAAAATTGGCGCTTGGGCAACCGAACTCTCTCGGTGGGTTCTCCTTTTCGTCTGTGTCCGTTCGCTGCCGGCTGCTCAACGGTGATTTATGTAACCTTTAGAAATTACAGACGGTCACAAGGTGAAATCGGCGTAACATGGGTGGGGATTCGCGCTTCCAGGTACAATACGGCATTGGAAACGTACTTTGGAAGTCCCGAGCACAAACGTACAGTGCTTCTCGTTCTTTCGTAGTCCAAGCGCGGCTGGCGTCGGCAGCACTTGTAGGGGAACCGAAACAGCGGCAATGTCATCTGGCCAGTGCGCGGTGCCCCCTCTCGTGCTTTGAAATAGACGCAACGAAACTGCTCCTGAGAACAATGCGCGAGCGCTGGCGGACGTGCAGGCACAGCCTGCGGCGTCGCCGTGGAAACTGGCGCCCGGATGAGACGCTCCTTGACCTTATTCGAACGGCGCGAGCTTGCGACGACCGCGAATCGAGATTGTGGCCACGCGGCCACGCAGATGCGCTCCAGACCTCGCAACACCACGCACGCCACCCTCTCTCTCTCTCTCTCTCTCTCTCTCTCTCTCTCTCTCTCAATTGTGGCGCGCACAGGTGGCGCAATCGTCGCTTTTGCGTCGCCATCTTGGCTTCGAAAGGTGATCGTTTTCGAGGAATCGGCACCTTCACCCCCCGAGCCCTCGAGTCGCAATGCTGTCCGCTTCTTCCGTTTTGTACATTTTGACACACGCCCCATTGCTGGGATGTTATTTTTTTTTTCTTGTTACTATTCTTGAAGCTAAAATGAAGAAAGGAGTCGTTGTCGCCGTTTGCTGGCGATGGCTGCTGCTTCTGATATTAAATGCGTATAAATTATAAAAGCATAAATCATCGCATTAAGTAAAACTTAAATAAAACAGAAGAAATTGTAGCGACACTCTGTAAGTTGGAGATGTCGGAAGTGCGGCGCATGCACACCAAACTGACCAGTGACAATGGACGATACGCAAAATTCGGTAAGCAGGTTTTACCACAATTCAAACTTTTCGGTAGCAGCGAAGAGAAAGCTACACAGGGAACGCGCGCGGAATTGAGAGCACTCCAGGAAAAAAAAAAGTACCGCATATCATCCGTGTTAGTTTATGTTTCGGAAAGGAAGATATAATATCATATTGTTTACAACAGCGAAATAAGGCAAGTGCACTAATGAGCGTAAAGTTAGGCGTATTTTCCGGCTTTTCTCTCCCGCGTTTGGGCAAATGCGAAACCGTCGCAAGTGCGATCTACGCCGATTCAGTATTTGTTTCGAGTAATCAAAAGCGCTGTCGGACTCTGCCGGACTACTTGGCGCGGTAATACGCGTGCAGAAGCTCTGCCCCTGTAGCTTTCCCTTCAGTGCCACCGAACGTTGTCCACTAGTATCACCAAGAAGGCCGCGTTCCCGCTTGTCGCACTGCTAAAGCTGAGACATGTATTTTGAAAACTTGGGCGGTGCGTGGAGAGGAGGTTCGGGAAGAATAATGTCATCAGTCCGCATGCTGACACCCTAATTAAAAGGCTATAGCCCGAGGTCAGCCCCCTTGCTTAAGTCAGAATGGGTGTGTGGTGAAGCGCACTTGCGGTTTTTGCATCAGATGTACCAGTGTCTTCAAAACAGCGTTTAAGATATCTCAATGTTCTTTGATGCACAGGTGTTGATGACCATGGGCCTTAACACCTTCGTAAGTGAAGAAGGCTGATGTTGGTCAGGTAAACGGAGTCCATATTTGAGTCCATGTCTGTGTGTAAGGTGCTCCGTACAGTCTAGCAGCAGGTGGTATACGTTCTCGTCATATTAGGTTAGATTAGACTAGTCGTTGAAGCAGTGCGCCGCATGCTGGACGCAAAGATTTTCGCGACTAACAACGTTCTTCGTGCCAAATTTCCGCGCTGCAGTCGTTAACGCATGTTGACCGTCTGCTGCGGAAAGCCACGCGTGCTCTTCGTCCTCCTCAGTGGTGCATGTCTTGAAGGCAGTGCGCCCATTTTATTCGGACTACTTTTTGGTGGAGGGCATTGCGCGTGCTGCGAGGACAGCTTGCGGTTGTGTTGCGTTGTCCGGGAAACTGTGCCTGCCTCGTGCCGAGAAACTGTGCCAATCTCAGGCGTTGCGGAACAAACTCGCCCAGTCGGTGAGCCTTCGTCTTTGTCCGAAATTTACCGCGGTGGATATTCTTCTGCAACGTTTCGGCAATTCGGTACCTTTTCGTTAAGCATGAAATGACATAAAATTACGTTTCGGCGTCCATCGCGGCACCTCTTTTTCACTTTTCACAGAGTTTCCCTCAAAAATTACTAGAGGTGGCGTTAGTATCTATAGCTGCACGCATCTCTGTTCAGCCAGCGTGGAAATGATGGATACCACGCGCATTTGTCTCAGCTTTGTACTTCTGGCTTCAGACGGCTTTCTCCTGCCATTCACCCAATCTATTGCCACTCACATCTAATAAACTAACATAGAGCAGCTTGCTAAAAACGTTTATTACACATCTACAGCTGAGCCTGCAGCTGCTTATGTAACGCATTTATTGGCCTTTTTCACAACACATGGTTGCTATGGTTTGGAGCTCAAAGACGTGAGCATCGAATATGCAACTGAACTAGATTGCAATAGTATACGCCACACGCTGCTTCGGTGGACATTCCACAGGAGCCCTCGCATCTGTCAATAGCTCTCGCTTAAAAATCGACATTTCAAAAAGTATATTTTAAAGCGCCTCTAGTATCAATGCAATATTACTTGTGTCAAATCTTCAGTCTTACAGGTGGCACAAACTTGTCATTGCAGATAAGGACGGCCAGAAATTCACTTTCACCCGGGAAAAAGAACAGAAAAGCCCTTGCAAATTTCCAGGATTGACGGACACCCGTCAAGGTTTGTGTATGTTTTTCTACGTCTTCTCTATTTTTTTTTTCTTGTGCATGAGTGCACATCAGACTTCCTTTTGTGTTATCTAAACCAGGATTGCCTAGGTAGCATTTTCAGCACCGTACTGAGACCGGCATTTCCAGTTCTCATTGACGTCCCTTAAGAATATAACGGATATTCTTGGGTTTCAAACCCACCTCTGCTAGTCATTGACTCCACTAAATAGCTGTGGTATTATGCGTGAAAACAAACTTTTCACATCGAACTCCTCTCTATTACACAAAATAAAGCTTTGTTTTTGTTAATGCTGTGTCTGTTCGCTGCCAGCTGCTTATTGGTAACTCACGTAGCCTTAAGAAAGCCGGGACGGTCACAAGGTGAAATCGGCGTACTAGGTGTGTGATTCGCGCTTCCATGTGTAATATGGCATTGTAAATGTATTTTGGAAGTCCTAAGCACAAACGTAGCGTCTCTTGTTCGCACAGATTGTTCATGTTCAAGCCAAATGCGCCCTTTTCTTTCTGCTGTTAGTGTTTTTCTTGTTTTTTTTATTAGGCTGAGGTTCTAACGGCCAACTTAGCGCACAATGAAGTCAAGCGTAGCATTTCAGTTTGCGCGCCCGATCGTCTGTGCATTTAGGTTCGTTTCCACAACGCATAATAGAGTTCAACGCCACTGAGCACCGGGATAAATGCCTCCGCTCCAACGGCTCAAATACGGTCCGGCGAACATTCGGGCTGCCAGTGCAGCTGCACACTTGGCATCGCGCGGCTGCTTCTTGGCGGCTAATGTCTTTGTAAGTAGCATTGCATCAGGACTCCTGCTTGAGCCCGCTGGCATGTGCAGACAAACAGGACGTAGCGGCAGCGAAAAGGGCAGAAAAGCCAGAGAGTTGCAGGAAACAGTCGCGAACGCCTTCTTGTCTTCTGCGCGCAGGCGCGCAACTTCGGCCGCACCCATTTCGTCCACTGCTGCTTGCGTCTTTTCGCCTCGCAAATGCTGCCGACGGGAAGCTAGCCCGCAGTTGTGAAAGTGCACCGGCGACGACATTCGGTAAACAAGTGAGCATGCACTTGGTGCGTGTGCGCTGACCACAGCCGAATGTATAGTACACGTCCTCTAAAAGCTTCCCGGAACAACCCCCCAGCCCAAGAAACGGAAACGGTTCTAGAGACCGACTTGTCTCCGCTGTCGCGTCGTCGACGAAGCGAGGGCGCCGCCCTTGATGCCGGCGAAGAACGCGCCGACGCAAAACCGCGCGTGGTCGCACACGCCGCTGATCTGCTTTGCAGCGGGGCCACCGCGTTTCCCGCGCGCGCGCATTGCGCCATTTTGTTGCTTTGTTGGCGCAGCTCGACCGGTCGTGCGTGGCGCCTGCATGAACGGCGAGGCTTCTTGCCTGCAGTCGGGTCTTTCGTGCTCGCTAAAACCGCGCAGCGTTGTGGAAGCTATATTAACAGGCACGAGCCGCCGAAGAGGCACGTCCGTTTAAGCGTCGTATGTGCTGTTGAGAGTTAGACGAGCAAACGACACTCTAAAAGCCCGCGGCGCGAGGTCAAATTGCTTTGTTTGTCATTGCCAGAGTTCGACCTGACATAAAACGAACAGACCCACTTACAAGGCCGATGTTTGCGTAGCTGAGATCTTAGAGGAAGCAAACAGAAGCCGCCAGCTTCGGAGGCTAACAGAGGAACTTGAAGAAAGCGAAGTACCGGAGCAACGAGCGACGGAAAGGATAATGACAGGCCTAACGTTAAATATACAGCAAGACAGCACTGTCGATTAGGGATCACGAGCGAGTTCATGACGTATAGGTTAACGTTAAGGGTAAGAGCCGGAGTTGCTCAAAGCATGTAATGCGTCGTAAATATAGCAGATTACATACAGTGACGAGGATATAGGGTTAGGTTGCAAGAATTGCAGGTATAACGCAGGTTCTGCTGACGTGGAGTCGGTGCAGTTGAAGGTGTCACTGTCTTGCGTCCGCCGTGCAGTCGACTAATGGGACTGGTGATTATATACGGGCGTGAAAGTGGCTATTCGACCGTCAATTGGCAGTATTTGGGCCTGGTTCACAGACAGACGGATTTCCGTACAAATGCGTTCAACTATATGGTCTAGAGTTACTAAGCCGCGCCCCAAGCGTCTTCAATATACCGGCACGCATGGACATAAGCTAAGGCACAGTTGACTCGTGACTCCAGAACCGGTGAGGTCGCGAGGGTATCAGGTTGCGGAATATCGCGCGAACGTTATCTATGACCGTGTGTCCGTGGCGATGACAACAAATATTTTTTGGTAATTATTAATAGTTATAACCCGCAGAATTATTTGTTGTTGCCAATGCACGCCTGAAAACATAATATTAAAGTGATATTCGTATTTTAATGCTTCTATTACTGTGTGTACTTAACAAAACATCCGCCCCCGTTATGCTGTTATTGGCACATGATAAGTAAGTAAATAAAGAGATAATGTGACTGTGCATAGAGACCCACATGGGAGCCGAAACGTCAGAATATGCTTTTGATATTTCTCACTCGCCACGTTGGTTGGCGCCGAAAGTCTGGACGTAGATAATATAATGGGCGTTGCCAACAAAGGTCGCCACCGTGGGATTAAAGCAGCCCCCTTCGTTCCCCTTCAGGTCAGAAAGTTTCTGGCTATACACCTTGCGTGGCACTACTTCCTGCGAAACAGAAACGTCCCCCAGATAGCAATTCACCTCAGGCACAGTGCTGTGCTGTATAATACGCGTATAGCCAGACAGATTAACATCGTGCTTGATATTGAAAGCGAACAGGTGAAGCCGATGCCGCAATCCTTGCAAACGTATAAAGAGGAGAGGGAGCGGGTAGTTGAGAAACACCGGTTTGTTGAGAAAGCGCTGTCACCGCTTTCTCGGAGGCCTTTCCCGCACTGCCGGAACCGCGATTGCTGCAGTTTCCGACGGCAACGCGTAACGATGCTGTGGCGTTGCGACCACGCGTTACCGTACACCACGTGACTTTTGCGGATGCTGAGAAGCTTATCTCTGCTTATTGCTCACATTCTGGCACATGCAGTCTGCTATAGACCACGGAACTTGCCGCATATTGAGCGCGGAAACGTTTTGTCGGATTGAGCGATCGAATAGCTCCGAGAGTTAGTACATAGTCAAACAAGCGGGGCGTGCAGACGCCAAGCAAACAGACGACGATTTGGTGAAAGCACACACGCACACATTTCGCGTAGCTCGCACACGACAGAGCTTACGCCATCTCAAAAGCTGTTGAGCCGTCTGCTGCTCGAGCGGGACCGAACGGAGCGGCAGAGCCTCCCCTTGTGATCGTCGGAGTTCGGATTTCCTCGCCGCGCCGTCTGAGCGGCGGCGTTTCCTCGAGAGATGCATCACGCACGGAGAGCGCGCTCGTCGTCGGCTTGCTGAAACTGAACTTTTCCGGGTTTCCCCGTCGGCGGCGGCCCTTTCGCGGATTCTCCCTGCTCCCGAAGCCGTCTGCTCGTCTCCTCCCCTCTCTTCACTCTTGCTTTCCTGCGCTGGCGAAAGTTGCTCTATGTGTAGTAAACGGCGCTTTCCTGCACCGCAGTGACGCCTCGTTCATTTACAGAGTGTCTCTGCGACAGCTCTCACCCCCCTCATCCCCCCCCCCTGCCCTCCACCCCAGCAGCTGTTTTCGTTGCCTTCCCTCTGCTCTCGACATTCCAGACGCTGTGGAACTTGCACAGTTCCGCTCGATGGAAACGTATACGTGACCGTGATCTTGCCCAGCGTGGCATGTCAAACAAACGTGCCGCTCGGCTAGACATTTGCAAAAGGCACTCGTTTCAGTGGCGCCGGTAGTATACGTTCGACGCCCGAGATCAGCACCTTTTCTTTATGCTTCTCTCAGGGTTGGGCGTCTTACGACGCCCGTGGCAACGCCGTTTTTATCTTATTATTTTTTCTATTGATCCTAGGAAGGGCGCGTAACAGCGTAGATAAGTTCCCCATATTTAGAAATGCCCGTACACTTTGGATCGCGCTGTTGACGGGTTTCACTTTCCCACGTAACTTTGCTGCGGCCTTGATTTTCTTTATACTACTGCATGTCTACCTCATCGCAATTCTCCACCAACCCTTCAACCTTTCTTGCACGGGTCTATACAGTTTTCATATTAATATATGTCTCCCTATGGCGGCTTTTAAATCTATATGTTTGCATATTCTATTTGGGGCTGAATTCAATTACAATTTATTAAAGGTACAATAAAAATAACAATTATTTGAGCCTCATTAGTAAACTACCGTCCTGCAATAAGAAAAAAACTGTTATCATGAGAAAAGGCTTGGTACACCAGGAAAGACGCAGGAACGAAATACAGGTAACGCCGCCGCACTCAAGTTCTCGCACCAGCTTGCCGTGACGTCATGAATTTTTACGTCGTCTACTCGGGCTTAGTTATTTTTTTTCATCGGCAAGGATGGGCTACATTGTATATAAAAGAACCGAAGACTGAAGTCAGGTAGTTTCGACAACTTTTACTAAGCCACGAAAGGCCCAAATATGAAAAAAAGAAAAGGTAGTTTGAAATACGTGACGTCAAATTGACGTAACGACGCTGAGGTTTCGGCGCGAAATTCGAGGAAGGGAGCTTCGAGTTTCATTTTAGCTTCTCGTAATAAACGCATTACATCGAAATTAATGAAAATATGCTTATGAAAAGTTATTCAGTCAGTCTAAGCTTATTAAGTATTTCTCGTTAGTGTCTCTAAAAATATGTTCCATTGTTTCCCTGGCTTGAATAACCAGAAGCGACAAATAGCATCTACCTTGTCAAATATTTGCCTGTAGCAATTAGTCATCACCCAGCGTCAGACACAGCCATCGCTGTAAAACAGGAGATTGACACGGAGCGGTAGGAACGCGGAACATATACGTGCAGTCGAAATCGAGGCAACAAGAGCGAAGAGCTGTGCAAACAAGCGCAAGACGCAAAAATTAAAAGCCTTGAGGATGGAACGAGAAGTGCGCAAGCTGGAAGACCCAGCACATCGGGAGACCGAGCAACTGTGACTAGCCGACAACGCGATGCGTGGTTTCGCGCGTGCACATATTTTTCAAAAGTAGCGCTACTAATGACCACACGCAATCGTCCAGCAGGCTCGGAACAATCCGAAATAAGTGAGCGAAAGAGGGTCTTTAATGAGTGCTGGAGCTGTTTGCCTCATACGCCTAGCATGCGCTACTCCAGACGACAAGGTTGACGCGCGAAATGACACACACGTGTATAAATAACGCATGCGTACGGCATGGAAAACGTTAGGCCTATTGTCGTGAAGACAAAAATAGCTGCGTCTACCGAGATGCCTGTCATCGCATGTGTGTGGCACCTCACTATGGTTCAGTGATTTTTCCGCAGTTGTGTGTGTCAACATTTCCCTCAGACTCCCAGTTTCTCCACGCGCAAGTCTCGTATGTTATATGTACTGCCACGATCCGCGTACGTATATACATGCACCGCATGTAGGACACCGCGTCGATCCATCTACTCGCGCGCACCCGACTGTGGTCGTTCCCTCTCACTCTCCGCGGACAATTTGAGCCAAAACAAACGGGTCGGACGAAGGGGAAGAGTCACGTCGGGCTGGGCACTCGGATGAGCAGCGCGATGATCCGCGGGTATACACACGCACGCTATGGAATTAAGCGCGGAGCGTCTCTGGCCCTGACCCGCCTGTGCACTGAACACATGACGCGGCGGACGTTGACTCCTTTTGTCCGAGCCAAGGTCGGCAGCCACCGAAACGGGGGTGACACGAAAGGAACACCGCGGTTGCGACAGTGAGCACGACACGTGGTGCGTGCACGCATGGACAAGCAGGCAGATGCACAACGCGAAACGCTACTGCAGCCTAGTCGCCGCGTTTCGTGGGGAAAATAAAATCAATCAATCAATCAATCAATCAATCAATCAATCAATCAATCAATCAATCAATCAATCAATCAATCAATCAATCAATCAATCAATTGCGCTCTAGTGGACATTGAACGAGATCGACGCGAGAACGCGGTATGAAGCCTTATTTACTAAACGGCAAGCGTGGTTGGCGCCACGCAATTTCTTACGATATTACCAATATAGAGCGAAATCCGTCGTCAGCGGCTATACGAGTTCCCTACAAAGAGCTCTGTGACGTTATAGGGATGCCGAGAAATGGATGGTTAAGGCTTGCATCGGACGATGCTTGGCCTAAATGTAGCGGCGCAAATACGTACAGCATTTTTTGGATGAAATCTTCATAAGAAGTATTTGTTCTGCCGTAATATATATTGTAATAATGTTCACTCACATAAGGTGTAACAAGTAAACGAAGAAAATGTGCGAATCAAACAGACGCTCAGTCAGCCGAGATGTTAAGAGTTCACACCAGCACGAGCGCTTACGTTTTAATAGAAATTGTCGTTATGTAGTAATACAGAAAAATTGCGCAGCAGACGAAACGGTCATGTCATTGAAAGGCAGCCCTGCTAACACGCTGACGAAAGTATGAGCAAAAAAAAAAAAACGTACAACACAGACACCATCATTTGGGTTACTATGCTTAGCGTGTCGGACTTAGCACGTCTGCCTTTAAGTGACATTAATCCCGATCAATATGCTCAAATTTCAATCGTCCTAACACGAAACGCTATTCGCCATACGCGTCTTATCGTGGCGTCTTGGCTCTCCAAGAAAGATGTCAATCCGAAGTCCCCCACTTCGCGGCATTCCCATGCATACAACTATAGGATTTACGTACAACAGCAACGCAGCGCAACTCCATATATGGCTGGCATGTGGCCTCCGACCTCGCACCGGCGCCCCTCCGATCTCTGAGGACACGGCTGGCGCGGGAGCTTGGCACTATCAAATGTCCGAACCGCGCTTTAACCTCTGCTTCTGTAGCTCACCCATTTGCGGTCTCCGTTGCGAAACGACGACCCACTGAGGAGGAGTGGGAAGGTGTAACAACAGCAAACGAGACACATATCGGAAGCTTAAGGGGAAAACAGACGGTGGACTGACGAAAACACTCTGCCTCCAGACGCTTGTTGATGGAAGCAACAGAAGTGCGCGCGAGCGTTGACGTAACACTTTTTCGACACCTATATACTCCCTCCTATATACTGCGCAAGCGAGCGCCTCCCAAAGGCAACATCTTCAAAGTCGCGAATGAAAACACTTTCTTGACGGGCTGCCAGCGAAGCGACATGCCCTGTTTGTTGACAGACGCCTTCGGCCATTGACTTCTTGCCCCCGACGAAGGCAATTTGCGACGAGACTTGCTTGCGAAAAGGGTGGCCCTTAGCGCTACATATTTTTATTTTGTAAAATAATTACTCACGAGAAGGCGCTTCTGTTTTTCTCGGGCTGAATGGTTCAGGCTCTAAGGTTAATTTGCTTATATGTTTGCTCTGCCTATTTGCAGACTGTCATACTTCACAAACTCCATCTGGCCACCAGGCCTGTAATGGCGATAAATGCGCAAAATATATACGTACCATCTAGGTTACCTAATGAATTAGCACGCTTAATCAACTGCCGTCTATGTGATGCGCGCAGATTAGGCATAGGCGAAATGAAATAGAATAAAGGAACTATTTTACGCAACGGATTCTATAAAGCGTCTTTGCGATGTCTACCCACATTTTACCGACACTACTCGTCTGCATTTGAAATGGTAGTCAGTTGAGCTGCTTTGAAAGATTTGACTATATCGGTCTCATCGGCTCTTGTTTGTGAGACGCTCCACTGTTTGAAACAAATATTTCTGACAGATAACTCCGCCTGTTTGCTTGCTCTGCCTATAGACTCGTGTACTGCTTCGTGAGCGCATTAAAAGAAATATGTATATATTATGTTTAATTAATTTGTGGAGTATTACTTGCCGAAATCGCAATTTCATTATGAGGCACGCCGTAGCAGGTGCCTACGGGTTAATTTTGACCGCCTGTGATTTTTTCAACGTGCACCCACTGCACGACACACGAGCATTTTTGCGTTCTGCCCCCAATTGGAATGCAGCTGCCTCAGCCGGGGATCGAACCCTCGACCTCAGGCTCAGCAGAGCAACTCTATAGCCACTGGACTACCGCGGCTTGTTATAGTGTGTTTCTCTTGACGCGTAAAATATAAATAAATAAATAAATAAATAAATAAATAAATAAAACAAAAGGCGCATTGTGCTTGTATCCTGTTTTCTTTTTTTTTTTTTTTTTTTTCGGGCGTAGTAGACGCACACTTCGCTGTGGTCTTGTAATTAGCAACGCACAGATAATACAAAAAGAACGAAAGAGGGGAAAATATGTAACGTGGACAAACGACGGTTCTGGCTGTAAATATGTACTACCAAAAAAAATAATTAAGAAAATGATAATGAGCCTTGACTTCGACCGTTGTGTTTGCGGTTAGCGCTCCTTCAAGCGCACTAGGAGGGCCTAGATTCGCTGCAGCTGCGCTTTGAGAAAGAGCCGCATTGGAACTGCGTAAACAGGCTGCCCCGGCAGAAGCGCCAACAGGGTGTAAAACAGGAGTACGCGCTGCCTCCTTTTTTTTTTTTTTTTAACGTATCCCTCAGTAAGTTCGTTCTTTATCTCTTAACATTGAGAAAAAACGTTCACGTTCTCTACCCCGCTTCATCGGCCCCCGTTACTGCAACGACTCATCCCCTGCCGCCCACCCAGCCGGACGCGTTCAAGACTTTCCTGCGGGGTAAGACAAAGCCCATTGCATAAACACAGTTGTGAGTAACGCTCGCCGTAAAGGAATATGTTGTCGAACATGCAACGTTGTCCGAAAGCTCTGCAAGCGTACGTAAAAAAAAAGCAAACGAAAAATTCAATACGATCTCTTTATTTCTTTGCACGCGTGAATGTAATGGCGACATGGCATTTCTGTTCTTGGCATCCTCGCACCTGCCGTATTAGGTGACATGATATCTTGTTAACAAGATATGATGATATCCTGAGAATTTGTTCCAAGTGGATCCGCCTTGCGAACTCCCTGGCCACAATTTGTAAATTGTCATATATGTGCCCCGAGATAATTAGTTAAAAACTTAATTAGTGCGTTTGTGTCAGTTAGGCGATCGTGCATTGCGGTTTCTCGTGCAAGTTGTGTCCGCCTCTTCGAGTAGGCCACCTCAAGGACTTTAATTATGCCATCAGCCACAAGCGATTTGTGAAAATTGCTTAAAGTGTTCACAGAAACGTAAATGGTAAATGAAAGTGGGCGAATAAATAACTTGCTGTGTGCGGAAGCCGAACTCATACATTCCGAATTACGCATGCGGCGCTTTTACCAATCTAACTCCGACAGCGGCCATCCGGCCGACTTCGTGGTTATTTGCGTATTTGTGCAAGGTTAGCCCTGGGAGCGCTAGCTTAGAGCCGTACACGGCCGAGGCTCGGGCCGACGTGGTACGTCTTTCTTGTGGTATCGAATGTCGGCCCGAGTGGGTCTTGGTTCGTTCTCTTTTAGCACTGTTTCGGAGAATGGGCCGAATTTAAACTGTAGTCCTTCACTACATAGACAGCATCTGTTACAACTCCAGTGTGACAGCCTGGGGACGCTAAACCCGCTGAATGTATCGGTTACTTTCTCACCGTGCGTACTGTTGCGTTTGTTTGGGCGTCGACCGAACAAAACCCAAACGTAAGACGAAGAGAAAAAGAAAGCCACTATGGTAAAAAGGTCGCGCAGTTGCTCGCAACTTTCACCCGCGAAGCCGAAGCTGCACTATTCACAAACGGGTGCGCACCAGTGTAAGCTCACTGCGTTTGTGAGCGCCTAGTCAGAGGAACAATTGAACCACACGGGGTCATCGGAATCGTGAATCACCGGCAGTCGCCGACGCACACGTAGCAGTGTCCACTCAATACAATGCAGTCTGCGCACTGTCCACAGCGAGCGACGCACAAAGGAAGCCTTTGGGCCATTCGCCTGTCGCCGCGTCGAACCGGTGCCGTATAGAATAGGCGCTACCGAAGCACCGTTCCGTATCTCTATAGAAACGGGCAACACAGTCCACAATGAGAGGTGTGCTGGCGCGGCTACTGAACTACCGCGACCCGCCGCGGTAGTTCAGTGGCACTGCTGATCTCGAGGTCGGGGATTCGATCCCGGCCGTGGCGGCCGCATTGCAACGGGGGCAAAAAAGAAAGAAAGAAAGAAAATTGAGGAATCATTCCACGCTGTGAAGGTGAAGGACCAGCGAAGCTTTAGAACATTGTACAGGGTTAGACGAGGGTACGTTCATGTATTTATTTTCATCATTTGGGAATGGTGTGTAGTGACGATAGCTTTGTGATTACTGTGATATATACACTGACTGGTTCGGTTACAACCTTAGACTGATTTTTGGCCAGAGTTAAATCTATACACGATCGTTGCTGAGATAGTTGAGTGACTTGGATTGGCGTGGCCCTTCAAACCAAACTCTTCTAGCGCAAACTGATGGAACCATATTTCTTGTATTTTTTTGAAGGGTCCACATTAAAGTCTCCAACGACGATCACAGGGACAGTGTCATCACGTCTAACCCATGCAGAGTGCGTAATCGTGGTCTTCTCGATATCACACTTGGGTGTGCCTGGGTATATATACATAGTGGATATCACAATTCCGTATTTTGTTTGAACGGCATAGACATCCCCATAGTCGGTGGCATTGTCCTCTTGCGAGTCAAGGGCGTATGGTTGTGCATACATTTTGTCCTTTGCGCATATGGCAAAGCCTCCTGCTCGTGAGTCGATGTGCCGTTCACAAACGATTCCAGTATACCCATCGCATACCCAACCAGTATACCCAAGCGCAACGGAAATGCGAAAGACAGAGGAAGGACAGGACAAGGCGCTTGCGACAGGATAAGAGCCTTGTCTTGTCGTGCTTCTGTCTTTCGCCCTTTCATAATGCCTTCGAAAGTTCTGAATATGAACGTCAGCCAACTACAGACCGCCTGTCCATCTTGTTGGGGATGTACCGTTCACATTGCATACAGCGCGCTCGTCCCTCCCGATTGGCTGGTGACCGTCATTTGCTACTGCCGCAACAATATTATACAGGGCTTTGATTTTGCGCCGTATCAATAACCTTAATTTTCCGACAAGCTTGTCATCGCCAGTAAACCATTTGAGCGCGACAAATGCACACTTAGAAAAAAAAAAGCGAGCAAGGAAGCGTGTAACTGCAAGCAACAATTTAGTAACTGCAGTAGTTCTACCTCTCACAGACAATTATGAACCTTTTACTAGCTATTTACTAATCCATACGGTCCTAGACATGCAATCGAAGTAAATTAGTAATGGGGGGCTATACTATCTTGCCCGCCGTGTATTCGGCTGGGTGATTGTGCAATATATTATGTTACGGTAGCTTCATTTATCTGAAAGCTGTGCCACGTTATGCGTCCATAATGGTTGCAAGGTTTTCGAGCCGTAGAGGCGATCCATTAGTAACAGTTACTACGTTTCCTAGCTAGCAACTGTTATTACGCTACCGTTACTAACAGAAGTTACTAAAACGTTAGTAACATGTGTTATAAACAGTTCGCAACCTACAGTTAGTAACTATACCGCAGCTTTCATCTTCTAAGAGTGCAGCTCTGGCGTTATATATCTTAATTACTGAGAAGGTTATTACTTTAATGGTATGGTGCCGTGCTCCGAGCACTGGCTGTACCGGTGTTTGCCTGCACAGCATTGGCCGCTGATCTGGTGTCTAGCGTCTCCACGTGTACCTCCGTACACGCGCATCGAGAGCTGCGGTTTAAAAGCGCACGGCCAGCGGGGAAGGAGGGTGTGCGAAGAAAGGAGGCTCGCCCTGTGCGCGCGACTGCTTTTGTGATGGAGATACAAACCCCGCGGTCGAGCGCTCGGCCCATTCACTGCTGCCGAATCTATCGTTGTGCATAGTGTGCTCAATGGACAGTCGTCCCTCCGCGACTAAATAGCCGGGCCGCGCGAGGCGCTGAATCCAACGCTGGGCGCACAATGCGTAACACGGGCCCACTTCCTCGGTCGAGGCGCGGTACGCGCTATGTTCCGTTAGAGAGCGAGAGGTCGCTGGATTGAATCGAGTGCGTACAGACAGACACACATACACACAGCGGATCTCGCCTTCATCCCTTTCGGCGCGCTGTGTATGTGCGAGGTGTTTTTCTATGCGCGCGCGCGAGTACGTCGGGAGCTGCTCGGGAATAATGCGACGAGCGACTGGCAGCGGCCAGGTTGCGAGGGCGAGTCGAAATTAAAAAAAAGTTTGCCGCTGAATGGGCTCGGTGCGTTATAGCGAACGACGCGCTATAGACGCGCGGTATGCACACACACGCGTGCGCGTGCGCGCGCTGAGGCACGCGAGGTCATCGTTGCTGGGACAAAGGGACGAGGGCAGAGCGCCGCCGTGTCGACGATAACGCTAAGGAAGAAAATTTGTAAAAAAAAAGGAGAGTGTATATAAACGAGGAGAAATGATATCAACGGTACGAGGGAGGAGACGAAGAACGAATAAGAAGAAAGCGGCGCGGTGACCTCAAGTCACGCTCACTTCGCTTCCGTCTGCGTATTATATATACAAACGAGCGTGACGATATGTGCTGTGTGCGCGCGTCGAAATTCTAGGTGCTTGGTGAGAGATCGCGACGCAGCTAGTGATTGACAAGGCGGAACGTTGGTCTCGTGCAACTGAATGGATTGCATCAAATGCGAGGACGTGGTTGCCCAATATACGCATGACACTCAACACAGGATATGCCAACTCATTTTGACTGCGCAGTAAAATGACCTCACCGTTTAGTGGACACTAAAGGGAAAGTTATCTCAGGTGAACTAATCAATGATGCTTCTACAGAGCAATTAATTAATTAATTAATTAATTGTTTGATTAATCTCTGTAAGGTGCCTTGTGGATGTCTCGTGCTGAAGATGCCCTCTCGGTGAGCGCATATTTCACCCCTCATCTTTTAAGAGGTTCAATACATACAAGCATTTGTCTAGCAAACCAGATTTTTTTTCAAGGGAATTTTCCACGTCTCAGTAATTTCTCTCGTCGTATTCGAGTGCTGATTGCCGTGTTATAGTTTGTTAACGAAGCTTTCCCTCAAGTCTAAATATTTTAAGGCAGTTTTCCTAGCCTCTAAAGCCGCTCGAGTTCGCTCTTCTCCTTGAGCGGCCATTTTTTCTAGAAAGTATGCCTTCCAACTACTCCGCCCTTAAACTGGCTCTCTCAACTACTACACGCAGAGACAAAGCAACAGCGCGCGCATTAGATCCCATAGATGAGATGAATATTTACAATTAGTATTAGGGTTATAATTATATTCGAGTGCTGATTGCCGTGCTATCGTTTGCTAACGAAGCTTTCCCACAAGTCTAAATATTTTAAGGCAGTTTGTCGTGTTCGTATTATGGCCACGCACGCTTATATCGCCTTCCGTTTCTCTACCACGGGATGTGCTTTAAAACCACGGCACTGTAATTTTGCTTCAGAGACTTTCCTTCCCTCCCTTCTTCTCCACCCTTAAACTGGCTCTCTTAACTACTACACACAGAACAAAGCAACAGCGCGCGCATTAGATCCCATAGATGAGATGAATATTTACAATTAGTATTAGGGTTATAATTATATTCGAGTGCTGATTGCTGTGCTATCGTTTGTTACCGAAGCTTTCCCTCAAGTCTAAATATTTTAAGGCAGTTTGTCGTGTGCGTATCATGGCTACGCACGCTTATATCGCATTCCGTTTCTCTACCACGGGTGCGCTTTAAAACCACGGCGCTGCAGTTTTTGCTTTTCTCTTCTTTCTTCTTCTTCTCCGCCCTTAAACTGGCTCTCTTAACTGTACTACACGCGGAGACAAAGAAACAGCGCGCGCATGCGATCCCATAGATGAGATGAATATATATATATAGAAAACTATCAGTCATAGCTCTCGTAGTATAGCCCTCTGGGCCGTTTCCTTTTTTTTTCGAAAGTAGTCCTATTAGGGTTATTATAATTACACGAAGGTATTTCGCCCTCATCAGCAGCAGTCCTTGGTATAGTTATTCTGGCGGCTAGCTTCCCACGCTATGCGTGCCGCCATCGCACCTGGTTAAGCTTTTCCTAGACGCTAGAGTTATGCTTTGTCCGCGCAACCTTGAGCGATCGGAAAGCGCGTTTCCCCCTCTTGGCCGGCGGAGAAGGGAGGCTTCGTTCCGGCCGCGAAGCTCTCCACATCTCTGTAAGGTGCCTTGTGGATGTCTCGTGCTGAAGATGCCCTCTCGGTGAGCGCATATTTCACCCCTCATCTTTTAAGAGGTTCAATACATACAAGCATTTGTCTAGCAAACCAGATTTTTTTTCAAGGGAATTTTCCACGTCTCAGTAATTTCTCTCGTCGTATTCGAGTGCTGATTGCCGTGTTATAGTTTGTTAACGAAGCTTTCCCTCAAGTCTAAATATTTTAAGGCAGTTTTCCTAGCCTCTAAAGCCGCTCGAGTTCGCTCTTCTCCTTGAGCGGCCATTTTTCCTAGGAAGTATGCCTTCCAACTACTCCGCCCTTAAACTGGCTCTCTCAACTACTACACGCAGAGACAAAGCAACAGCGCGCGCATTAGATCCCATAGATGAGATGAATATTTACAATTAGTATTAGGGTTATAATTATATTCGAGCGCTGATTGCCGTGCTATCGTTTGCTAACGAAGCTTTCCCTCAAGTCTAAATATTTTAAGGCAGTTTGTCGTGTGCGTATCGTGGCTACGCACGCTTATATCGCATTCCGTTTCTCTACCACGGGTGCGCTTTAAAACCACGGCGCTGCAGTTTTTGCTTTTCTCTTCTTTCTTCTTCTCCGCCCTTAAACTGGCTCTCTTAACTGTACTACACGCAGAGACAAAGAAACAGCGCGCGCATTAGATCCCATAGATGAGATGAATATTTACAATTATTATTAGAGTTATAATTATATTCGAGTGCTGATTGCCGTGCTATCGTTTGCTAACGAAGCACGGCAATCTTTCCTTTCTTCTTCTCCGCCCTTAAGCTGGCTCTCTCAACTACTACCGACTATCGCGGACAACATGAGTCTCTTTCCACGTAAGTGTGAGGCTCGGAGCAGGAGCTGTGGCGCTTGAAAGTAGCCTGGGGCCTGACGAACCAACCGACTGAGCTTTCTTTCCGGGCAACATCGAAGGGTCACGAGTTCAAATCACCTGTTATGTTCCTTTTTTTTTCCGCCCCTCTTTCTTTTTTTTTTCTTTCTTTTAATGTCTTTTCCTTTATTTTATCACTGTACGGGAACCCTCCTAAAAAAAAAAAAAGAAAGATATATCAAATATGTATGGCCTCACACTCACATGTGCAGGTCATAAATACCAGGTTCTCTAGCCGAGTGCCATCCATGCGGTATAACCGAGCTCAGATTGGTCCACCTTGACTGACCAAGTAGGGCACCACTGTAGGTTAAATGAGGCGTACAACTCCTGCGGGACCCGCCGTGGTTGCTCAGTGGTTATGGTGTTAGACTGCTGAGCACGAGGTCGCGGGATCGGACCCCGACCACGGCGGCCGCATTTCGATGGGGGCGAAATGCGAAAACACCCGTGTACTTAGAATTAGGTGCACGTTAAAGAACCTCAGGTGGTCGAAATTTTCGGAGTCCTCCACTACGGCGTGCATAATCAGAAAGTGGTTTTGTCACGTAAAACCCCATAAATTAATTTTTAATTTAACTCCTACGGGGACGGTAGAGTATCCGTCTCCAGTGCAAGAGGACCGTGATTCAAATCCCGGTGCCGCGCTATTCTCCACCGGAAAATACAAAAAAAAAACGTGTGTTGAGAAAATTGCACAAACAGGCCTGGAGTGCGGCCTGATCCCGGTGACCAGAACCGGTAACGCACTCTCTCACCAGAGCAGGATTGGCCACCCTGGTGCAGTACTTGGCCACAACCTCCTATATGAATACAACAATCGAACCCCGGCCCTCAGTCCCCAGCAGCCGCGAAGCAACTGACCACGGCGGCGGTCAGATCTGTGACGCTGCAGAGGGTGCTAAGAATACCTGGCTCCGGACAGGCCGCCATTGGAATCTGAACCTGGCAACGTTTAACGTTAGAACGCTATCTAGTGAGGCGAGTCTAGCAGTGTTATTGGAGGAATTAGAGGGTAGTAAATGGGATATAATAGGGCTCAGTGAGGTTAGGAGGACAAAAGAAGCATATACAGCGCTAAAAAGCGGGCATGTACTGTGTTACCGGGGCTTAGCGAAGAGACGAGAACTAGGAGTCGGATTCCTGATTAATAAGGAAATAGCTGGTAACATACAGGAATTCTATAGCATTAACGAGAGGGTGGCATGTCTTGTTGTGAAACTTAATAAGAGGTACAAAATGAAGGTTGTACAGGTCTACGCTCCTACATCTAGTCATGATGACCAGGAAGTCGAAAGCTTTTATGAAGACGTAGAATCGGCGATGGGTAAAGTCAAAACAAAATACACTATACTGATGGGCGACTTCAATGCCAGGGTAGGCAAGAAGCAGGCTGGAGACAAGTCAGTGGGGGAATATGGCATAGGCTCTAGGAATAGCAGAGGAGAATTATTAGTAGAGTTTGCAGAACAGAATAATATGCGTATAATGAATACCTTTTTCCGCAAGCGGGTTAGCCGAAAGTGGACGTGGAGGAGCCCGAATGGTGAGACTAGAAATGAAATCGACTTCATACTCTGCGCGAACCCTGGCATCATTCAAGATGTAGACGTGCTCGGCAAGGTACGCTGCAGTGACCACAGGATGGTAAGAACTCGAATTAGCCTAGACTTGAGGAGGGAACGAAAGAAACTGGTACACAAGAAGCCAATCAATGAGTTAGCGGTAAGAGGGAAACTAGAGGAATTCCGGATCAAACTACAGAACAGGTATTCGGCTTTAACTCAGGAAGAGGACCTTAGTGTTGAAGCAATGAACGACAATCTCATGGGCATCATAGAAGTCGGTGGTAACGCCGTTAGACAGGAAACCAGTAAGCTATCGCAGGAGACGAAAGATCTGATCAAGAAACGCCAATGTATGAAAGCCTCTAATCCTACAGCTAGAATAGAACTGGCAGAACTTTCTAAGTTAATCAACAAGCGTAAGACAGCGGACATCAGGAACTATAATATGGATAGAATTGAACAGGCTCTCAGGAACGGAGGAAGCCTAAAAACAGTGAAGAAGAAACTAGGAATAGGCAAGAATCAGACGTGTGCGTTAAGAGACAAAGCCGGCAATATCGTTACTAATATGGACGAGATAGTTCAAGTGGCTGAGGAGTTCTATAGAGATTTATACAGTACCAGTGGCACCCACGACGATAGTGGAAGAGAGAATAGCCTAGAGGAATTCGAAATCCCGCAGGTAACGCCAGAAGAAGTAAAGAAAGCCTTAGGAGCTATGCAAAGGGGGAAGGCAGCTGGGGAGGATCAGGTAACAGCAGATTTGTTGAAGGATGGTGGTCAGATTGTTCTAGAGAAACTGGCCACCCTGTATACGCAATGCCTCATAACCTCGAGCGTACCGGAATCTTGGAAGAACGCTAACATAATCCTAATCCATAAGAAAGGGGACGCCAAAGACTTGAAAAATTATAGACCGATCAGCTTACTGTCCGTTGCCTACAAAGTATTTACTAAGGTAATCGCAAATAGAATCAGGAACACCTTAGACTTCTGTCAACCAAAGGACCAGGCAGGATTCCGTAAAGGCTACTCAACGATAGACCATATTCACACTATCAATCAAGTGATAGAGAAATGTGCAGAATATAACCAACCCTTATATATAGCTTTCATTGATTACGAGAAAGCGTTTGATTCAGTCGAAACCTCAGCAGTCATGGAGGCATTACGGAATCAGGGTGTAGATGAGCCATATGTAAAAATACTGGAAGATATCTATAGCGGCTCCACAGCCACCGTAGTCCTCCACAAAGAAAGCAACAAAATCCCTATAAAGAAAGGCGTCAGACAGGGAGATACGATATCTCCAATGCTATTCACAGCATGTTTACAGGAGGTATTCAGAGGCCTGGAGTGGGAAGAATTGGGGATAAAAGTTGATGGAGAATACCTTAGCAACTTGCGATTCGCTGATGATATTGCCTTGCTTAGTAACTCAGGAGACCAATTGCAATGCATGCTCACTGACCTGGAGAGGCAAAGCAGAAGGGTGGGTCTGAAAATTAATCTGCAGAAAACTAAAGTACTGTTTAACAGTCTCGGAAGAGAACAGCAGTTTACGATAGGTAGCGAAACACTGGAAGTGGTAAGGGAATACATCTACTTAGGGCAGGTAGTGACCACGGATCCGGATCATGAGACTGAAATAACCAGAAGAATAAGAATGGGTTGGGGTGCGTTTGGCAGGCATTCTCAAATCATGAACAGTAGGTTGCCACTATCCCTCAAAAGGAAAGTGTACAACAGCTGTGTGTTACCAGTACTCACATATGGGGCAGAAACCTGGAGGCTTACGAAAAGGGTTCTGCTGAAATTGAGAACGACGCAACGAGCTATGGAAAGAAGAATGATGGGTGTAACGTTAAGGGATAAGAAAAGAGCAGATTGGGTGAGGCAACAAACGCGGGTAACCGACATCTTAGTTGAAATCAAGAAAAAGAAATGGGCATGGGCCGGACATGTAATGAGGAGGGAAGATAACCGATGGTCACTAAGAGCTACGGACTGGATTCCAAGAGAAGGGAAGCGTAGCAGGGGGCGGCAGAAAGTTAGGTGGGCAGATGACATTAAGACGTTTGCAGGGACAACATGGCCACAATTAGTACATGACCGGGGTAGCTGGAGAAGTATGGGAGAGGCCTTTGCCCTGCAGTGGGCGTAACTAGGCTGATGATGATGATGATGATTAATTAGTTAATTACTAATTAATTAATACAATCTTCGCTCTTATCAAAGGCTTGGCAAAACAGAAAATATGAGAAAGTCATGAGCCATTCCACCATGTGAAGGTGGATTACCGGCGAAGCTGTTTAGCATATGACACAGAGGTGCAACAAATTTTTGAACATAGATAAGGACTCGTTTATCGCGATTTCATATATATATTCGCGTGGACGATGCGACCGCCGCGCCTCGAGGAGAAGAAAGAAACTGGACGCTGGTGACGTTTCGACGGGACCGCCACCACGGGAGAGCGGAAGGAATGGAAAGGAGATACGCAAGCGCTTGGAACGCCGACAAAGAGTGCTAGGCGGTGTGAACATAGAGATCGCCTACGCGGGTCAAAGTGTGGTATCTCTTCTTATCAGCTTAATATTTGATGCGGGTTGTATTTGGACCCAATATGTTATTTTTGCAAGTTGGCGAAGTGCTTGAATCCTGCTTCACTTCAGCCGCGGGTCAGCCCGGTATTGCACTATCTTCGGGTTCGGCCCACCGCTTTTGGTCTACGGACGTCTGCGGACGAAGATCCTGCATCAGGTCGCCGTGACATCATGGATCTCGATCTAATCTGCTCGGGCCTAGTTCGTTTTTTTTTTTTTTTACCGGTCAAAATCTACCGCAGTTTATTGAAACAAAAACAAACACTGAACTTAGCAAGTTCTGAGAAATTTCACTGAGCCACAATGGCGCAAATCAGAAAAAAGAAATACCCTGAAATATGTGACGTCAAACTGACGTACCGACGCCTGAGTTTCGGCGCGAAATTTGAAACATGGGACTTTGGCTTTTAATCTATCTTGTAATAACCAACTCATTATCGTGAAATTAACAAGCATGGAGTTTTGAAACAAAATTTTATCGCGTCTACATTTATTTAGCTTTTATTCTTAGGTCCCTTTGCGGTTGACTAAATACGTACGTTTCCTCTCCTTCATATGACACGTCGAATAATTAATAATTCGTAGTTTCGTTACATTTTCGATTTGAAGCTGGCGTTTAATCGGGTGAAAAATACTTGTCTGCGCCGATGTCGACGCGGCGACAGTTCGCATTTTTGGATCGACACTTTGCTTCCACGCCCGGCGCCTGACGGGCAGAGGGGAATAATTCAACTCCGGCCTTCGGCGGTCTTTCTCCAATAAGAAACACGCAGTCCTATAACTACCAAATACGAAGCTCGCGGCCGCCGATCGTGGATTCAAGGTCGGCAGGGCCAAGTTTACCCTGTATGCGGCACGTGACCGAGCAACGAGCGAAGACGCCGTCGCGCGTGAAGGCACGAGACACGTGTTTCAAGGGGCGTAATAAACGGGGGTCAGTAAAACGCGCTCCCGCACGCCCCAGACAACCGTCTCTGAAGAGCTGCCAAGAGCGCTGCCCGCCATTCGCGCCTCCCATGAACAAGAATTCGCGCTCGCGGCTGGCGCGCCTCTAAAAAGGAAGCCGCCGCATGCAATGCGCATTCTCTTTCTCTCTCTCTCTCTCTCTCTCTCTCTCTCTGGCATTCCAGGCGCACTTATAAACTGCACGAAGAACAAGGCATCCGCTGAGGCGCGAAACGGGACTGCCACAACAAATGCGTTGTTCTTCCTGTCAACTGTACTACAAACGCGCCCACTCAAGAACGCGGGCAGAAACATTTCGAGAGTTTTATCGGCCCGCTATAGATGGTGCTGGTGGATAAGCGCCACAAGGACGTTCGATTCAGAAATAAGTCCCGCTGACTCAGCAGCCGCGGAAACGGTAATAAAACGAGACGAGCGTCCTTCCTTCACGCCGTCAACAGTTGCTATCTTTAACTGCTGTGTGTGAAGAAGACGATCGGAATCGTACAACTGCCGAAGGACATGCTTAAACATCCTTGGTTCTTTACTGTTCGGTGGTTGACGGCGTTTCTCTTAGCTTTCTTTGGTGACGTGGGGCCCTTCTGTGAATGCACACTACTTCGCAGTCGCTAATAACAGAATTATCAGAGGTGCAGCCGCAATTACAGCGAAAGCTGTATATGGCTAACATCCCGTAGTTTTTTTCGGCGTCCGGCAACAGAAACGGACTTAGCGATTTTTAACAAACACATAAGGGTGCTGTGCGGCGGAGCAGATTTCAACATGCGGAACAGATTAGAACGCTCGCCGTGAGCAATGGCGTGACGTCAAGGTTATCGCAGTATATAAGCAGGAGAGGTATCGAGGCTAAAAACAGCTGCGTTATCGATGGGGCGGACACGCATAGTTCGTACACCCGAAGAACAACATGTGTACGAGGAGCGCCGGAGGGAACAGCAACGAGAATGTAAACGGTGCCGGCGCGAAACGACCACCGACAAAGAACGATCCCGCGATTCTGAACGAAAAATGACAACCATTCCACTCTGTGAAGATGTAATTGCAGCGAAAGCACTTTGATTTTCATTTGAGAGCTTTGACTGCCGTCAGCTTTCGCTGCCATTCCATCTTCACAGAGTGGAATGGTTGTCATTTTTGGTTTGTTGGTCCTTCTTTATCGCACGACAGCACAGCGCATTTAGCACATTGACTCCGTGTCGATGTAGTCGCTGTGACAAGCATAGCGGTGATGTACGATCGCCGATGCACGTTGGAATAGCCAAAGAGGTATATGGGCGATGTATAGCGGTAGTATAGACACATCTCGTCACTTTGTGTTTAACAAAAGCCTGCCGAACATTTATTGCGATGGTCACTTGTGTTAAACCCATTTCCTCGCATAAGCGCGTCAGCGGCCGCGGTGAAGACTATTGCCCCGAAAAAAAGAAAAACGATCCCGTTGCGGGCGACGCACCACAGCTCCACATAAAGGCGCAAGTACCATACGTCATGACAGTTTTCATAAAAACGCGCTAAAGATGAGGACGAAAGGAAGACATACGACAGGACCTACGTCCTCGTCTTTAGCGCGTTTTTATGAAAACTGGCAAGATGAACCAATTCGCCCCAACCAAGGTACTCTTGTTTCTATACGTCGCGTTGCTCAGGGAGCGATCTATATATACCAGACAACTTCGAGGCGGACTTGGATAGTATTCCGGTGTAGGGTATACAGATAACCTATAAACGTATACGGCACGTTTCTGGTCGTCACACACATTGCTCACGTTGCACAGCGGCTACAGGGCTGCAGCTTCGGCTTTGATAAGTGTAGCAGCTTACACAAACGACATCAAGCACCATACAACGTATACAACCTCCGTCGTAATTAACTGAAACGCGCTCCTCGAGTGCCTTTTTGCTTCTCCTGAGGAGGTTGCTGGAGATTCTGCTTGATAGGCGTTGAATGGCGCTATATATCTTAGTGTGTATTATTTTCAACCCGTTACCCGTTCTCCCCCGCGCAGGGGTGCATACCGTACGTGCCTCTGATTAACCTCCCTGTTTTTCATTCCCGTTTCCCCCTCCCTTCTTTCTCTTTCCTTCCAAAGCATTCGATGCTTGTTCACGACATCCGGTCTTCATTTAAGGTCAAGCCGCTAGATATGTGTCTTCATTTTTCGCATTAAGTCTTAAGGCTACTGTTTAACGGGGACGCACGTGAAGAGAGTAGAACATGCGCCGGCCGACCGAGGGAAACAAATTATTAAAATATTGACGTTTCGGTCGAAACATCAAGTTTTTGATCATTTCTTCGCCTTGGTCAGCGAACGTTCCGTTTTCTTCGCGATTCTTCTCGAGCGGACGACATTTCGTCAGGCTCTCGACTTCATGCACGTACAGCCGTTTATCTTCAAGGCTCCACCACATATTGCGAGTACAGCAGCATTACAGTTCCTTCAAGTGGCACCTTGTGTTACACAATAATAGCGCTGGCACATCGAGGACGAGAGGGCTAACTCGCCGAGTAAAATGGATCCTCCCGCACTGAATCTGAGAGGCGGGGAATATCGTCTAAACTCTAAATCAAGGCGCGGTGAAGGGTCGCGCAGGGTGCGCTGAGCGATGTTCTGCGGCGGCACTGAGGCGGCGAGCATCTTCACCTGAACGGCTGCCAAAAGAACACCGACGGAGGAGCGCGTTTCTTTTCTTGGACGCCCCCCCCCCCTTACCTCCCCCTCCCCCCGCCTCATCACTTCCATGTTTTCGGGGAGATAGATCTCCCGCAGTGCTGCGCTGCTGCCCGCTGGAAGATGCGGGGGAAGAATGGCCTTCAAGGACGCGTCACCGGTGAAAGGCGCCACTTTGCGACGGCCACACGAGCCGACGCACAAATCAATGTATAACTGTGGAAACTCTGAGTTGCTGAAGAAGTTTGGTTCCATTGGTCAAGAATGAAAAAGAAAATAACAACGGTCACGCATTACAGTCGTCACTGTGATGCCAACGGGTCATCGACAGTGCACAGGAGGTGGAGTCGACATATGGAGTATTCTTCCTTTCTTTCTTTCCGAACTCTTCTACAGGCGTGCGGTTTAGTCTGAAAGTGGCGCCAGGCGGCGAAGGCGCTCCGTTTACTGCTGTATCCGGGCTACGAAGAAGAAAATGAACTTTATTAAAAAGAATGGTCCGGCAGTTTTGGTTCTGGTGGCCGCAAGTGGCGGCTCGAAGTCCTTGGACTCGGGCGGCATCTTCGGCTTGCCGGACGGCCCAGAGCTGGTCTGCCAAATCCGACCTTTTCAGAGCCGCCTCCCAGCGGCGGCGACGCCGACCGAGAAGGTCCCCGGCGGCCCGCGCAGCTGGGGTGGCGTCGGGAAGGAGTGAGCTCGAGGCTTCCTGTGCGCTGGTAACGGCCGCCGTTATGGACGTGTTACAATAAAATACTGTTTACCTGAACCCGTAAGCCATACGCAGACAAGTGTGCGCGAAATGTTAAGGCGTCACACACTTGACTGACGCCGCTTCGAGAGTTATACCGGTTAAGAAAATCAATCTTTATTACGGCAGTAACTGATTAAGTGGAGTTTTGCTCGACCGTGTCGACTAGCCGCCCGCGTGATAGCGCATAAAGTATAACCCGTTAAGTGATCAACCTGTATTACACGTCTCTAGGCATGCACTCGACTAACTCCATCGATTTTCAAACATTTACGTTGAATCGGAAATCTCCTGTCACTTTACCTCCCTACCTTTCTCCTTTCTTCTGTCTCTCTTTTCACTTTTCACAATCTCCACTTTGAATGTCGAGGCGTTTCGTCGACTCATTCTGTGCTCCTATTCCAGCTCGTTATAGGTATATATTGCTGAACTGTATTGTTCAGTATGGAACAGGTTCATATGTTCCAGTAGTCGTTTCAGAGGTGCTTGGCAGCTCGCTCTGCAGTGAGCCACCCTTTTAATTATGGGGTTTTACGTGCCAAAACCACTTTCTGATTATGAGGCACGCCGTAGTGGAGGACTCCGGAAATTTCGACCACCTGGGGTTCTTTAGCGTGCACCTAAATGTAAGTATACGGGTGTTTTCGCATTTCGCCCCCATCGAAATGCGACCGCCGTGGCCGGGATTCGATCCCGCGCCCTCGTGCTCAGCAGCCCAACACCATAGCCACTGAGCAACCACGGCGGGTCAGTGAGCCCCCCTTTCCTTGCAGCGCCGTCGAGGCGCAGGTTCAACCGGAAGTTTTGGAGCACGTTCCGTCATTCCCTTCAGCTGCGTGTGACAGCTTCTGCCGGGAAACGTCACGGAACATCATTTTCGATTTGGGCACATCTGGACTTGCGAACTCCCAGAGGGATCTGAGCGCGCGCTTTAGGAGTGAGGCAACGTCTCCAAAACACGAACGGAACTCGCCAGTAGATTTAGCAGAAGCGGCCCGCGGTGTGGTATGGTCATCACCCGGTGTGCTTCCCATTGGCAGATTTGAGTTTGCAAAGCGCCGAGCGCTTGCTTGCAGATTCAAGTGGCATGCTTCAGGTCTCTATAGCACGCAGTGCAATTCCCGACCTTGCGTTTTCCTCGTTATCGGCTGTCGATACACGAAGCCGTTCCTCTGTCTCCTTTCACTTGCCAGACATCGGGACGCCGTGACGGCTGCGAAGTTGACAGCTCGGTCGCCCGCGCGCGCCGCCGCCGCGCCCTCGGATTACTGCTTTCTCCGCGTACGTTAACCGCGCGCGTGGGAAGGTTCCGTGGGCGAGTCTCGCCAGGAGCAGCGTTCGACAGCACTCGGCTGGCGTCCTATCGCAAGGTTGGACCACGGCGTAATGGCCCGCGCTTATGACAGCGCAAACACCGCGCCGCCTCCGCTTCTGATATCTTTGCCGATTTACCTGTCGAGGCGACACGGACGCGAACGGCGGAAGCGCTGACAACTCGAGTGAAGTGAAATGTGCAGCAAAGCGTGGGCTATGCTCAACAAGAATGACTTGGACTGGCTCACAAGGGCAGCTCGCCTGCTACATGTGAGCTGCAAGCTATATAGCGCATGTGCAGCTTTAGGTTAGGGCTAACCATATTTAGACTCGCGGAGAGGTTGGAAGAAGTCACCGAGAGATCGCACCCCGGGCACAATAAGTGGTGTACAAATCGACGCCGCAGCGGCGACTTTTTCTGTGGCAAAGGAAACCGACCTGGAAGGCCGTGCTGTTGCTAACTACATGTGCCACAAACAATATTGCTGCGCCAGAAACACGTCAACCTATGGCGGATTCAGTTTTGTGTCGGCGAGCTGGGCATGTTGAAACGTCTAAACATCATCATGTCAAGACCTGGTAATGTACGATCTTTATCGTCTGCTGGGGACGTATTCTGCGACGAACACTTTCGGCGGTACCATCGCCTTCAGGCGCGCGCTGGTTGGCTGGTTGGGCAAAATCGGATGATCTGATTGGCTCATCGAGCACTACGTCCGCGAAGGCGATAGCATCGCCGAAGTGATCGTGGCAGAATAAGTCCCCAGAATTCCTGTCGTGTATTGCTGACCATTGATTTTGCTCTGTATATCGTTCCCATCCTTGCCATCTTTGCTCCCGGCAGGTTTTAATGGAGAGAAAGGAGGCGAGGTCCCCACTCGTGCAATAGCCCTTCGGGTGGTTGAATGTCGAAATAAATAAATAAATAAATAAATAAATAAATAAATCTGAAGAAATAAAATTTAGGATAGCGTTGACCTGCCGAGTCCACAGAAGCAGTCTGCAGCCCTTAGGTAATTCACACCCGCCAGGCAAAGCTCGGCTGCATTAGACGTAAGCTTCGCTGAATAAAGTGCTTCTGTTCAGTAACATTTCGTCAGGTCGACTGTCGACGTCACTCGAAGCGTCCGCTAGTCGCCCGAAGTTGGCATCGGGTGTTTAGTGACGCAACACTTCTCTGTTGCTTTTCGTATAGTGTACAGGGTGAAGCCGGAGAGATTTTCCCGGTTAAAAAAAAAAGTAAGGCTAATAGTTGATATGCCCACCATGCAGGAGACGCAAAGTGTATGGGACCATTGTCGTGACTTAGTGCTGATTGTGCGTGCTAACGTCTATAGCCTACTTTTCCGTGAAAATTATTGTCTTCTTTCTTTGCCATTTCACTCTACTTCCCTCTCATTGCATGCTCGCCCACTCCTCTCACTATGTATTCATTTTTTGTCCTTTCTTTTGCCTTGCACTGGGTGGCAGGCTTGCAGGCGCTCATGCCCAGGCGTTCTTGCCTATCTGTTTTGCCTAGCACGCCACCGTCTCGCTCTTGTGCAGAATAAATTATAATTACGATTTGTTCATGACAGCGTAGATCGCACCTTCGTCTGCTTATAACTCGTATTCCATGCAGTAAAGAGTGTAGCCGGCTTAGCTCTCTGGCGCTGGCACCTCTATCTCCATTACTGTCGAAAGAACACACTAATAAACAAGCAAACAAGAAAAAGAAAGGACGCAAATGACACTGTTCCCTGCCAAATAACGGGACTGTACACTTGCAGAACAGGTCAGTGGACTATCTTACGAGTGGCTTCCTAGACGGCGTTCAGCGCGCTCTTGAGTGTACACGGCCGTGTCCAACCAATATTCGCTGCCGTACACCCGTTCAACGCAGCCTGTAGCTCTGATAACGCTGCACGCTTTATGCGCGAACAGTCCCAGTGCGCACAGTCGCACAGTGCGCGAACGTGTCCCCAATCCTGCCTCGCCTTGTCGATAAACTTGCTTGCCGTGACTCCACCAGGCACTGTTGACACCACCAGTTTTTTTCACCGCGGGTTATGGCGTGCTGCTTTGTTCCGGCGGGGCTGACTCGGTCGTATGGTTAGTATAATATTCGAGAGCCACGTCTTCTGTGTTGTTTTCGCTTTGTACATCCCCGGCCTCGGTTGTGTGTTATTACGATCAGCGTCTCCAGCACGTTCGTTATAGCTGCTCGCCGACAAAGTTTTTTTACATGAACCGGTCGTTTTTGTTATCCAAGCACACACCCACACTTGCTATTTCAGTGACAGGAGTTCTCCTATTGCTGCTTGAAGAATGAATGGCGAGTCTCGACGACATGGCGCAGACAGCAATTTGCTTAAATTTTAATGCTGACCATGCAAACTGGGCCACGTCACTGAGTAAGAATTGACCTGATAAAGGCTATGCGATGAAGTTGTAGCAAGATAACAATGTAGTCTTCTGAAAACAAGAATAAGATGACGAAGATGAAGAAGTTCATGATGATGGAAATTTGCTTATGTTATGTGCACGATTTTGTTATACGTGCTATACACTGCAATCACGTAAAATATGTTGAGTTAGCCTCCACGTCTAGCGCTTCTGAAGCTGCCCGTACCGGAAAGACGAGCTAGGCAGGCTCATAGTTGTCTTTTTGTTATACTAATGTGAAATCTTATTGCCATATATTAAGTTATGTAGATTATATATTTTATTGTATGTTACGTGCTCTTTATGTATGTGCTGGAAAAGTTAGAGTAAACCAGTCATTTAGAAACCAGACTTCATTGCCGGAACGCTAATCGTATACCACATCATCTTATTATCCTTGATCATCGACCAACTAATTGTTTGCGAAGAAGCTGGTGCCAACATTTCAGCCACCTCACTTAGCCTCACTCTAGCCTCTCCGTTCCCGTGTTGCCTTCCCCCATTGTAGGTTAGCCTACCAGACATTTCTTGTTAGCATGTCCCCTTTCGTCTATATTTATTTTCCCTCCCTCTCTGCTACACAAGCTTCTGTTTGCGCATTGGCGAGCTTTGTCAGGGGACGCTTTGGGCTCGCAGTTGAAGGTCGAAGACACGGCCGCTATTGACTGGACGCCCGTGTTTATCTCATCGTCCGTCTCCTATTAATTGGCTTAAACGAGACTAATGACTCGCCGAGCGGAAAACGGAGGCAGCGCGCTGTGCCGCCAACGATCTCCGTGGCGAGTTGCCATACGTAGGAGTTAAAAAAGAAAGAAAAAAACACTTCACGTTCTTAGAGTGTGTCATCTATTATATATGACTGCCTTACACTGACATCCCGAACATTCGGTGAAGCTGACCTTGAACGTGCAGGAAAAGCATGTATATTTTCCTCAAGGCTCAATTGCTAGTGTCATCTACTCCACGTCAATTATCACGTGTTTTTTTAGTCCTCTAGCCATGAAACGAACAGTATAAGCTAACTACACGCAAAAAGGGGGTATAAAGAAAGAAATAAGAAAAACAGAAAAAAAAGTGATTGATGGTGGTGGTGGTAGTGGTGGTGGTGGTGAATTGTAGCAACAGGCGGGTTTAGCCTGACGATCAAGGCGGCAATTGCTCCACCCGAACGTCTCTTACAATACCGCTGAAGGGTTTCACCGTGTGTCTATCAAACCAGTCTCTCTTAAGAATTCGATAAGGTGACGTGAAGTTTCTTTGCGGGCTATAACTGATCCCCCAAAAATATAAGGTGGTGCAGGCACGCATGCGGAAGGTCCTTTTTTTGAAGATTCTTCAGGAGAGCGTCCCTTTCGAACTCTACATAACAATACCGTTCTTCGTCAAACGATCTCAGAGTTTCTTGCAAGTAGCCCATCATATTCCAAGTTTCTTTTTCTCTCTCTCTCTGTCTCTCTCTTTGTCAGATCCAACTTCGTTTGATTTTTCCTCGTTCGAATGATGCGAATTTTTTACAAGCAAATATCCTGGGAAACCTCCAAGTCATTCTCCTTCTAAAGCAGCCCACTTTAGAAGAACACGACAACTCAATTAAAAAAAGAAAGAATCAGGTGGGGCACGATAACTCAAACTTGAGTTGCGAGAAGCGTCTCTGGAATAACTGTAATGATTACTCGTGATTCGGCAAAACGGAAATAACGTAATGTGAACGCGGAATGACAACATGTGCGTTTGTGACGTAAAATATACTTCTAATGCAAACAAGTTAACACAGGCTCAGGTAAACCGCGGGGACTTGATTTTGGTTTCGCGACATTCAACCATCGCGATGTCATCCAATACCATTACCGGCGTCGTTGTCCGGCTATGTTAGCGCTCTTTTTGGTGACACTACACTGCACCGTAATTTTTTTGTACCATTATAGGTGCTGGTTTGTTCCGTTGCTAACCCCGTTACAACTACGTCTGTAAAGAAAGGTCAATGTGCATGACAGTGAACTCGATTTACAGCTGCGATGAGGGAAGCTGTAGTTGGAAACTGCGCAATAAGGCTGAACACCAGACCTGAATTAAGCGAAAGTTTTACAGTCATAGCTGTAGATGTTTATTTCAAGACTTTCGTGCCGTTTGTCTTCGTGTCGTCATGTTTACTTGCCGCAAAAAAGTCGCCAAGTAAGAAAGACATCATTTATTGACATGAAGATTCAATGTTACCCCTTATCGGGGGTAAAGGTGGAACAAACGAGCACCCTATAAGGTGCAATACTTTCTACTGCATAGAAGTTTTCTTGCGCGACAAACCCGCTACGATGGCTTGGCAATGACGTTGCGCGCGCGGCTGAGCGCTAGGTTGCGGGCTAGATAACGGCCGCGGCGGCCGCATTCCGATAGTGTGAACTTAAAAAAAAAAAAAAGAAGCGCTGCGTGTATTTAAATTTAGGTGCTCGTTTAAGAACTCCAGGTGGTAAAAAAATTAATCCGGTGTCCCTCCCGCCTCTTACTGCGTGCCATGGTCGGACTTGGCATAGAAAACGTTCGTTCGTTCGCTCATTCGTGCGTTCATTCGTTCGTTCGAGCTATTCGCTTACATTGACAATCGTCGTCGATAGCTTTTGCACACTTTCTTTTTTTTTTTCTTTTTCTCATGGGATAAGCTATTA